>NW_006793864.1:0-513 GCF_000442215.2 Lipotes vexillifer | reverse complement strand
CAAGATAACAAACCAAAGTCCTGATATTCCCTCAAAAGCTGCTCCTCCCATCAGCCCCCTTCTAAGTGATACCACCCAGTTGCACACGTAATCATCAATGACTTATCTCCTTGTTACTATCTCCTTCATACCCCACATCTAATCTATCAGCAAGCCTTGTTAGCTACACCCTCAAAACACAACCTGAATTCAACCACTTTTCACTTGCTGCAAAATTCCAACCTAACTAGGCCATAAACATCTCTTATTTGGACCCCTGTGATAGTCTCCTAACTGGTCTCCCTGTTTCTCTTCTTTATCCCCCCAAGTCTGTTCTCTATACCAGGTCATCTTATTCAGATACTATTTGGATCTTGCCTTGTCCCACTTCAAAACCCTCTACTCGTTTAGAAGAATCCACATCTTTACTCTGGCCTTCAAGACTTTACAAGAGCAGACCCCTGGCCAGTGCCTTGACCTCATGTCATACCACACTCTTCTTCACTCAGTACTCTGGCCATGTTGGCCTCCTTG
>NW_006793863.1:0-597 GCF_000442215.2 Lipotes vexillifer | reverse complement strand
CATTCTGAGGGTTGTCTTTTGGTCTTGTTTATGGTTTCCTTTGCTGTGCAAAAGATTTTAAGTCTCCTTAAGTCCCATTTGTTTATTATTGTTTTTATTTCCATTACTCTAAGAGGTGGGTCAAAAAGGATGTTGCTGTGATTGATGTCATAGAGTGCTCTGCCTATGTTTTTTTCTAAGAGTTTGATGGTGTCTGGCCTTATGTTTAGGTCTTGAATCCATTTTGAGTTTATTTTTGTGTATGGTGTTAGGGAGTGTTCGAATTTCATGCTTTTACATGTAGCTGTCCAGTTTTCCCAGCACCACTTTTGGAAGAGGGTGTCTTTTCTCCACTGTATGTTCTTGCCTCCTTTATCAAAGATAAGGTGAGGGCTTCCCTGGTGGCACAGTGTTTGAGAGTCCGCCTGCTGATGCAGGGGACACAGGTCTGTGCCCCAGTCCGGAAAAATCCCACATGCCATGGAGCAGGTAGGCCCGTAAGCCATGGACGCTGAGCCTGTGCATCCGGAGCCTGTGCTCTGCAACGGTAGAGACCACACACAACAGTGAGAGGCCCGCGTACTGCAGAAAAAAAAAAAAAAAAAAAAAAAAGGGACC
>NW_006793862.1:0-515 GCF_000442215.2 Lipotes vexillifer | reverse complement strand
CATCCATAAACTCGTGCATACAATGCTTACAAATGCTTGGTTTAGAGAAATAAAATTTGATGAGGATGGTCTGAAGGTTATACAGTTTATGTATTCTTTCAGTTCTTAAAATCTCTCTTTGAATCTCACCAGCTGTTGGATCTGAACCATGTGCTTTCGGTCTCCAGTGGAAATGCTTTTTAACAAACTCAGATTTCTGAAGAAGTCATCAGCCTACATTGAGAGGTCGTAAGAGAAGGACTTATGGAACTCCTTGTCATATCTCTGGTAAGAATGTTTTCTTTATGAGGAGCCATGGAAGAAATTTCTCTTAGTTCTTCGTCCCAGGAATAGTTGTTTTCCCCCTAAACACCTGGCTTTTATTTTATGGACACTATAGATCATATAACTGACCACGTCTCCCCCTTTTTCTGCATATATTCAATTTTTTTTTTGGCTGCCTTGAATCATCCTTGCTGCGCACGGGCTTTCTTTAGTTGTGGCGAGCAGTGTCTTCTCTTGTTGTGGAGCAGGGG
>NW_006793860.1:681207-693189 GCF_000442215.2 Lipotes vexillifer | reverse complement strand
TTTCTGCATCTATTGAGATGATCATATGGTTTTTATTTTTCAGTTTGTTAATATGGTGTATCATGTTGATTGATTTGCGTATATTGAAGAATCCTTGCCATCCCTAGGATAAATCCCACTTGATCATGGTGTATGATCCTTTTAATGTGTTGTTGGATTCTGTTTGCTAGTATTCTGTTGAGGTTTTTTGCATCTATATTCATCAGTGATATTGGTCTGTAATTTTCTTTTTTTGTAATATCTTTGTCTGGTTTTGGTATCAGGGTGATGTTGGCCTCATAGAATGAGTTTGGAAGTGTTCCTTCCTCTGCAGTTTTTTGGAAGAGTTTGAGAAGGATGGGTGTTAGCTTTTCTCTATCAAATGTTTGACAGAATTCACCTGTGAAGCCATCTGGTCCTGGACTTTTGATTGTTGGAAGATTTTTAATCACAGTTTCAGCTTCATTACTTGTGATCGGTCTGTTCATATTTTCTATTTCTTCCTGGTTCAGTCTTGGAAGGTTATACCTTTTTAAGAATTTGTCCATTTCTTCCAGGTTGTCCATTTTATTGGCATAGAGTTGCTTATAGTTGTCTCTTAGTATGCTTTGTATTTCTGTAGTGTCTGTTGTAACTTCTCCTTTTTCATTTCTAACTTTATTGATTTGAGTCCTATCCTTCTTTTTCTTGATGAGTCTGGCTAATGGTTTATCAATTTTGTTTATCTTCTCAAATAACCACCTTTTAGTTTTATTGATCTTTGCTATTGTTTTCTTTGTTTCTATTTCATTTATTTCTGCTCTGATCTTTATGATTTCTTTCCTTCTGCTAACTTTGGGTTTTGTTTGTTCTTCTTTCTCTAGTTCCTTTAGGTGTAAGGTTAGATTGTTGAGATTTTTCTTTTTTCTTGAGGTAGGCTTGTATAGCTGTAAACTTCCCTCTTAGAAATGCTTTTGCTGCATCCCATAGGTTTTGGATCGTCGTGTTTTCATTGTCATTTTTCTCTACGTATTTTTTTATTTCCTCTTTGATTCCTTCAGTGATCTCTTGGTTATTTAGTAATGTATTGTTTAGCCTCCATGTGTTTGTGTTTTTTACGTTTTTTTCCTTGTAATTGATTTCTAATCTCATAGCGTTGTGGTCAGAAAAGATGGTTGATACGATTTCAATTTTCTTAAATTTACTGAGGCTTGATTTGTGACCCAAGATGTGATGTATCCTGGAGAATGTTCTGTGTGCACTTGAGAAGAAAGTGTAATCTGCTGTTTTTGGGTGGAATGTCCTATAAATATCAGTTAAATCTATCTGGTCTATTGTGTCATTTAAAGCTTCTGTTTCCTTATTTATTTTCATTTTGGATGATCTGTCCATTGGTATAAGTGAGGTGTTAAAGTCCCCCACTGTTACTGTGTCACTGTTGATTTCCTCTTTTACAGCTGTTAGCAGTTGCCTTATATATTGAGGTGCTCCTATGTTGCGTGCATATATATTTATAATTGTTATATCTTCTTCTTGGATTGATCCCTTGATTATTATGTAGTGTCCTTCCTTGTCTTTTGTAACATTCTTTATTTTAAAGTCTATTTTATCGGATGAGTATTGCTACTCCAGCTTTCTTTTGATTTCCATTCGTATGGAATATCTTTTTCCATCCCCTCACTTTCAGTCTGTATGTGTCCCTAGGTCTGAAGTGGGTCTCTTGTAGACAGTATATATATGTGTCTTGTTTTTGTATCCATTCAGCAAATCTGTGTCTTTTGGTTGGAGCATTTAATCCTTTCACGTTTACGGTAATTATTGATATGTATGTTCCTATGACCATTTTCTTAATTGTTTCGGTTTTTGTGTTTGTGTGTGTGGTACGCGGGCCTCTCACTGTTGTGGCCTCTCCCGCTGCAGAGCACAGTCCCCGGACACGCAGGCCCAGCGGCCATGGCTCACGGGCCCAGCCGCTCCATGTCACATGGGATCCTCCCAAACCGGGGCACGAACCCGCGTCCCCTGCATCGGCATGCAGACTCTCAACCACCTCGCCACCAGGGAAGCCCCTTGGGTTTGTTTTTGTAGGTCCTTTTCTTCTCTTGTGTTCCCCACTTACAGAAGTTCCTTTAGCATTTGTTGTAGAGCTGGTTTGGTGGTGCTGAATTCTCTTAAATTTTGCTTGTCTGTAAAGCTTTTGATTTCTCCATCGAATCTGAATGAGATCCTTGCTGGGTAGAGTAATCTTGGTTGTAGGTTCTTCCCTTTCATCACTTTAAGTATATCATGCCACTCCCTTCTGGCTTGTAGAGTTTCTGTTGAGAAATCACCTGTTAACGTTATGGGAGTTCCCTTGTATGTTATTTGTCATTTTTCCCTTGCTGTTTTCAATAATTTTTCTTTGTCTTTAGTTTTTGCCAATTTGATTACTATGTGTCTCGGCATGTTTGTCCTTGGGTTTATTCTGTATGGGACTCACTGTGCTTCCTGGACTTGGGTGGCTATTTCCTTTCCCGTGTTAGGGAAGTTTTCGACTATAATCCTTCAGATATTTTCTCAGGTCCTTTCTCTCTCTCTTCTCCTTTTGGGACCCCTGTAATGCGAATGTTGTTACATTTAATGTTGTCCCAGAGGTCTCTTAGGCTGTCTTCATTTCTTTTCATTCTTTTTTCTTTATTCTGTTCCGCAGCAGTGAATTCCACCATTCTGTCTTCCAGGTCACTTATCCGTTCTGCCTCAGTTATTCTGCTATTGATTCCTTCTAGTGTAGTTTTCATTTCAGTTATTGTATTGTTCATCTCTGTTTGTTTGTTCTTTAATTCTTCTAGGTGTTTGTTAAACATTTCTTGCATCTTCTTGATCTTTGCCTCCATTGTTTTTCCCAGGTCCTGGATCATCTTCACTATCATTATTCTGAATTCTTTTTCTGGAAGGTTGCCTATCTCCACTTCATTTAGTTGTTTTTCTGGGGTTTTATCTTGTTCCTTCATCTGGTACATAGCCCTCTGCCTTTTCATCTTGTCTGTCTTTCTGTGAATGTGGTTTTTGTTCCACAGGCTGCAGGATTGTAGTTCTTGTTTCTGCTGTCTGCCCTCTGGTGGATGAGGCTATCTAAGAGGTTTGTGCAGGTTTCCTGATGGGAGGGACTCGTGGTGTGTAGAGCTGGGTGTTGCTCTGGTGGGCAGAGCTCAGTAAAACTTTAATCTGCTTGACTGCTGATGAGTGGGGCTGGGTTCCCTCCCTGTTGGTTGTTTGGCCTGAGGCAACCCAACACTGGAGCCTATCTGGGCTCTTTGGTGGGGCTAATGGCCGACTCTGGGAGGGTCACGCCAAGGAGTACTTCCCAGAACTTCTGCTGCCAGTGTTCTTGTCCCCACGGTGAGCCACAGCCACCCCCCCGCCTCTGCAGGAGACCCTCCAACACTAGCACGTACGTCTGGTTCATTCTCCCCTGGGTTCACTGTTCCTTCCCCTGGGTCCTGATGAACACACTACTTTGTGTGTGCCCTCCAAGAGTGGAGTCTCTGTTTCCCCCAGTCCTGTCCAAGTCCTGCAATCAAATCCCACTGGCTTTCAAAGTCTGATTCTCTAGGAATTCCTCCTCCCGTTGCCGGCCCCCCAGGTTGGGAAGTCTGACGTTGGGCTCAGAACCTTCACTCCAGTGGGTGGACTTCTGTGGTATAAATGTTCTCCAGTCTGTGAGTCACCCACCTAGCAGTTATGGGATTTGATTGTGCTGTGATTGAGCCCCTCCTACTGTCTCATTGTGGCTTCTCCTTTGTCTTTGGATGTGGGGTATCTTTTTTGGTGAGTTCCAGTGTCTTCCTGTCGATGATTGTCCAGCAGTTAGTTGTGATTCTGGTGTTCTTACAAGAGGGAGTGAGTGCACATCCTTCTACTCCACCATCTTGGTTCAGGCTCCCTTATTTATTTTCAGTTTGGATGATCACTGTGTCTTTTGATTGGAGAATTTAGTCCATTGACGTTTAAGATAATTAATGATAGATATGTATTCATTACCATTTTAAACCTTCCTGTTGATTTTATATTTCTTCTTTGTCTCTTTTTGTTTTTCCTTTTGTGGTTTGATGATTTTCTTTCGTATTATGCTTCTGTTCTTTTTGGTTTTTGTGAATCTATTGTGTGTTTTTGATTTGTGGTTGCCCTGTTTTTCAAGTATTTTAAACCCTTCCTATGTCTCCTTGCTTTAGACTGGTAGTCATATAGGCCCAAACACATTCTAGAAAAAAAAATTATCTACATTTTCTTACTCTCCTCCTCCACTTATTATGATTTTAATTTCCCCTTTTGCATCTTCATGTTCATCCTTTTGCTGTTCATTGTGGTTATCATCACTTTCACAGAAATTTTTTGATTTTTTTTTTTTAATCTGTGTACTGTCTTATTTATGTGATTTACTTTCCAATTGTGATTTTCTCTTTCCTATAGATTCTTACTACTTTCTATTTAGAGAAGACCTTTCAATATTTCCTTTAGGATAATGTCAGTATTGCTGTATTCTTTTAGTTTTTACTTGTCTGGGAAATTCTTTATCTCTCCCTCTGTTCTAAATGATAATCTTTCTGGGTAGAGTATCCTAGGTTGCAGATTTTTCCCTTTCAGGACTTTGAATATATCTTGCCATTCCCTTCTGGCCTGCAGTGTTTCTGTAGAGAAATCAGCTGGTACCCTTATGGGTGTTCCCTTGTGATTCTTTGTTTTTCTCTTGCTGCCTTTAGAATCATCTCTTTAACTTTGCCATTTTTATTGTAATACGTCTTGGTGTAGGTCTGTTTGGGTTTACGTTGTTCAGGATCCTCTATGCTTTCTGTATCTGGATATCTGTTTCCTTCTTCAGGTTTGGGAAGTTTTCAGCTGTAATTTCTTCATTTTCAATCCCCTTTTCTGTTTCTTCTTATGGGATCCCTATTATGCATAGATTGGCATGCTTTATATTATCCCATAGGTCTCTGATATTGCTTTCATTTTTTTTTTCATTTGGGTTTTTGTCTGCTGTTCTAATTAGGTGATTTCCATTATTCTATCTTCTAGATCACTTATTCGTTCTTCTGCATCATTCATTCTACTATTCATAGCCTTTCAGCTTTCATCTCTTCAAGTGAATTCTCTAATTTTTCTTGGCTCCTCCTTATAGTTTCTAGTTCCTTTTTACAGTAATCTACATTTCTATTGATAGCCTTTCTTAATTCCTTCAGTATTTTCATTATCTCCTTTTTGAACTTGGTGTGTATTAGACTGAAGATGTCTGTTTAATTGTTTATTCTTTCATGGGAATTCTCTTGATCTTTTAATTGGGAGTGATTCCCCTGCTTCTTCATTTTACTTATATTTCTCTTGCTCTATGAGTTTAGGAGAAACAATTATCTACTGTGGTCTTAGAGGGCTATTTTGAAGTGGGAACATTCCTGTGTAGCGTCTGTGGGTTTAATATTTTTTGGTGTGAGGGCTGCTTTTAGTATGGATGCTTGCCACCTCTTTTCTCAGTGTATGCAGGCCATTATCCCCTTGCTAGGAGGTGTGACTGATGCTGTGGTAATTAGAGCCTGCACTGGCTATTGAGCGGGCCTCCTCTTTGCTCTGTGGTTGTCACTGCCCTGTCCAGCGTAGGGCCTGCTCCCTAGTTGTTGGAGTAGAAGCCCCCAGCTCCATTTCTGAGCTGTGTTTCTGATCTGTGGTGTGAGGTAGGCGGGATTGGAATGCTTCCACTGGGAGAGGAGCCACTGAGTATTCCTCCGCTGGAGCTGTTCACCTGTGAGTGTGCTCTGTTTTGTCACCTTTCATCCATTGTGTGGGCTCACAGAGTACACTGTTGTTGGCACTGCCCTAGGCCCCACCTCAGTTGTGGGTATGCCGGCAGTTGGCCCTGGTGCCTCTCAGACTTTGTTTTCACAAGGCCACCAGTGCAGATCCACTGAAGTCGTGTCCCAGGACTGCAGTAGTTGCACACCTTGACCTGCTCTGGGAGCTATGGAGGCAGCTCAGACCCCTGTATGTACGCGCCCTCAAAGCCCATAGCTGCTAAGGCCAGACCTGTCCCAGCCACGGGAGCACCAGCTGTCCGTTCAGATGTTCCGCAGGCACTGAATTCACAAAGCCGGCAGTGTAGGTGTAAATCTGCGGTTTGCACAGCCGTGGGGAGAGATTTCAGCTCTGCTTCCTAAGTTGCACGACCCCTGGGGCTCAGCTGTAATTTCAGCCCCACCTCTGCGTGTGGGCAACCCACTGGCATCTGTTCCCAAGACCACTGAGGCAGCGGCCGGAGCATGCGAGCCTGCTCTGGTGGGAGGGGGCCGGAGCAGCTTCAATGCATGAGCTGGCCTGGAGTGGGGCCCCGCATGGAGCCCGAGGAAGCAGGAGACGGCAGGTGGGGAAAGAGGCTGCAATGTTGGCCCCACCCTTTCCTTTTGCATGCCACTTAACAATGGCGCTTCGCTTCTCTGGCAGCCCAGGGTTCTGCCACCAACACTCCTGGTTGCAACACCCCACACTCCAGCCCCTTCAGGCTGTCTCCACACAGCCAACAGCAGTCTTCTCCCCAGGTCTGTCCTCTAAACCCTGTGTTCCAGCACCCATCCCCTGCCCATACCAGTGGACATTCCTCTCAGGCTGGGGTGTGCAGAGTGGTGACACAGACTGTGTAGGTCTCTCTCTGTCCTGCCTGCCACTAACTAGTTGTTGCGCTCTCCTGAGCCTCTGAAGCTTCTTTTTAGTCCCAGCTGATCTCCCCGCCCATGAGGGGACTTCCCAGGGTGTAGGAACCTCTACTTTCCTTCAGCTCCCTCCCAGGGGTGCCAGACCCGTCCTACTTTCTCTCTCTCTCTTTTTCCTTTTGTCCTACCTGGTTACATGGAGATCTTTTTTGTCCTTTCAGGTGTTTGAGGTCTTCTGCTAGTGTTCAGTAGGTGATATATGAGAATTGTTCCATTTGTAGATGTATTCTTGATATATTTGCGGGAAGAGCTTGAGTTCTGCATCCTGCTGCTCCACCATTTTTATTCCAATCCGACAATTGTTTTTTTTTAAAAGTAGTATCCAAGGAAGGATTAGACATTGTATTTGGCTTATATGGCTTAAAAAAAATGATTGATATAATTCACATACCATAAAATTCACCCTTTTAAAGGATGCAGTTCAGTGGTTTTTAATATGTTCAGAAGAATGTGTATTTATCACCACTACCTAATTCCAGAACATTTTCATCACGGCAAAAAGAAGCTCCATGCCCATTAGCAGTTATTCCCCATTCTTCCCCATTCTTCTCTCTCCACAGCCACTAGCAACCACCAGTCAACTTCTGTCTCTATGGATTTGCCTTTTCTGGACATTTTTTATAAATGAAATCATGCAATATAGAGCCTTTTGTGTCTGACTTCTTTTCACGTAACATAATGTTTTCATGTTGTGGCATGTATCAGTGCTTTTTACAGCTGAATAATATCCCATTTTATGGTATGCTACCTTTTTGTCCACTCATCAGTTGATGAACATTTGGGTTGTTTCCACATTTGGGCTGTTACAAACCATGCTGCTATGAACATTCATGTCCAAGTTTTTGTGTGAAAAACTGTTTTCAGTTCTCTTGGGTATATACCTAAGAGTGGAATTGCTGGGTCATACAGTAAATCTGTGTTTAACTTTTTGAGGAACTGCCACACTTTTCCACTGTAGCTGCACCATTCTTATATTCTACCAGCAGTATATGAGGGTTTCAGTTTCTTTACATCCTTATCAACAGTTGTTACTGTGTTTCTTATATCCATCCATTGGGTGTGAAGTGATACTTTATTGTGGTTCTGATTGGGGTTTCCCTAATGACTAATGATGTTGGCATTGTGTACCTAATGGCCACTTGTTTATCTTCTTTAAAGAAATATCTACTCATATCCTGAGCTTATTTTAAAATTGGGTTATTTGTCTTTTTATTTTTGAGTTGTAAGTGTTCTTTACATGTTCTGGATGCTAGACACTTGTCAGATAGATGATTTATAAATACTGTCTCTCTGTGGGTTGTACTTTCACTTTCTTGATAGTGTTCTTTGGAGCACAAAAGTTTTACATTTTGATGACATCAATTTATTTTTTCTTTGGTTGCTTGTACTTTAAGTGTCGTATCTAAGAAACAGTTGCCTAATTCATGGTCATGAAGATTTACACTTACATTTTTTTCAGAGTTTTATAGTTTTAACTCTTACATTTTGATCTTTGACCCATTTTGTGTTAATTTTTTGACTCAATAATTTGTTGAAAGGACTGTTTTTTCTCCCACTGAATTATCATGACACTTTGTTGAAAATCAGTTGAACAGCATGTTTGGGTTTATTTCTGGACTAACTTTTCTCTTCCATTGATTTGTATGTCTGTCCTTATGCCATCACCACACAGTTTTGTTTTTGTTTGTTTTCGTTTTGTTTTATTTTTTGGCCATGCTGCACGGCTTGTGGGATCTTAGTTCCCTGACCAGAGATTGAACCCAGGCCCTTGGCAGTGAGAGCACGGAGTCCTAACCATGGGACTGCCAGGGAATTCCCTACCACACAGTTTTGATTATTCTAGCTTTGTAGTAAGTTTTGAAACCAGGAAGTATCAGTGCTCCAAGTTTGTTCTTTTTCAATATTGTTTTGCTATTTGAGGTCCCTTGCATTTCCATATGAATTTTGGGATGAGCTTGTCAATTCAGGCAGCTGGGATTTTGATAGGGATTGCTTGAATCTGTAGATCAGTCTGGGAATATTGCCATTTTATGGCATCTTAACAGTAGGCTATTCTGCCTTTTCAGTCTCATCTAACCTATGGGTTCTTCCTCTTTCTTAATTTATTTTTTGTTTCATTTATATTTTACTTGTGAAGAAACTGGGCCTCTGCCCTGTGGAGTTTCCTGCACTCTAGATTTTGTTAATTGCATCCCCATGGGATTCCTTTATATCCTGTGTTTCCTATAAAATGGTAATTAGGTCTAGAGCTTGGTCAATTCACGTTGATTTTTTGGCAAGATTTACTTAATATGTTGTTTTGCATTTCCTATCATCATCTTTTTTTTTTTTTTTTTTTTTTTTTTTTTTTTTTTTTTTTTTTTTTTTTTTTTTTTTTTTTGCGGTACACGGGCCTCTCACTGTTGTGGCCTCTCCTGTTGCGGAGCACAGGCTCCAGACACGCAGGCTCAGCAGCCATGGCTCACGGGCCTAGCCGCTCCGCGGCATGTGGGATCTTCCCGGACCCAGGCACGAACCTGTGTACCCTGAATCGGCAGGCGGACTCTCAACCACTGCGCCACCATGGAAGCCCCATCATCATTATTTTAATTAACATACTCTTCTGTTCATTGCTTACTTACCTTGGGAATCATAGCATACCTGTGCATAAAGAGCTTCTTCATTCCTTTTTAAGGCTGTGTAGTAATCCATTGTATGGTTGTACCATAGTATATTTATTTCATTTTTTATTGATGAACGTTTAGGTTGTTTCCATTCTTTCTCTATTATGATGTTTCATTAAATAACCCTGTACATGCATCATTTTTCACATTTGTAATATGTCAGGTTAAATACTTAGAAGGAGAATTATTGAGTCAGATATACATTTGTAACTTAGAAAAATATTGCCAAATTTGCCTCCTACACTGGAAGGCAAAGTCTCAACCACTGGACTGCCAGGGAAGTCCCAGTTAACTGCTTTTGGAATGAAATTTGTTTGAGTTGCAATCTCTTTTCTTTCTTGAAACTTCCTAGATAATTGGGAGATTTGGTCCTTTTGCTTAAACTCTGCTAGTGCTCCTGTCGTCCAGATTCCTTGGGTTACATTTCTGTGGCTGGCTTCCATCCTTCACTTAGGCCGGCTCTAGTCCTCCAGAGGTACTCAGAACTTGATCTTTCTTTTCTAAGATAGACCCTAAAGTTCAATTCACCCTTGAAATACTTAATAAAAGGACACATTTCACTGAGTAACTTCACATAAATTACTTTTCCAAGTAACTGATTCATACCCTTATGATATCAGGGTTGTTTTTTTTTTTTTTTAAACAACCCAGTTTTTCTCACAGAATACTGAAAGTATCCTTGTATGTATGAAAATAGTAATACAATGAATGTTCAGGTAAATGAATGGTTTTTAATTTGATGTTATGTCCCAAATTTTCACATTTCCCCCAGCCCCACTCCCACCCCCAAAATTTAGCCATTTGCAGTGAAACTCTGTTATGCATTTTCCTGCATTCTCACACATTGTGAATGTTGGCCTGCTCTGTGCCAGGCCCTCTGCTCTATGCCCAGGGGATGGGATAGAGAAGAAAGAGCCCTTGTCCTCCAGAGACTTATAGTCTGAGGAAAATATGGATAAGGAGAAGATAGCCATTAGGACTGTCAGTTTTCTACAGCCTTCCTGGCTATAATACAGGGATTACAGAAGTAAGAGGGGCTGGTCCTTCTGAATTAAATGTCCTAGGATACTCTTTGAATTGTGGCATTTGGCTTTCTTAAAAGTTGTCTAAATAAGTAGTTATATGTACCTAATAGTAAATTGAAAAGGGACACAAGAGTGTGGAATAAAAAGTTAAGTTTTCCCTGGTCCTCAGCCACTCAGTTGCTCTCCCCAGAGCAGCCACTGTTACCAGTTTTTAATGTATTTTTTCATACATTATCATTCATATTTAATGTCGTCCCCCCCAGATTATAACTTGTACTCACCCTTGCCTCTTTCATTTAACACATGGTATCTTAGAGATCATTCAATACCATTACACACAGAGATGCTTTATTCTTCTTAATGGCTGAATACTAGTCCATTACATTGGTCCTCTATTAATGAACCTTTTGGTTTCTACTGTCAACAATGCTGCATGAACATCATTTAAGTGTGAATTATCCTACATTCCCTCAGCAACATATATAGATGCCTTTTCCTCCTTATATTGTTTATTCTTCTATGTTTAAAAGTCATTTGTTTCTTTTTCTGTGAACTATTCGTGTCTTCTGTCTACTTTTCTGTTCAGTTGTTGGTTTGTTATTGGTTTTGGAAGAACTCTGTATCGTAAAGAAATTAGCTTTTGTGATACTTATTGTAAATATTTGCCTGTTTTCTTGTAGCCTTGTTACCTCTTGTAGCCTCTGAAATCATTGTGAGCTCTCACTTTTCTACATCTCCATGTTTTCACATTACTTATCTTTAGCAGCATCCTTCCCTTATTAGTACTTCCTGTATAAGCAAATGAACTATGTATACTGGCTGTTGGAGATCTCTCTTTGCTTCTCAGTGATATTTTTTGCTTACTCCTGATTTCATATACTTGGAACCATGTATCCTTTTCACATTTACATAAAGTGTTAGGGGTTTGTTAAGGCAACACCCTAGAAGGTAATATGCTTGTCAGCCTGATACCGTGTTTGAACTCCAACCCTTACTCTGTAGTGAGCTCTGGGATCATTTTAGTACGTTATCTTTTGATTCAAATTTAGTTTAATGTTTTCTACTCTAAGTGGCCTTTAACCTTAGCTGGGTTTTGGACCTCCCTCATCAGCAAAATGGGGGATATCTATATACCAGGTTGTTGTAGTGATTAAATGAGGCTGGAAACAGGGAAGAAGAAGGGGTGGAGGAGAGTTCTTAACTTTTCCTCTAACCTTCAAGTCCTGTGTTTTCTAGGTTGAGGCTTTCTGCATGGAGGTGCTGCTGTGACTCTGGGTTTCCTGGGGCAAAAATAGCCCCAGCTACTTGGTGATATTCTGCATGGTCTTAAAATGTTCTCTGCTGCGGCTTCAGTTTTCTCAGTTGTAAACGAGGAACATTAAGATGAGGATGGCAGGGCTTCCCTGGTGGCGCAGTGGTTGAGAGTCCGCCTGCCCATGCAGGGGACGCGGGTTCGTGCCCCGGTCCGGGAAGATCCCACGTGCCGCGGAGTGGCTGGGCCCGTGAGCCATGGCCGCTGAGCCTGCGCGTCCGGAGCCTGTGCTCCGCAACGGGAGCGGCCACGGCAGTGAGAGGCCCGCGTACCGCAAAAAAAAAAAAAAAAAA
>NW_006793860.1:677202-681141 GCF_000442215.2 Lipotes vexillifer | reverse complement strand
AAAAAAAAAAAAAAAAAAAAAAAAAATGAGGATGGCGATAGTGTCGACTACATAGGGTTGTTTTGAGGCTTCCAACATAAAGCCCTCTACACACAGAAAGCACACCATCACCTTTGGAAAAGGGTGATGAAGTAACAGTCCTGCCTCCTTTTTTGCAGAAGCCCCTTCCTGCGTGTCTCTTGGAAGCACATCTCTGAGTGGTCCCTCCATCCACTGCCCCTCCGCTGCCGTCTGTATCGGCATCCTCCCAGGTTTGGGCGCCTACTCTGGGAGCAGCGACTCTGAGTCCAGCTCAGACAGCGAAGGCACCATCAACGCCACCGGCAAGATCGTCTCCTCCATCTTCCGAACCAACACCTTCCTTGAGGCCCCCTAGTTCCTCTGTTCTTACCGCAGGGAGCTCCTCCCCAAGAGTAGACTGGACAGTTTATTCTGCCTACAGGCATTACCTCCTACAGAAAAGTCCTTTGCCTGCTCCCTGTGCACACCGTGACATTTTTAACCTCGTCTAAAAATGTGCCAGAATCCACTTGTGGCCCGACTTGTGTTTGTTTTCTCTTTCTACTCCAGTATGGATGCCCAAACCTGTCCCACAGCCTCTGTCCTCACTGTTGTAGTAGGGCAGAGGTCAGGGCCCAGCAGAAATTCCACTAAGAATGCCCTGGGAAGATAGGTACCAAGCGGATTGCAAAGGGTTTGGGTTCTGTTGCTTTCTTGTTTTTCTGTTTTTTTGTTTCTTTTTTTTTGCTTTCCCAACGCCACAAAGAAGCAAGGACAGTTATTGAACAGGTATCATTTAAAACATTCTGTTCTAGACGAAGGCGCCGTTTGACTATACTGTGTTGTGGAGTGTGCAGGGGGGAGAGAAGGTCCCAGGTGATGGAATGGTGCACTGCCCTGGAACTAACCTATTCTTGATGTTGTGTGACTAAGTAAAGGTTCTAAACTACATCCGCAGGGGGTGTCACTTAACAGTCATCGTTCATTGTGAAGTTTTCCCTTACCCTTGGCTATTCCTTCTCCCTCCACCTCATCCCATTTAAGACTCTAAACCTTAGAGACACAAACATAGGCCTTATTTTGTTGTAGCCAGAGATCAGAAGTGCTGGTAAGTGTGTGGATGAGGTGACTTATTTCTGGCAGCTCCTGGAATTCTAATATGGCAAGCCAGGGGGACCCACCTGCATATTCTGGCTCTAACCTGTTGAGGCCCCTTTCTGTTGGCTATATTTCTAGTTGGGGCTTCTAACTGTGGAAGCTGTTTCTAGACTAAAGGTGCTATGCTTGTCCTTTCCTCTGCTTTGACCTACTGCCCTTCCTGCTCTTCCCTTCCCATACAGAGCAGCCAAGACCCAGACATGCTGCTCCACCTCCATCCCCTAAAGGGAGGCAGGGAAGGGCAGGGGGAGACAAGGTATGGAGGCCCTGAGGACAGAGGTAGGCCATGAGCTTTTAACAACAACAAAAAGCTGTAGGCTCCCCTGCTTCAGAAGAGTGAGCCTGTGCGGTTCTTTCTTCTGCTGGGTTCCTACGTCAATTGTTTCTACTTCCTTGGGTGTGAGACAGAGAGAGACACACACAGAATGTGTTGACACTGTGATGCTGGCAGGCAGAGAAGCTACTCAGTTTTAACGTGGGCAGAGAGGCCCCTGGATCTCCTTCAAACCCACTCCTTTTCCCTCCCAAAGCAGTGACACTCTGGTGCCCACTGGCAGATGGTGACTTCTCTTCACCCATAACCGATGCCTTGTGAATTCTTTTTCCTTTTCAGAGCTACTCTGTGCTAATTGTTCCTGACTGTCAGTACAGGCACATCAGCTCCATCCTTACAAACAAGACGTTGAGGTAAAACTGTGTAGGCACCTTCTGCTCCTCTGCTTCGTTGTTCTGCAATTGTGCTGTTGCTATTACAGCCCGTACCCAGAGCAATGTCAGATCATTTCAGGAGGCAGCCCGAGGAACCAAAGCCACCATCTTTATGTGGTTTGACTTTTGGGTATATTCTGGCTGCACCATACAGCATGTGGGATCTTAGTTCCCTGACCCCAGGGATCGAACTCATGCCCCCTGCAGTGGGAGCACAGAGTCTTAACAACTGGGCCGCCAGGGAAGTCGCTGGTTTGACTTTTAAGAGGCCATTAGTATACCTCATTGCCTCTGTCATTGTTGGGAGAAGTTGACAAAGGGTTGCAAGGATTAAAAACCTATATTAATTTGAAAGCTAATAAACCTGTCAGAGAATAAGATCTTGCTTTTCCTGTACTGGATCTTGTGCTCCCACCTCCGTCCCCATCTACTGTAACGGCTAGATTGTGTCAAGGAGGTTGAGACTCATCAGACTGAGATTTCTGCTCTTGGTATCTCAGAAAAAGTTGAGAATCACCGGTGATCATTTCATCTTTTGCCGTACCTCTTAGCAAAGAGCCCTGGAGCTGAGGCACAGGTTCTGTAGAAACCATGAACAGCAAAGCAGGTCTCCCAGTGGAGGAAGTCTGGTCTCCCAGTAGAAGAAGTCACCTTGGAGAACATCTAGTGTAGACTGTGTGTTTCAAACCCAAAGAAGAATAGGAAAACCTGGGATGGAAGGAAACACTGCTTTAAATCACAAGATGCAGCTCTCCTGCCTTAATAGATAATTGGGATTTTATAACTAGGTAATAAGGGATAAAAACAAGGTTTGGGGTGGTTTCTTAAAACCTGCTTGCGTTGTCCTGAGTGGTAGTCTTCTTACAACTTTGAACCATGTGAGGGAGAAAGCTTGTCTCTGAGGAATCCTATTGCCAGCTCTATCTGGATTATCTAGCTTGTGTCATACCACGGCCTCTCTCTCAAGCACTTCCTGCTAGCATCTACCTTTGGCCCTGTCACCCACCTGGGTGGGGAGGAAGGGAGCATGAAATCCACAGCATCCGTTTTTCCATCTATAAAAAGCAGGGAGGGCAATGTGACTGGACCCGCAGAGCTGGCTGGTGACCTGTTTATGTCTGCCTTCCCTAGGCCCAGACCCAGGAGGAGAGAAAGCTGGTTTCTCAAACACAGAGTTGGGAAGGCACTCTAGACTTTTTCAGGAGCATTCTAGACTGAAAGTCCCTAACTAGGAGTGGTTTAGGCTAGTCTCTTGCGTCCTCATTTCTTTCCCTCTCTGCCTTGTGGGTTCTTCCCTTCTGGCTACCTCTCAGGAATCTCAACTCGGTTCCCCCTTCTGTGGCTACACCACCGTGGCTCTGAGCTTGGAGCCAGACATTTACTAGCTGGATCACTTGGGCAAAGTCCTTAACCTCTCCAGGCCTCTGTTTCCTCCTCAGTAGATAGGAATCAGGACACCAACTTCCTAGTGAGGGTGAAAGAGGATCTATAAGAGATACTTGATGTGGTATCTGGTGCTCAGGAAATGGTAGCCATCCTCATTAGTACTGTTACTCTCGGCCTCCCGCATTTCTGGGTAGATCGTCTAGAGCTTCTGTGGTGTTTATGGCAGGTTTATCCATCCTACTGGCATTTCTCAGTTGCAGGTAGAACACTGACATGATGACGGGTCAGATCTGGTCCCCAGAGCTCCAACAACCAGCTTTTGCTGTGTGCTTCCCTCTTAGCTAAATGTTAATTGCTCAGGCACACCCAGTTCCTTGGCTCGGGTGTCCTAACCGTGGGTATGTAGCTCAGCTGTCGTCTTAAGCCCCTCCAGAAAAACAGAAAGGAGAGAGAGCTAAGCGGCAGTGCACTTGGATCACTTGGACTTGGATCTTTCTTGATTTCTTGGCGTGCCCAGCCCACTTACACGTAGCAGTATGGAATGCAAGTTCTGCTTGGTGGGAGGCTAGATCTTGGCAACACTTTCATAGTGTTGAACACAAGAAGCCAGTCGCCCATTTATGCCTTAGTGATGCTGGCAAGGGCTGGTATTTTGCTCCCTTACCTGCTGGAGCAATGGTTTAGGGA
>NW_006793860.1:635377-677161 GCF_000442215.2 Lipotes vexillifer | reverse complement strand
GGAAAGAGGGAGCGTCATAGCACTAATAGGCAGAAGGTGGCCCAGCATCAGAGTTTCACAGAGCCATGGGCAGCACAACCCAGAGACAACCTCCACTGTGAGCTTTAGCCATCGGCTGGGCATCTCCCTCACTGTTTTAGACGTGGTCACGCACATCATTATCCCTTATGTCGGTTTGTTTATCGGTGAGCATTTACTGAGGGCCCACTGTGGACGAGCCAGGCACTGTTTGAGATGTTTGCAGACTGTAGTGTCTTTCATCCTGAAAAAAAGTCCTGTGAAACAGCTCTTCTCTACATTTTATAGAGGAAACCAAAATTCACAGTGATTCACTGACTTGCCCAAGGTCACACAGGTAAGTATCAGAACCGGAATTTTAATTTGAGCCTTTATTTCTAAGTCAGGTTTTCTGTGGTTTCAATGAAACTTTAAAACAAATGCCAGTGCCCATGCCTCAGTGGAGGTGATTCAAGGGTAAAGGAGCCTTTTAGTCAGATTTCCAAGTTCACTTTTCATCCTACTGTCCATGTGCAAGAACCAAATAGCAGCACCAAGGCTTGGTTTGTTTTTATTGAAATACAGTTGACATATAACATTAGTTTCAGGTGTACAATGTAATTATTAAATAATGGTATATATTGTGAAATGATCCATCACCACACATAGTTACCAAAACATATTTTTCTTATGATGAAAGTTTTTGAGATCTACTCTCTTAGCAACTTTCAAATATACAATCTGCTGTTATTAACTATAGTCACCATGCTGCACATTACGTCCCCAGGACTTAACTTATCTTGGTTTGTTTTTTAAGTGGTGATTTGCCTGGTCAGGAGTTCAGGACATTCCTTTCCCTGGTGAACTCAAACCAGCTGGGAGTAGAAGGCTTGTTTGACTGATCCACCCAGCCTCAGGCAGAGAAGGGGGAAGAAAGATGGCTGGGTCTGCTCCCTCGTGCAGCTGTGAAGTGGGGGCTGCCGGCACCACACTGAGGTAGGTGGTCCATAGGAGTTGGAGCATTTATGATGGGCCCTGATGCAAGGCAGGGAGTCTACCTTAACCCGGCCCAGTAGATGTCAGTCTCCACAGCTTCACCAATCTGGTGAATTATTCCCATGGAGGGGTGTAAGGGAGAGGTCTGCATCAGGTGTTGCCCCAATACACCCGTCCCCTGAGGGGCTTAAGGAGGGGATGTGGGGCTGGGAGGAGAAGGCCGTTCCACTATAGAGGCCTCTGGTCGATCAGAACTTGACAGATTCTCCCAGGCTAAGTTGGACACAAACTTCCCTGGATCTGACATCCAGCTAGACACTTCAGCTATGAAACGGGAGGGCAAAGGAAGCAGTCATGTGGTGTTATTTCAACCATCACGCAGTCTTGCAGCTATCCTGAGCAAGGGCTGGGTGTGAACCAGAGGAGGCAGATGCGCTGGTCCTGGGTTTCTACCCATAGTGCCGAGCTGGCCTCTGGGCTTCTGTGCTGTGATTTCCCAAAGGTCCCTGAGGAAATCACGGCTCCCTGCAGTCCGGCAGCCCTCTCATGAGAAGTGAAGGTGTCCCTCGAGGATATTTCAGCTGGCTTTTGGTGGCCACGGAATCAGAAGAGGCATTGGAAGCCTAGGATACAGATGTCCCTTGCTTGCTCCCACCAGATAAACACCGGCTCCTGAGCTTACCAGGCACCTGGAGCTAGGAACTTGCCTGGCGCACCAGCCAGGTCTAGCAGGCCACTGGTAAGAATTGCTGACCTGGGAGAGTAGGTCGAGATGTCTGACTGCCCAGTTTCATTGGAGGGGAAGGACAAATTCAGCAGCAGGTTGAGTAGAAGACTCCCTTATAGTCATGGGAAGACATTCAGTGCAGTGGAACAAGTGTGGGCTCTGTGGAGTTGGCCAGACCTGGAGCTGAGTTCTGGCTCTGCCTCTAATAGATTTGATTAGCCTCTCTGCTTGTTCCCTCATCTCTGAAATGGTCACAGGCAGGGGCTGGTGGAAAAGTTCAAGATTATGCCTGTAATGTGCTTATTAATATGTGAGTTGTTGGTTGCACATGAGCCTGTGGCAAAGGGGCTGACTGGAGCTCTAAGGAGGAAGTAGACAAAAGAGAAAGATGTGCTCTTTGGAGGAGAGAAGGGAACAGGCCAGACGGCTGGGGTTTCAGAGATGCGTCACCTAGCTGGTTTCGTGAGGTTGGGCCCAAGCCCAGGGTGGGGTGTGTGATAGAAACCAGCGGCTGCTGCAGCAGGGACAGAAGCAGCCCTGTTCAGCATCCTAAAGCCAAAGAGGCTTTCACATACTGCAGACCACAGGGTGTACTCCAGTGCCTGGGAGACCTGCAGGAGGAGCACATGGATGGCAGCGACTGCCACTGCTGTGGTGGAGTGGGGTACGTAAGACAGCATGGACCACGAGGAAGAAGGGTGGGGCACCATGTGCTGTTGGCTGGGCCAGCATAGGCTCTGCTGGGGCCTAGAAGGCTGGGGAGGGACCGTGCATTTCATTGCCCCACAGATATTTATTGAGCATGTATGATGTGCCAAGTTCTGTGCCAGTTTAACAGCTGCATTACTGTTTGTGTGGAATGCACGTCCCCAAGTAGAAGTGATTATACCAATTTCACAGGCTTGCTGGGGGGAAGGGGTTTTCATGTTTCCTTTCCCAGATCAGTGAGCCCATCAGGTCCCAGCTGAGGAAGGAGCTGACACAGGGACATCTGAAACTCCTTTATTACCCTGAGTATAACAAGTAGAACACGATCACAGTATTAAAAAACAGAGCAGGAATTAGGTGCAGGCTACCACACAGCATGCACCGGGGACACATTCCTTTGAGTCTGCAGCTAGTTACTTGGAAAAAGCCAGTTATGATTGTAAAAATTTTATTCTCTTTAATAACAATTCCACTAAAATTATACAAAGTACATTCAATACTTAAGAGTGGCAAGGGTGGGGAGAGGAGAGGAAGCCAGTTTGGCCTGGAAGTATCATCAATCGACTCCAATAAAGGAAGCCCAGCTGGGCTGGAGGAAGTTGGGGGTGTGGAGGTCTGGTTGTAGAAAATAAAAATGTGGATCAGTTTAAAAGAAAAAAAAAAAAGGCCACCCACAGGGAAGCAAGGTGAGCGTGCATGTTCCTGGGGAGGGCGGGAGGCCCAGCCGGCATGCTGCTGCTGGGTGAGGGCTGGCACTCAGGCGGGCTCCGAGTTGGTGGGGGGCAGGTTTTTATGCTTGAAATACTGAACAACTTGTTGGGGTAGCTCTGCCAGCACAGCTTTCGCCAAGGTCTCTTTTGCCGCCTGCAGGGTAGGGTGGAGAGAGGAGAGAGAAAGGATCACTGGATGAAGTGGTGAGGGGCACCATGCCCAGGGAGCTAGTACAGAAGGTGTCCCTGGAGGACAAAACCAGAGCAGAGGACCAGAGCTGTCTAAAATTAGCGTTCCTCAGCCCAGCCCAGGCCTGAAATCCCACCCTTAGCAGTGCTTTCCTTCATGTTAAGTGTAACTCTTACCTGAGCACTCGAGGTGCCTAGGAGTAACGTTTCAGGATAAATCTGTCTATGGGAGGCTTTTGGGGGAAAGAGATGGTGGAGGTGAGCTGCACGGCCTACTCATCTGGCAAACATTTCCTGAGCACCTTCTTGGCTGGTATTAAGGGGTTGTGACTGTCTGATTCACTGCTCGGCACCCAGTCACAGGCTGGGCACACCAGGAGCTCGTTCAGTGTCCATGCAGTGCCTGGGTGACCAGCACCCAGCATTTGTCCTCAGGAAGCTCACGCTCCAGAGGAAGGAACTGAACTAACTCAGGCAAACCCAGAGGGTACTGGGCAGAGATGTGAGCACCAATGGTTACAAATCGGAGTGGCCAGTTCTTGCTGGGACTGGCTCCCAGGACCTGAGCCACAGCACCCTGAGGCTTACAGCTGAGGCAGCTGAGGCCAGGAGGAAAGGTCAGGGACTTGCCCAAGGCTATACAGTGTGCCTCTCCTCAAATGAAAGCTAGGCCCCAGGCTGGCATCTGACAGACTGCTCCCTCTGGGGCTGTCTGCGGGCCCAGCTGCAAGGATAGCAACCAGGAAGCTAATGCCAGCCTCCTTGTAAGCAGACCTGGGTCACCTGCAGATAGGACCAGAGCCACCTCCAGGAGCAAGGGAGGCCACCAGTTCCTCCTAGAACGGCCCTCAGGGAGAGGAGGCCATCCTAAGATGGGCCCTGTTTTCCACCTGAAGCGAGGCGGTTGGCGAGGTTTGATTTCCTGGAAAGCCCCTCATGCCTCTGGGCCTTACTCTCATCTCTCTCCTGGAATGCTTTCCCCCGCATGGATGACGCCGACTTCTGATTCAGGTTTAGAGGGCAGGTCCTCCGGGAACCCCTGTCCTGGAGCCCCGGTCTGGACTGGGCACTACTCCCTTGAGTTCTGTCAGCTTGCTGAAGCAAGTGCTCATGCAACTGTCATATGGCCTCACCTGGGGGCAGGGCCTCGCATGGTGCCGGGCGGGTAGTAGGCTCTCAGGAGGTACGTAGTCAACAGAGCTGAGGGTAGAGGAGCCTAGGATTGGGCAGACAATCCCAGCGCCTTCATTCTGGATTATTAACTATGGTTACTGGGGTCCTGTAACCACCTCTTCCCCAGCCCGGGCCCACACTCACGTTGCGGAATTCTCGAAAGGGCACGAACTGCACGATATCGCGAGCTGCCTCCTCCCCTGTGTGGGAGCGCAGCGTGCGGTTGTCCCCGTCCAGGAACTCCATGGCAGCGAAGTCGGCGTTACCCACGCCCACGATGATGATGGACATGGGCAGCTTGGAGGCCTGCACCACGGCGTGCCGCGTCTCCTCCATGTCGCTGATGACACCGTCCGTGATGATAAGGAGGATGAAGTATTGCTGCGGAGGGGGTCAACAGGCACTCAGCACAGCCCTCAGCCCCCGGCCACCCTTCCCCTCCGTCCTTTCCCAATCTCCCCAAACCCTCTGACCCCTGGGAGGAAGGTGGTTCGTCTCCCCGAGCTGTTGCTGAACCCCAGCCACCTCCCTAGGCAGCCACCTCTCAGTGCTTGGGCCCTGTAGGCCTCTCCTCCGTCACAGCTGGAAGCACAAACTGCTCTCTTCCTCCTGCCCTGTGTAATGTCAGACTCCCCAGCTTGGGGGTTTGAGAGCCCCGGACTCCAGGCCTGGCTCTGACAGTGGCTACACTACGGGACTCTGGGCAACTGACTCAACTCGCCGTGCCTCAGTTTCTTCGTCTGCAAAGTGGGAATTCCTGCACCTCTCAAGGAGACAACGCCGGCCATGTGGCAGCAGCTCGGTAATCGACAGCTGCATCTGTGGCAGAGTGAGGCCCACAGCTGTTGAGGAATATGCATTCTGGCTTGTGGACTCTGGGAGCAGCCTCCCCTTCTCTGCTCCACCTTCACGTGAACACCTGTGACACTGCTCGTTCCCCGTTAGCACAGCCGGCCTCAGAGACCCCTTGCAGGAGCTAAGCAGATCATCTAGGTCAGTGCTTCTGGGATTGTGGAACTCTGCTGGCAACAAGCAGACCTGGAGGCACACCACAGACAGCATCAGTCACAGTGGAAAGGGTATTGGTTTTTTGGTGTTTTTTTTTTTTAAGATGTTGGGGCTAGGAGTTTATTTACTTATTTTTGCTGTGTTGGGTTCGTTTCTGTGCGAGAGCTTTCTCTAGTTGCAACGAGCGGGGGCCACTCTTCATCGCAGTGCGCGGGCCTCTCACTGTCGCGGCCTCTCTTGTTGCGGAGCACAGGCTCCAGATGCGCAGGCTCAGTAATTGTGGCTCACGGGCCCAGTTGCTCCGCGGCATGTGGGGTCTTCCCGGACCAGGGCTCGAACCTGTGTCCCCTGCATCAGCAGGCAGATTCTCAACCACTGCGCCACCAGCCCAGGGTATTGGTTTTGCAGTGGTCTGTGAATTCTACAAACTGCATCCAGGAGGAAGTCTCAGTTTGGTGCTCATGTGTCCCTCTTGCTAACCTTCCTTATTAAAAAAAGAGAAAAGGCAGGAAGCTCAGAGCTCCAGGGACAGCAGTCTCTAGGTAGCCTTTGATACCACTCTGCAGCCTGGTGTATTTATTTTTATTGTTACTCTCTATGGCAAGTGTTAAGTAACTTTTCCCTTACAGTGGGCTATATATAGTTTCTTTATAAAATTATTTACATGAAAAAAAAAGAATAATTAGTGTAGGTGACAGGTGGCCATAGCATAGACTGCGGAGGTGGGGACTGAGTGGATGAAGTTCAGGAAATCTCACTGGATGATCTGTGGGCAGAAGCCCCAGCATTCCTAGCTGCCTAAGACCTCATTTTCAACTTGGCTCGGTGCTTAGCACCCTCTGGCCCCTTTTTGGGGAACTCAGTTTTCCCCATACATAAGATGAACAGAAGAGCCCTTGTGGCCCTAATGTTCTCTGTTTGGGGCTTCTGCCTTCTCTTCTGACCCTTCTGATTCTCAGGAGAGGAAATGCGGACCCAGACTAGTCAAGGTCATGGAGCTAAAAGGGGCAGAACCAAGCCAGCCCCCAAGTCGTCATTTGGCCACCTTCTCACCCAGCAAAGCCGTTTGCTCCCTGGGAAACATACAGAGACCACAAGTTCAGCCATCTAGGATGCCTAGCTCTCCTGCCTGTCCCCCAAGCACAACTTGAAAGGAATGTGTGGAGGTACGAATGCCACCATCCTAACCCCCAACCCTCGACAGCAGTAGTCCAACTCCTCCTGAACTGTGACTTTAAGAGACCGAAAGCTTGGCTGGGGATGGGTACCTGTTGCTATGGAGATGGCAGCCCGAATTCCTGTAGTGGAGGGCTGCTGCTGCCAGTCCCCATTCCTGGGGTTGAGGGGCACCTCATAAGCTCATCCAGACCCTTGTCCCCTCATAGCCCACCATCATTCTAGCCAGCACCCCTTCCCTAAGTGGCCCTCTAACCCCACTTCCATCCCACCAAAAATAGTCCCTGGCAGTATTTCTGGGGCACCTAGGCTGGCAGGAGGGAGGAAGGCATTGAGAGGCCTAGCAATGAGGACAGAAAAGAATACTTGGCCTTGGGTGACAGGCCTCACCACTCGGGTGGGACTGGTCTCCAAGCCCCCTCCAGCTCAGATGGCTGTCTCCCACCCTCCTCCCCACATGGCCCTCTTGGCTCTCCCTTTCCACCAGCCACTTGTCTACATTAGGAGACTTGGAGCACGCAGGCCGAGGCCTCCCTCACAGCCTTGGAGCCTTCTTCCTCATGGCCTGGGTTCCTGCAGAACAGTAGGCACCAACTGAAAAGGTGAGTCACAGTGGTGGTGACCACATATGCTCCGTGTCATCCTCACATTGGGATTCTCCTTTTGGAGGTTGGGGAGACAGGCTCAGGCTGAGAGAGGTTCAGTGACTTGCTCAAGGAGTCACAGCCAGGAATGGCACAGCTGATATTCAAGCCCAAGCCTTAACTCCAAAGTTAGGGCTCTTTCCACAATGGCAGCAGTGGCCAGCAGCTGTCTCTCCAATAGTGGGGCCTGGCAGGGAGAAGCGAAGTGCCTCTGACAAGTCCTAGGCTTCATGCCCATCCCAAGCAAAAATGGGGTTGTCCAGTAGCCTCTAAGGTCTACTGCAACCCCAGGGGTCCACGATCCCATCCCCAAGACAGAGGGGAGGTGGCAGCGGGTCAGGGGCTGTGGAAGGGGAGAAAGAAGGGTGGAATCAGGCAGGAGGAGGTGGGAACGGCCTCTGCTGTCCCCATGGGTAGTCCTGGTCTACCCTACCCCAAGCTTTCCCACCTCCATGCCTTTCCTGGTTTACTTCCTTTTGCCTGGCGTACCCTCCCCAGCCACAGCTCCAAGACCTCTCTGAGCGTCTACTCCTCCATCCCGAGTGGATGTGAAGGCTCCCCCAAGCCCTGAGCTCTGCTTTCGCTGCCAGCGATTACCCCTTGGGGCAGGCTCCTCTGGATACTCCTCTCCCCACACGCCCTTAGAGCTCCTCAGGGCAGCCCCTCCCCTCACACCTCTGCATCTCATGGGCCTGGCACCCTGTGCGGGCTCCATAAACACAGCCAACTGCTGCCAGGTTGAACCCAAACCCCAAATTTCCAACACATTTCAAGGACAGAGTGTATCTAGCATTTACCCAAGAGGTTCTTCAGGCTTCTAGGGCTGTAAATTGCCACTTCCCCTAATGCATTTAACATGTGATTTGATTTATAAGAAACTGACTTGACCACAACAGTTCCAGGCAGAGTCCGGGGAAGCTGCACTCATCCCTAGCTTATTTCTGAGAAGTTGGCGCTGAGGGCCTTGGGGAGTGGAGGGAAATTTCCAGGGTGCTGGCTGCTTCCCAGTTCCCCCTCCACTATGGCACCAGTTGCCTAGGTAGCCAACCATCAATGGGCCATGGATGGGAAGGCCCAAGTCACATGGGTCAGAGCAGAGGGAAGGATGAGGCCCCACAGTAGGAGTCCCCTGGTACCACCCAAACCTCTTAATACCTTTCAGTGACTCCCCACTGCCCTTAAGAGAAAATCCAGATTCCTTACTGGCTTCAAAGGCATTTGTGGGAGCTGGCCTACCCACCCCTCTTACATCACACTCCTTCCCTTAGTTACACCACACACCATGCCTCCAAGCCTTTGCCTATGCTGTTCCCTCTGCCCAGGACACTCCACACACGCACACACATACACACCCTTTACGAGACTAACTCTTAAGCATCCTCCAAGTCTCAGCTTGGATGTCACTTTTCCAGGAAGCCTGCCCTGAGCCCTCTGGGTTAGATGCCACCTTCATAGTCCTATAATTCCGTCATCACAGTTTTAATTGGCTGGCATCACAGCTGCTGTTCCTGGCCTGGCTCCCCACAAGACCACAGGCCCTGGAAGGGCAGAGGCTATGGCTTGCGCATCATGGTCTCCCCAGTGCCGCAGAGAAACATACGCGGTAGAGATGAGCTGTGTGAATGAATGGGAGAACACAGGCCTGCCTAGAGGGATGCTTCCACCATCTGCTCTTGATTTCCTGTGCGTGGGTGTGCATGTTCGTGTGTGGGGGACAGGGAGGATGAAGCCACACAAGTGTTTCCCAAAAAGCAGCTGTATGAAAGCATCAGGTAATGCACAAATTATTTCCTTTTGCTTTAGGCCTACATGGGCTCAGCATCACCAAATGCCAGCCCAAGAGGTGTCCTAAGAAGATTCATCCGGTCACGTTTATTAGGTGCTATTGTGTGCCAGGCGCTGTGCTGAGCAATTTGGAGGCCGAGCTGGTTGAATCCTTGCAATGCTTCTATTAGGCAGGTACTGTTCCATCATCCTCATTGTACAGGTGAGAAAACTGAAGTTCAGAGAGCTTAATAAGCAACCTGCTCTGGGTCACACAGGAAGTGCAGGAGCTGGGGTTTGAACCAGGTCGATAGGCCTCCAAACCTTGAGGCATCCCCACCTTCAGTGCACGGTGAGATGGACGGAGTAAAGGCAGGAGGTAGAGAATTATCTGTATCTTCTTGGACATCAGAGTAGGAGAGGCCAGTAGAGACCCCTGGCTCGCCTCCTGCAGCCCAGAGATGTTGGCCCAAAGTCACACAGCTGGGGTGGGTGACAGCGCTTCCCCAGGGTGAGGGAGCCAGGGAAGGCTGCCTCCTCAGGTTGGGAGGGCCTGGTCACCACGAAAGCGGCTGGGGTACTGTGAGGATTAGGACTTGTTCACAGAAAGGGCCCAGTTCTTCCCTCTGGAGGGCCCTCAGCAGCTGTTCCACAGAATGCAAAGACACCCTCCTGGTGGTCCCCAGGGCCCAAGCCCCTCCAGACCTAGGATCCAGCAGAGACAGGCCCCTTCTCCCCAGGACCTCATCTCCAGCCCAGTCCTGCCCCTGCCTGCCAGGTGAAAGAGCCTGAGAGGAACACTGGCCTTCATTCCTGCCCCGCCCCATTTTTTCCCCTTAAACAAGAATGCAGGCTCCCTCTGAAAGCTGGTTCAGGCAGATAAAAGTCTGGGCGGGACAATGGATTCCTGCTCCGCCCCATTTTTTCCCCTTAAACAAGAATGCAGGCTCCCTCTGAAAGCTGGTTCAGGCAGATAAAAGTCTGGGCGGGACAATGGCCTGTCTGGCTTAGGCATCCAAATGGTGTGCAAGCTGAGGGGCTGCCCCTCACTCTGCCCTCTCCATCCAATTCTAGCCCAGCACCCCAGGAATTTAAAAATGCCACTCCCAGGTCCTCCCCACTTGTTGTCCCATTCAGATGGGCTTACTTGTCCCATTTCATAAAGGAAATAGGCTCAGAACAGGAAGGGACTTGTCTCAGGCCCTCAGCTGCCATCACCAAGACCAGGACTAGAGCAAGTCATGCTCCCTGAAGCAGAAATGACCAGGACCATCTTCAATCTGACATCGTGCACTGACCTCCATCCCTGGCATCTGCCATCCCCTCTGCCTGGGGGGCTCTTCCCAGAATGCTCTGCCACCTGTCCTTCCTCATCCTCAGGTCTCTTTGGGTGCCAGCTGTTGTGTTATCACATTTAATCCTAACACCACCTCCTTAAGGTAGGTCCTATTAGTATTCCTATGGTACAAACAAGGCTCAGAGAGGGTAAGTTTACCCAGGTCACCCAGTGAGGGACGGGCAGGGGCTGGATTCAAACCCTGGCAGGCTGACCCCAGGACCCCCTTTCCCACAGACCCTCTGCTGCCTCCCAGACAGACCACACATACCCTCCCCAGGCTGGCCCTGCCTCCCAGGCTGGCCCTGGTGTGCTCCTCTCTTTCTCATAACCTCCCCTTCTTTTATCTTTGTCTCCATCTTCGGGAAGGCAACCTCTACCTCAGTGACTGAGCAGGTGCCTCCCTCCTCTGGGCAGTCCCAATGGGACCAGGTTCCTTTCCTTCTGAGAGAGGCCCTGGCTGAGTCACCTCCTCCCAGCTCCTCGCACAGTGCACAGCACACAACAGGGGCCAACTTAAATCCATCCGTTCCCAGAACACGAGCGTCTGCCACAGCATAGGCCACCAAGTAGATGACGGACAACACACAGACACAGCCTGGCCCTGTGGGGCTGAGAGGCCAACCAGGGAGACACCCAGTAGACAGAAACGCGGAGTATGTGACGGAGATGTTGCCACCATCATCAGAGTCCAGACGGGAATAAACAGAGAAGGCAGGAGATAGGTTTCAAGTGGGTGGGCAAGGAAGGCTGCAGGGAGGTGGCGTTTGAGGGACACTGAGGGATGGGACAGAGCAAGCCAGGGAGAGAGGAGAAGAACCTCCAAGCAGAAGACGGCAGAACAAGGATCTGCTGGGAGACAAGCTTGGTGTCTTTGAGGAATAGGAACAAGGTCAGTGGTGGAATGGTCACAAGTAAAGGAAGGGGTGTGGGGTTGTGGGAAGGAGAGGCCAGGAGGGGGTAGGATCTGATGTGCACAGTTAAAGGACCCTCTAGCAGGAGCATGGATAGGAGGGGCAAGAGGGGTGAGGGGACGGCCGTGGTGTCCAGTGAGAGATGACAGTGGCCGTGGCAATGGGGAAGTGGGCGAGTTGAGGATAGTATTTTGGAGGCAGAGTGAAAAGGACAGTCAGGAAAGGACTTCAGCACTTGTGCAGCAACCCTTTCCTTCCAGGGGAGGAGGAAGCCTGCACAGGGGCAGCGGCTGTGGCGGTGGCTCGGGGGCCTGGTCAGGTGAGAGTTGGACCCACGTCCCAGCCCGGGCTCCACCACCCTAGGGCCGGGTGCTGGGTTCCCAGACTTGGCTCAGCTCCTCGCAGCAGTAGCCCTGGGGCAGGGGCTGGTGGATGGCAGGCGAGGTGGGCAAGGTGACACTTGGTGACTCCAGCACTGGCACTGGGCCTGGAGCTGGGTGCAGGGAGAGGACCTGGGATGCAGCTGCCCAGGATGGCCGTTTGCCATATATTCCAGATGCCACACAGCAGCCCTGGCAGCCTCAGGCTTGAGCCTCGTCACTGAGCACCGGACCCGGGCCATACGGTTCCAAACCCTTCAGCGTGAGGTGGCAGCTGCTCTAATGGGAACTAGGTGGCCCAGAGGGTCAGCCTGAGGGCTGCAGGGACTACAGTCTCCGGGTTTCCCTCTGCCTGGAGGCACTTCCCATTAATCACAGCCCCATTTCCTACTAAGCACCGAACGAATGGAATTGCTGTCTGTCCTGGAGTCTGTGCTCCAGGAATCCAGAGCCAGTCAAGTTGAGCTGCTTCCAACCCCCTTCACATCCCTGCTGGTAAACTAAGGTGGAGAGGCCGGGGCTCACCTAGGAGTTTAGAACAAGGGGAGGCAGAACATCTAGCTCGCCAGGCAGCCCCACAGGTAGGTAGGGTAGGAAGAACAGACCTCCATCTGGCAGGGAAGGGCCCAGCCGGTGCCAGCCCTATCCTGCACGTCCACGCCAGTGATCACCTACTCACCATGGCTGTCTGCTGCTGCGTGGCTTGGGCCGCAAACCGGGCCACGTGGTTGACGATAGGAGAGAAATTGGTGGGACCGTAGAAGCGGATATGGGGCAGGCAGGCCGAATATGCCTGGGCGATGCCGTCCACGCCTGCCTCGGGGAGAAGACTCTGGATCAGCCAGGTCCTCCCTGACCCTGCACCCACTTTCATCCCAATTGCTGCCCACCCCAAATGCCCCTGCCGTGGCCAGTCTGGGCCCTGTGGTACTGGAAGCTCCAGAGGGCAGGGCCAGAGTGGTGTAAAGTAAAGAGCCCTGAACGTGGAGTCTGACCTGAGTTCCAATGTCTGCCTTTACCACTTCTTAGCTGTGGGATCTGGGGGAAGTTATTTAAGCCTCTTTCCTTGTCTGTCAAGGAGACTAGTAATCTACACCCTCGGGAAGCTGGCAGGAGGGTGTCCAGCAGGCTCCTCCCAGAGAAGGGGCGGGCAGAACCTGCGGTGACACTTTGGGGTCACAGGGAGCCACCTGGAGGTCCATTCTGGACACGCTATGGCTTCTCAGGGTTGCTGGGGGGACTGAGATGCTTGCATAGCTCTGCAGACAGTAGGTGCTCTGTAAATAGCCACCGTTACAAGAATACCCGCCCCTGCTCTGCTGTCCTGTCCAGAAGGCCTCTGGCCAGAGATGAGGTCGACCAATCTGAACTTGGATAAAACATCTCAGCAGACCTGCTCCAAACCAGACAGGCCCCAGCAGGAGGACAGGGCCACGCTTTCAGCCAACAGAGGCAGAGGCCCATGGCTTCTGAGTTATAGCATCATCCCCATTGTGGTGACTTGATGCATTTCCCTTCCAAGTACAAACCTGACCCAGCTTCAGGGATTCCCAGGGAAGGTAGATGCTACACCCAAGGCAAGTCCTAGGCTGAAAGCTCTCATGGTGTCAGGAACCACCCTCTTCCATACCCACCTGGGAGCCCCTTCTCTTTCACTGTTTCTTAACTGACTCTGGGAGGCTCAGAAGTCCTCTTAGGCCTGGGGCAGGGAGAGCACAGACACCACTTCCGCTGCCTGCCCCTCCCTCTTGCCCAGCACCCCCGCCCAAGCCATGCTCAATCCTTAGGTGCCAAGGCTCCCTGTGGAAGGTGGGGAGAACAGGGTAGGGCAGGACAAGAATGGGCCCTCCCAGTGAGGGCAGAAGGGAGGTGAGAAGCAGGTGTGTAATTTGCTGCTCTCACCTCCTCCTGGTCTACGCAGGGCTTTCTGTCAGCACTTCCCTTAATTCTCACCTGACCACCCAGTGAGGTGAGCAGGTGAGGAGGCAGAAGCCCAGTGGGGTGCAGTGATCTCTCCGAGGTCACACAGCCAGAAAAGGGCAGCAGCTGGCCTTGAATCCAGGGCCACCTGACTCCAAATTCCAGCTTCTCCCCATCTGCCACACTGAGCAAGTGCAAGGGGAGGGGAGAGAAAAGAACAGAAACCAGTACTCCTCCCCTGCGTCTGCCCAGGGAGATGGCCAGGCCTGGCGTAAACCCAGGGCAGATGCAGGTGGGCTTGACACTCACCTGAGCAGAAGGGGTTGGTGGGGTTAAAGTTGATGGCAAACTCATGGGAGACCTGAAATGCAGAGAAAATGATGAGCTGAAAGCCTCCTGGCCCAAACCTGGGCCCAGGCCCACCTGCCGCCAGGCAAGGCTCCCTCTGAGGGAACCTGGCTCTTTGCCACCCTGACCCCAGGTCAAGGCTACTGATACCCCTGCATCTGCTTTCAGCTCCACTGCTGGGTCTGACCCACAGAGAAGCCTAACCACCCTCACTTAGTAACAGAAGAAACAGAACCTTCCACACCACCCCAATCTCTTCCGGGGGGGGGTCAGGGCTGTCTATGCCTCCTTGCCCCACTATAAGAATCCCTAGGGACTTCCCTGGTGGTGCGGTGGTTAAGAATCCACCTGCCAATGCAGGGGACTCAGGTTCAAGCCCTGGTCTGGGAAGATCCCACATTCCGCGGAGCAACTAAGCCCCTGAGCCACAACTACTGAGCCCATGTGCCACAACTACTGAAGCCCACGCGCCTAGAGCTCAACAAGAGAAGCCACTGCAATGAGAAGCATGCGCACTGCAACAAAGAGTAGTCCCCACTCACCGCAACTAGAGAAAGCCCACAGGCAGCAACCAAGACCCAAAGCAGCCGGGGGGGAAAGAAAGAGTCTCTGAGTAGGGTGGAGATGCATCTGAGGGTGGCGGGTTCAAGGAGCAGTTGGAGTGCTCCCTCGTCACCTGCTTTCACTGTGGTGGGGCTATAACTAGAGTTTCACTTCTTCGGGCCTTGAGTGCTTTCCCCCATCCAACTAACAAGCACGAGTGCCTGGAAGGGAGCCCACCTTATGCCAGCGAGCCAAACTGGGGCTTAGCTGACAACCCACTTAGAGTTGGACTGGGGGATCAGGAAGCATAATGGGACCAGAAGGGCAGGGAATAGAGAGCCCTGTCCCAGTTCCTGCAGACCCAGCCCCTAGCCCGGGGGCATCATCAGAGGCTGACCCTGCACACTCCCGGATGTCGCTGGCCTACAGAGGGACTGATAACTAGACCCCATTCAGGACTGTGGGTCAGACTTCGGTGGCTGCAGAACCCAGGGCCTCAGGAGAGGCCAGAGCTCAGATGGGAGGACCACCCTCCCTCCCCTGCTGCCTCCGTCAAAACCCCCACTTGGCCCCTTCCCTGTGAACCGTGTGCCACAGTCTACGTTCAGGGCTTTGCTAGCATCCCCTCACTCCTTCCTTGCAACAATCCAACGGAGGAAGGCCTGGTATTACTCCCTTTTTCTGATGTAAAACCGAGACAGAATGGACCAGAATGTTCCCACATTTACTGAAGGGGAGAGTTGGGACTAGAACTGAAATCAGGCTGCCCCCTGAGCTCACAATCCATAAACCCACTAACCCGAGAAGGTGTTCCTCTCCTGAGGAGTTTAAATGGGAGAGTCAAGAGATGTCCAGGGGGGGAGGGACCCCCCCACCCTCGGAGGCTGGAGGAGCGCTCCAGTCCAGGCGCAAATCCCAGGCAGACGCTTTAGCTCCGAGACACTGCAGAGGGGTGCTGGGAGGCCCTACCAAGCCCGACATCCGCATTTTACAAGTAAACTGACTGAGGCCCAGAGAGGGGAAGCCAGGTGCTGAGGCCACACAGAAGAACAGACCTGACGCCCAGGCCCCTCAAGCCTGGTAAAGCGGTTGGGCCGCTGACCTTGGGGAGCCCTCCTGGGCCAAGACGGGAAGGACTCAGCAGAGGAATTCACCCCAGCACTGCCCTGTGCCTGGCAGCCTGAGGCGAAGACCCCTACCTGTTCAGGGGAATGGGCTTTTCTGTTCTTTGCTCCCTCAGCCCTAAGTGCTTGACATGGAGCCATTCCCCTGATGCCCCTCTTGGGCCCTGTTCCTGCCCAGGGGCCCTTCTTCACCCTGTCCCCAGCCCAGGCTCCAGGTGTGGGGGCTGGAGGTCCTTGTTGCCATGGAAACTTCATGAGCCTCTATAGTGACTAAGAGGGGGGCTTGTAAAGAGGGGGCTGAGAGAGGAAAATGGTTGCCAGGGAAACAGGCCTCCCTTGGGCCAACAACTTCCTGCAAAATCAGATTTTAGGAGATTTTATAGACCAAGGGGGAAAAGCCCCCTCCTGATAGGGATGGATTAATATTGTTTTCTCGGCCACCCAAATTCTTCCTTCTCCATTTTTTTCCCTCTATTAAGGGGAGAGTGGGGCCTGGTGGTCAAGTGGGTGGGGCTGTGGGAGGTTACCCATCTACCCTGGAGGCCTCCCAAGTCATCTACTCCACCCAGCAGCTCCACTTCACAGGTGGAAAAACTGAGGTTCAGAGGGGGCCAAGGAATGCCCAGGTCACACGAGTGAGCCACAGCAGAGCTGGGACCAGATCTGGGGGACAGGAGTTCACGTTGTCTGTAGCAGCCCAGCCCCCTCCCACACTTGCTGCCCTAGTTTGCCCGAGAAATGCCAGCAAACACGACAAGCTTCCTGGAGGCCACCCCAAGCCGATCAGGGGCCCCTGGGGACTGGCCAGCCACAGGTCTTTGCCCTGGGCCTCCCTGCTGCCTTCTGACGATCAATGGTCCCGTTCGCCCCACCTGGCCAGGCCCAGCCCATGGTCTTGAGTTACTTAAGAGGCTGTTCCCTCTGGTCTTGGCAGGGCAGTAGATGGTGGCATGGAGGGAGTCGAAGGGATCTCAGAGTGACCATCCTCTCTGAGCCTCAGTTTTCCCATCTATAAAGTGGGGAGAGTCATAAACTGTGCTCCTCTCCACCCCAGACCTTGTGCAGGCCTGTCCTTCAGCCTGATCCCTCTCTTCATCTGACTAACTCTGGCTCATTTTGAAAGGCCAATGTTTCCTGAGTCCCTCAGCCACTACCCAGGTCAGGGGTCCTCTTGGGGCTTACCTGGACCAGGCCCAGGGAGGGACTGAGGTCCTGAGGGCAGGCAGCTGAGTGGCACGCTCCTTCTAGCTCCTTCCAACTTCCCACACTCAGAGAACCAACACCTCTGTCTGCTCAGGCCCCTGGGCCCCAAATTTACTGTCAACAATCACGTACTGCATGCCTGGAGCCAGACACAGCAAGAAGGAGACCAAGTGCCCTCCCTGAGACAATGAGCAAATCAACACATACAGAGTGACCACAAAGTTCCAGGGCAGGGAGGAGGGGCCCCACGTGCGCACGCTCAAGGTAGTCCTTCTAGAGGAAATGATCTCTTGGCTAAGCAGCAGCAATGGGAAGTCAGTGAAAGGGGGCAAAAGGCCAGGGGAAGACCACATGCAAAGACCCTGAGGTAGGAACAAACAGAAGAAGGTTCATGTGGCACGGCGAGGTGAGTTAGAATGAGAGGGAAGGTGAGGGGCCAGGTCTGGCCAGCTCCAGCAGCAGGGGGAGGTGGGATAGAGCATCTGCCCTTTCCAAGCCTCGTTCCAGCATCCCTCCTGGCACCACTGGGCACTCCAGCCTGGCCAAGCCCCAGCCTCCCCAGAATTGCCCTGTGACATTTCCAAGGAGGCTTTTGCGCAAGAAAACATCTCATTCAGCCAGAGTTCTTTGGAAGCTGGCTGGTGTCCTAGCAACGAGATAGTGCTGGGCCTGGCTGCACCAGCCCGCCCTGCCCCCAGTGGCATCACCGTGTCTGCCCAGAGGCCCAGCTGTGGTCCCACAGGGTCCTGCCCCCTACCATACAATGGCCAGCAGGCCACAGAGCCACTCCCTGAAATTCTAGGTGAAAACTGCCCTCTCCGGAGAGGATGTGAGGGGAATGCTCACTCTGGAAACAGCATGTGGTACAGCAGGGCAGACAACAGGGGCCGCTGGCTGAGACATACATGTAGATTTAGGAGTCGTCTATGCCCACAGCCCCAGGCTTCTCATCAGAAGGGTAGCACATTCTGAGAACAGACATGAGAGTCCACCTTCCCAGATGGAATTCAGGCTCCCTGTTTTGAACGTAACCTTGGACAAGTCATTGAGCCTCTGTTTTTTCACCTGTAATGGACATTGCCCCTTCTCTCCATCCCTCCATCTTGCCACTGTCACCCCAGCCAGTCCCCACTCAGCAGCCAGAGTGAGCCTTCAAAAATGCCAATAACACCCCATGTAGACCCACCCATTGCTTGCTGCACAGCTGGCTCCCCACCTCTCCAGCCACATCTCTCCCCATCCTGCCCATCTTTCATGGAGAGTTCATCACGCCCACCTTCTTTCAGTTCTTCCAACCACCCTGCTCTCAGACTTTGCACAGGCTATTCTCTCTGCCCTGAACTCTACCTGCCACGTCACCACCTCAAGTCACTCTGCAAACTCCTACTCTCCTTTCCCCTCTTGGCTTAGACCTGACCTCCTCCAGGAAGCCTTCCTGATACCCCCAGGCCAGGCTGGGGCCCTCCTCTAGGGACTGCTGCCCCGTTCAGCACTGATGACACTGCCTGTCTTTAGGGCTGCCAGACAGAATACAGGATGCCCAGTTAAATTTGAATTTCAGATAAATAATGGATAATTTTTTAGTTTAAGTATGTCCCAGGCAATATTTAGGACATACTTAAACAACTTTATATGAAATTCAAACTTAACTGGGTATCCTGTATTTTTATTTGCTAGATCTAGCATCTTCCCCACCTGACTGGGGTACCAGGGGACAGATATCATAACTTATTCCTTGTTCTAGCCCCACTGCCTGCATGAGGTTCAGGCTGAGAAATGCATGTGGGTTTGGGGTAAACGCAGAGAAGGCAGGGCAGCTGGGCCATAGCCCAACCTTTCCAAAGCAGACCCCAGAGAGACCATACATGCAAATCCCATCTCAGCCAAAAGGAAAACAGTCTGGCTCCACTTACCTTCCAGTCTGGGGGTAACTGCGCCCCGAAGCCAAGAGCTGGAAACATCTTATCACTAATCAGAGAAAGGAGAAAAAAATACTGTGAGACAACCAGACAGGGGCCTCATCTACCCACGCTCACCCTCCCAACCCCCTACCCAGGGCTGGGCCCACTCTGCCTTGCATACCTCCACGGACAAAAAGAAAAAGCTCACCACCTCTAGAAAAAGCTCTGTTTGAATGATCTATTGAGCCCAAGCCCACTTCTGGGTATCTGGTGAATAAGAGGCTTGACCCCCATCTACATCTATGGCAGACATTGCTAATCAACCACAGCACTCCTAACCATGGGCCTGAGTACAGCCTCTAGATCCTTCTCAAACGGGGACCTTGGCAATCACTAAACTATAGTCATGATGCAAGTGAAATGTACTGGCTGTTTCTTGATGTCCCTTTTATGGCTGGGAAAAATTCTAAAATGAGAACACTGGCTTGGCGTTCAAGACCCTTCATCACTAGGCTCACCAAGAGCCTAGTCTCATTTTCTGCCTGCCCTCCCTCATTCCCCACTCCGCCAGCCCTGGCCACTGGCTACTCACTGTTCCCCAAACACACAGGGCATCTTCACGCTCCAACTTCAATCCTATTGCACCCCTTGTTGAACTACCTCTCCCAATCTGTTCCCTGTGGAAAACTCCTACTCATCCTCTAAGGCCCAATTCAAATGGCCCATTCTCTGTGGGTTTCCCTGAGACCCCAGGATGCCTCTCTCTTTGGTGCTCCCATAGCTCCTGTCTCACATGTAAACCGGTCTCTTGGAACCCCACTGATTTCTTCCCTATCTTCCTCATCGAACGGGATCTCCCTGAGGGCAGGGACTGTATCTCATTTGTTCATTCATTCAACATGTATTTATTGAAGAATCCTCTGGCTGCTGTGTGGAGGACAAACTGTCAGGGACTAGGGCAGAAGCAGGAAGACCAGTGAGAAGGTTACTGAATTGCTCTGGGCAGGAGGTGATGGTGGCTCAAACAGGCTGGTAGCAGTAGGGGTGGGAGAAGAGGCTGGATTCAAGCATATTTTGAAAGGATTTCCTGAAGGAATGATGGGGGAGATGAAGGAAAGAAAGGAAGTGAAGGGTTTTCAGTGAGTGGTAGTGCCTCTCCCTGAGATGGGGAAGAGGGTAAGAGGGGTAGGGGTGGAGCAAGTGTCCAGTAACGCCTGAATGCCCATGAGAAGGCTCAGCAAAGGGGCTGAGTGGGTAGCTGGATACAAGGGTCTCTGGAGCAGCAACAGCAGGCTCCTCCACCCGACCATGCAGGTGGGGACTTCCACCTCCCCTGCTCTGCATGCCATACCCCTCTTAATGTGGCGTGGGGTCACAGCCACCCCTTAGGCCCTGAGCCCCCTGGGAGTCAGAAGCTGCACCTTAGGCTGCCTCTCTCAAGGAGGCTGAAGTGCACACAGGATTCCTGAACCTGCTCTTGTTCCTACCAAATTTGTGGGACATGCTCCTTTCTCCCCTGCTTCCCATGTGTCCTCCTGGTCATTCCACACTCTGACCTGGAGGTCCGAACAAGCACCATCTGTGACAATGACATCACAACCCTCAAGTGACTTCTGGATCCTCCAAGGCCCTCTTGACTTTGCATCTGGCCCAGCCTGTTGGTGGCCACACCCTCTACACAGCTTTCCCTGACTCTCCACTGTCCCCACCCCACCCAAAGATCTCCAGGAAGCGTGGTCATGGGAAGAGGACCCACACATGCTGGCTGCTCCTATGAAGTTCCCAACAGGAGTGAGACTGTTAGGCCATTAGGTGGCGGGTACAGGAATCAAAATGTCTGGGTTCCAGTTCCTTGATCTGGGTGACTTTGGATAAATTCTCTATCTACATCCTAGGCCTGTTTCCCCCCAGCTCTTAACAGTGGAGGCTGCAGCAATAGCAAATTTCATTTTCTATCCTGACTCATTTTCTTACTCGGTGTACCCTGTGGAGAAGGATCTCAGTATGGATCTGGGCTCAGTAAGTCAGAGATCAGCAGTTGATTAGCAATGTCTGCCACAGGTATAGGAAGGGATGGTAACTGCATGCATGTCCTATGCTACTCATTCCTAGGTTTGATGATCTCTGGGTCCCTTCTAGCTTTGAAAAGCTGAACTTCCCAGGATGGATGGAGCCCAAGCTGACTAGTCAGAGTCCCTCCCCAAGCTTACCTGTCATAGTCCTGAATGATCTGCCCAACAGCCCAGATGGCTGACAAATATTCATTGGTGCCCATGGGGTTGATATAGTGCAAAGAGGAAGGGTCGAGGGGATTTCCATTGGAGGCTGTGAAGTCTATCCCAACCTGCAGAGTGGGGAAAAAGGCCACCCAGTGTGGCCAGAGACTCCAGCTCCCTATCTCACCTCCAGGGAACAGACAGGCTGATGGGACACAGGATGCCCACTTCATCTCCCAGCCCTGACCCACCCTTCCAAAAGATGGTCCAAAACCTGGAAACTGTCTGACTGTATTACTCCTCTGGCTCTAATGCCGTCTGTGGCTCCCTGTTGCCCAAGCATAAAGTCTATTGCCCAGATGTGATACAAAGCCAACTTACAGCCCCAAATTCCTTTTCCCCCCCTCACTGTCCCAACCCACACACTCATCTACTCCCATTTCCAGGTCTTTTTTCATGAGTTTCCCTCTACCTGAAGAGCCAGGCCACCTCGTCTCCCTATCTAATTCTCCTCCAATTTGCAGGCCCAATTCATGCCACTGCCCCACTGAAGCCTTCCCAGACATCTCGCCCCCGCACCAAGCCATCTCCCCATCACCCCTCAGACCACCAAGGGGCACCAGGACCTGGGGCTGCCTGGCAGGGCAGTGCCTGCCTTCCCAGTCAGACTGGATGGTCACTGCAGGTAAGACACATGGGCCTGGAGCCAGGCCCAGGTGGGTACCCCACAGAGAGCTGGAGCTGGCGGGTGGGCAGGGTACTGGAGCCAGGCCCAGGTGGCTGCCCCACAGGGAGCTGGAGCTGGCGGGTGGGCAGGGTACTGGGCTCCACCTGCTCTCTCAGCCCCGAGGGGATTCCAGCACAGAGGGGTGGGCAAGACTGCCCAGCTGGGGAGGACTAGGAGAGGGACCCAGGGCATGAGATGGCCACCTGAGAACTCAGTTAGGACCCGTCAGGGACCCCTGCAAGGGCACGGCCTGGAGTCTGGCACACAGGAGGTGCTTGGTATCATTTGCTGAGTGAACACATGCACGCAGGAGGAATAACAGGGCCCAGCCTCTCTGCAGGGGAGGGGGGCTGTGATGACCAGTGGGGTTACAGGTCAAGAAGGCCAATCCCCTGCGCCTCCTTATAGTCCTGCAGATGACTTCCAGCCCCCATGGGATCAGAAGCAGTGATAGAGAGCAGGGAGGCTAGGTGGGAGGTGGGCAGAGTATGGGACCCTGGCAGGAGTTCTCCTCTGGGCTTGAGGCCTCCCTTCAGGTGAGGAACGGGAGAAGTCTATGGGGCATACACTCCAGGCCACCGGCAGAGTGACAATTCATTCTTCCTATGAGCATATACTGAGCAGGTGCTATGTGCCGGGCACTGAGTGATACACCGAGGGTGGAGGGGAAAAAAAAAAAAAAACAGTGGCCCCGCACTCAGGACACTCACAGTCACTAGTCGCTAGTGGGACAGGGACAAGTGAAAAATACTGAAGAAAATTCAGAATGGCGAGTGCCCTGAAGATAATAAAACAGGAGAAGTGACAAGAGGAACAGGAGGCATCGGGGGGGGAGGTGACCTCTGTGTCACAGCCTGCATGATGGCAGGGCAGCAGCCAAGAGAAGGTTCTGGGGAAGAGCATTCCAGGCAGTGGGAACACCAAATGCAAAGCCCCAAGACAGAGCAGAGCTTAGCGTGTTGGGGGAGGATCAGTGTGGATGGAGCTGAGCGAGCAAGGATGAGGGCACAGCAGATGAGGCAGGAAGGGAAGTGGGGAGGAATTTGGGTTTTTTTTCCGTCTGAGGAAGTGTAACCAGTGACATTCTGAGGGCTGGGCAGCCAGGCCCTGACCTGCAGCTAAGCTCTGACTCAGGCCTATCCACCTATATACCCTCTCCTCTGGGCCAGACACACCCCTTGCCCTGGGGAGGGTCCTTCCTGAAGTTTATCCCAAGTCCCTCCTGCTGCAATCATGGCCCAAGCCCTTAGGGAGGATCCTCACTGGGGTGGGGTGGGATGGGGGAGAGCCTTACAGTGAACATGAGCTGGCAGCCTCCCAGGATGTAGTCCAGGAAGGAGTAGTCCCGGTTTATCTGGAAGGAATCAGAGGGGTGAGTGGGCCCCTGCCCTGTACCTGAGGGCTCACCTTCACTTGGTCACACTCCACAGATGACCTTTGGGGAGTTGTTGCTCTGTGCCCTGACAGGGGTCAAGGAGGCGGAAAAAGGCAGATGGACCTGATCTGGTTACAACAAAACCCAAATCCCTCTATAACAAAGCACTCAGAGCAATGGTTACCAATAGGTGGGACACACACACACACACACACACACACACACACACACACACACACACGCATGATGAGTCCAGGCAGTGTCCCAGGGACCAGTAGGTGGGACACACACACACACACACACACACACACACACGCATGATGAGTCCAGGCAGTGTCCCAGGGACCAGTAGGTGGGACACACACACGCGCACACACACACACGCATGATGAGTCCAGGCAGTGTCCCAGGGACCAGTGTAGCCCTTACCAACCTCAACTTTGAACAGAGAGAGGCCAGGCCTCTGGCTCAAGGCCTTCTGCTTTAAATTAATAATTAATAAAGCTGCTAAAACATGGTTTGTTTGGATGGTCTTTGCCTCCTTTTGGCAAAGGATACTGGCCTTCCAATTTTGGTGGCGTTAGAAAGGTTCCTTTCAAAATACATGTATTTAAGTAAAAAAAGACACCAAAATGGGGGGAGGAGGGGCTGAATACAAAACATAATAAGGCAGGTGGAAAAAATCATGAAGAGGGATGTGAATGACCCAAGTTTCAGAAACAAGGACCCGAAATCATGATGCTGCAACCTGCCAGCTTAACTTCTACAGGGCACTGCTACGTTGTGACCTCACTGAACGCTCACGTAAATCCTAGTTTCCAGACAAGGAAACTGAGGCCTGGGGTTGGCCAGCTGGTAGAGAGAGTGCCAGGACTTGGAACCTTCAGGCCCAGCATCCAGGGTTCTTGCTGCTCTGGCCTGGGCTGCCTTCCTTAACGTTCTACCCAATTCCAGCAGATACGTGGCCACCAGATATCCAGGGGGGCCTGGGCCCTGACCTCAGCCTGGCCACTGCCGGTGCAAACTTCACTGTCTTTGTGGACTTCAGTGGCCCCAGTTACACCACGGGCCAGTAACCTCAGCCCTCACTAGTGTCACTGCCAGAGCACAGGGCACCCTGGCCTGATATCCTCTGCCCCTCTGATGCTGAACATGCAATGGGCAAGCCTGGGAAGCAGTAACTCCCTATAGTTACGCTCCAACAAGGAGACCCTGGAAGGTCATCGCATGCCCTCCTTGACTTCCACAAAGGAATGTGATATGAGACTAACATTTTACATGCTTTACCTTGTTAACCTTCCCATCCTGTAGATGAGGAGACTGAGGCCCAGGGAGGTTAAGCTCAGGTCACAGAGCCAGGACATGGCAGAACCAGGATTTGAACCCAGGGCTTGCTGGCTCCAAACCCAACGCTCTGTCTCTTGTGCAGTGATATACCTCTGTGTGACCCCAAACCGGGACTGTGCCCCATGCCCACCCATGCTGGCTCACCTTGCAGGAACGCAGGATAATGATGCCCGAGTTTTTATAGTTCTTCTTCTTCTTCTGCTTCTTGGGGTTGATACACTCAAACTCCCGCTGGGCAACATAGAAGAAAGAGGAGCTCAGCTTGGGGCTTCTGTGGGGACTGACCCTCTCCTAGGCCCCAGAATCTACTCCACAGGGGCAGCATGCCTCCTCCAGGAAGCCCCACCCCCAGAAATGGTTCCTGCCACCTTGGGCTCATGCCAAGCTATATCTGCCCAAGGTCAGAAGATGTGCATCTGCCCTCCATCCCCAGACAACTTATCCATGTCATGTCCACTCATGCACCCAGAACTGTTGCCCAGAGCCTGGCTTCTCAGAGTTAAATAGACAGCTCCCGAGTACTCACTATGCACTAGGTGCTTTACCTGTTTAATCTCATTTAATTCCCACTCTACTCTTCTGCCTCCACTTGACAGATGGGGAAACTGAGGCTCAGAGAGATTAAATGTCTTGCTCAAGGTCATAAGGCAGAGAGGTGGGATCTGGGCCCCAGTCTGCCTGATTCAAAAACCTGTGCCCCTTCCCCATCCCCTGCCGAGGTCCTGGGGTCACGCGCATGTGCACATCTTACCGGGATGCCGTCACGAGCCTCACACATCTGTGACACCGAGGTCTGGAACTCACCGATGAAGTCATGGCCCCCGTCGTTGTCATAGTCATAGCACATAACCTGGAGTGGGTCCAGCGAGTCACCCCAGAGCTGCCCCACAGGAGGCACTCGCCAGCTCCTCTCAGCTCCCTGAGCAAATCCCATGCCTTTTTTGGCAGGTGGTACCTCCCTCTCCCCTCCAGATCTGACTAGCTGGCTTGGGATGATGCTGGTAGCTCCTGAACTGCCTCCTGCAGGAAGCCTTCCATGATTGCCGGGAAAAGGAGACAGGGTGCCTGCTCTAGTAATGGAGGCCATTCCCTCTGGAGCAGGAAGCTGCACACCTCACACACCTGACACTGGGCTGCTAATCTATCTTGGGTTGTGGCCCACCTGGCCTCATGGGCCATGGTCTGGAGTCCTCCCCAGACTGGTATTTTTTTCCTGAGATGGGCACAAAAAGTTCCAGCTTGATATGCTCTCTAACTTAGCTGCCATGACACTCCTAGAAGGAAGGCAGGAACTGTTGTACCCACTGTACTGATGGGTAAACTGAGGCCTTGAGTGGGAAGCACTTGCCCAAAGTCTCACAGTGGCAGTAGTAGACCCAGAACTAGAACCCAAGTTTCCTGGTGCCCTGCCTGGGGATCCCTACATGGTCTCAGGGCCTCGCCTCACCTCGTCTGCTCTCAGACACGGCCCCTGAGGACTTAGGGCTTTCAGAGACTAGTAATCATCACCTTCATCACAGCAACAACACTTGGCTGTTTCCAAGGTGATTCTGCATTCATTATCCTAGCTAGCAGCACACAGCCCTCCGGGAAAAAAAGAGCAGTCACTCTGTTTCCATTTTAGACAAGGCAATCACAGAGATGAGGGCCCTGCCCAGATCACTCAGAGGGTCAGGCAGACCTGGGACAAGGACTCAGGTCTCCTGCCCCTCCCCCCACAAGGGTTCTTTTTCCAGAGCTTTGCCAAGGCACCCCCAGGAAGCCTCAGGTAACCAGGAGGCCGGAGCTGGTAGGGTGGGCAGCAGGGTTCCCATAGCCCCCCTCACCTGAATGGGCTTCTCCACGTCCCCATCACACAGGGACACCAATGGCACAGTGAATGGCTTCCACACGGGGTCCAGAGTGTACTTGATCACCTGCAGGACAGTGAGAGGCAAGGGTGAACTCAGGCCCAGGGCCAGTACAGCTCTGGGGTTGGGCCATGGGACAGGGAGTGGCAAGGTGGAGAGACCCACAGCCATGCCTCTGGGGATGGAAGTGAGCATCCCTGTGATGGGGAGGGAGCAAGTCCTTTAGGGGCCAGTTTGGGTTTTCCTGTGTACCGCAGGACTGTGACTGCCTAGCCCCGTCCTGAGCTGTTGGGTGTGGCCGGACTACAGACCCACTGGCTCAGAGACCCCTGGAGCCCCACACACCCACCTCAGTCCTGTGGACCAGCATCCACTTGCCATCACCTCCTGGTTTATAAAACTCGAGAAATGGGTCTGACTTCCCAAAGAGGTCCTGGAGGAAGCAGGAGGATGTGGGTGAGGAAGGCATAACTCCACCGGATTCAGATGGGGTGGGGGTGTGGCCCCACTGCCTCCCACACCAGGCATCAGGAGTGAGGGCTGTGGGCAGAGCCAGCCTGGCCCCTCTCCCCTCAGCCTCTGCAGGGCTCAGCAGACGCCCAGGGCAGTTGCAGCCCCCTGGGACCAAGCAGCAGCCCCAGGAGAAACTGCCCCATCCTGGGGTTACCAGAGCTTGGGCTCAGAGACCCTAAGACCTGGAGCCTGTAGGAGTTACAATTCCAGCATCTTCAGTGGGGCAGGACGTCAAGAGGGAGATTGTTCCCAGGGCAGAGGGAGGCACCCAGCAGGATGGGATTTTAATTCATTTTAGTGGGATTCTGAAAAACAAACTATCCTAGCAGAAGAGTCCTTTAAAACTCCATTTATTTAAGCAAACATGGACTCTAAAGAGGCTATATTCAAGAGGGGGAGACATAAAATAAATGAGTAAGTAATATACGTGAGGCAGCAATTAGTGTTAAGGAGACAAATAAAGGAGTAGGGGGCAGGATATCAGGGACCACTGCAATTTCAGGGAAGGCCTCACTAGGAGATGACATGGAGGTGAGAGAGGGGCCTGTCATGAGAATATTCAGGGTAAAGAACATCCCAGGCAGAAAAGGCAGCAAGTGCAAAGGTCCTGAGGCAGGACAGTGCCTGGTTTAATCCTAGGACAATGAAGAGGCTGATTTGGCTAAAACTGAATGAAAGTAGGGAATGCAGAAGGGGTGAGGTCAGGGAGTCGGGGGGAGCTGAGGACACATCAGGTGGGGTCCTGTAGGTTACTGTAAGGACCCTAGCATTTACACTACGTGGGATGGGGAGCCCCAAGGAGTGGGTTTCCAGCCATGTCTCGAATATCTCTAAGTGATAGGAAACTCACTACCTCAGTGGTGCAGCAGTCCTAATTTGGGGTGGCAGTAGGGCCGTGTGCTATGGACTTGTCCCTGGAGGGGCAATGAAGGTGGTGGCCAGAAGTCCCAGGCCACACAACCCCAGGGCTGGGGGAGGGTTCCTGCTCCTTGATGGAGAGCCCCCTCCTTTGCCTGCCTCACCTTCTTGTCCAGCTTCCTGCCCACCAGGCTCAGCGTGATGACCCGATTGTCTGAAAGCTCCTGGGCAGCAATCTGTAAGGCCAGAGGAACGTCGGGGGTCGGGGGTCTGTCCTGAGACTCCCTCTGGCCTCCGTTCAGGCAGGGTGGACACAGGTTGCCCCAGGAGTCAATTCTCCAGGGCTAGGAGGGGAATGGTGGGGAAGAGTAGTGCCAGGTGACCTGGGACGAGTCTCTCGTCTTCCTCAAACCTCAGTTTCCATCTTCTGGAAGATGGGGGTAATAACTCTTGTGGATATGAGGAATCAGAAAGTGACCCCAATGTGGCTCAAGAGATGGGCCATGAGATGGTGGCGGGGAGATGAAGCAGGGACCAAATATGGAGGGTGGTCTTGAGCCCTAGAGAGAGGCTCTGGGCCAGCGAGCAGCCTGACAGACCCTCTCATGTCCCCACTGCAGATCCAGGGAGCACACACAACCCCTTCAAAACACCAAGGTGTCGGAAATTCTAACAACTTCACTGTGCAGCCAGGGAAACTGAGGCCCAGGGCAGGCAAGGGACCACCCGAGCTCCCTCTGCTGTCTCGTCAGCTCACACCACTCATCTATCCTCCATGCCCTCCCCATCAGCCATGGCCCTCTGCCCCAGGCCAGCCAGTGATGCACCACCTGGGTGACCTCGAGGCTGCCATCTGCCCTCTCTGGGCCTCTCCCTCTCACCTCCCCAGAGTGGCAGGGAAGGCCCTCTGGCCAACAGCAACCCAAGTGGCCAGGGCCCTCCCTCGGCTAGGACTTCCTCTGCTCCCACACCTCTAGGATGGCCTCACCTAACGAGCTCTTTGACCCTGAGAACCACAGACAGAGGCCAGGCTAGAGGCCCCTTCTCCCCTTCCTCCCCTCCAGCTGAGACCTGCTCAACAACCCCATAGGGTAGGCCCTATTACTGCCCCCATTTCACAAGAGGACAGAACCCAGGTCTGGAGGCGAACTGCTGGAAATGCTGGAGGATGGCATACCCGCTGGGTGGGGTCCTTCTGGGCTGGCTTCCATGTGGAGGGCAGCTGGCTTGTGGAGGCATTTAGATGGGGAGGCTTTAAACCCCAAGAGATGGGGGAGGCTGGGAGGGGACATTCCAGGTGGCAGGAACAGTGGATGAGGGCCTGGGGTAAGTGCAGGGTATGCTAAGAATTCAGTTTGCCTTGAACACAGGCCATGGACATGAACGGGGTAAAAAACAGCTGAGACTGCTGGGTCCCTCCCAGCCTGGAATGCATGGCTCCACAGGCAGTGGGGAGCCAGGAAGGCTCCAGGGCAGGGGAGTAAGGCCTGGGAACACACACAGGTACAGCCCTCCTCCCTCCAGAACCCCTGGCGTCACACAGGCTCTGAAGAGGGACAATCTAGGGGTGAACCTCACTAGCTGAACCGCCCAAGGGCATTTCCTCTCTGGGATGCAGTTCCCTCATCTGTAAAACCAGGTTTCCCTGCCTTCCGGAATTCTAATGACCCAAGAGCTCAGCCGCTCAAAGGGCCTGCGCATCGCAAGAATCACTGCGCTTCATAGGGATCATTGTGCATCAGAGGAATCATTGCGCATTGCAGCCACAAGCAGAGTTCTGACGGGCAAGGCCCTGAAACGCCTGAAAGTCGCCCAAGGGGCCAGTGCCGGGAGTGGATGCAGGGAGGGCTCTGGAGGCCTCCAGGGAGGAGGAGTAGCGCCCCTGCCTGGGGAGCCACCGTGGGGACCCCTGGCAGTGCCCCCCACTCCCCGGTTTGGCAGCCCCAACACATCATATGTGGAGCCAGGAGCCCGTTGCTAAGAGGCCTGTTGCTAAGTTGTAAGTTGGGCCTTTTTACTCCAAACAAAGCTGGTGATTATCTGCCAGTGAAGTGGCCCATTGATGGGGGAGGGCAGTGGCCAGTGTGTGGGGGGCCTGCAGAGAGCAGAGAGCGGCGAGGGGGGCTGGTACCGTAATCAAGCCCTTCCCCGCAGGCTTGTCATTCATCAGCAGCAGAGGCTGAGTGATCTTCTTGCTGGAGACGATCTGGAGGGAGAGAGGAGAGGCACTCACTCTGAGGGCTGGGGAGGAGACCCAGGGAGGAAAAAATCCTCAACAGGCACTGCTCACAGCACGATGCTCCATGCCAGGCGCTGGCTAAACCTCCCCCTGCGTGATCCCCGCCATGGGAGGCAGACAGCAACCACTGCTAACCCCACCGGGCAGCTGAGGAGACTGAGGCCCAGAGAGGTTAAGACACTTGCCCGAGGTCCCACAGCTGGGACAGAATCCCAGCAGTCGGATTCTGCTGACCTGGATGTCCCCAGGAAAAGGCTCTTGTAAGGCTCACTTTCTGGAGACGGCTGAAGGGAGGTTAGCCGCGTAACTGCCTCCCCCAGAGTCATCCAGAGACCCCCACCCTCCCTCAGGGTGTGATCCCTGATGGAGAGGATCAAACCCTGACTCCTCCTATGTATTTTCATTGCTTTGAATAGTGAATACATTCACACAGAGTTCAAGGATCAATACAATATAGAAAGGACAAGTGGAACACGTTGTAAAGTCTCCCTCCCACCCGTCTCTGTACACCCCATTCCCACACCCTCCTTGTGCCACCACAGTTTTGTTTCTTGGGGAAAAGGCCAGTGTTTCTAGTTCCTAGTCTCCCTGTGCTACTTTTTCTCCCTAGGTCCACTCTCTGCCCTTCTCCACCTTCTCTGTGCCACAGTGGACTGCATCACCTGGCTTACAGCTTGTTGGGGTTCAGCCAACGGGGGTGCCAGCAGGAGCTAGGAGAGCAGGAGGGGAGAAGGGCTGGGCTGAGCCTTGGCGGAAGCTTTGATGCTCATCATCGGCCTCAGCCCCAGTCCAGAGGCCTCCCCGTGGTGGCCACAGCTCTCCCCAGGACCTGGCAACACCACTTCCTGCCCCGCCCCTCCCTCCAGGCTAGGGGTGGCTGGGCTTCTGGCAGGTGTCAGCCCTGTAAAGGTTTCCTCACCCTTTATAGGTTCCTGCCCCTGCCCACTGGTCCTAAAGCTCTCTCCTCTGTTACCCTTTGAGGGTGTAGACACGTGGCGGGGACCCTGAGAGACACACCCCACTTCTTACATAACTGCTGGGCCCTTGCTTTTTTCATTGAACATCATCTCCTGGAAGGCCCAGGGCATTTCAGTCTCCACTAGAACCTCTCGAAGCATTTTCCATTTTATTCACCCACCATGCCTATAGACTGGGCAGAGAGCTCATCACCTATCCCCAAGTAAAATATGGGGAAAGTGAGGCTCAGAAGGGTGTGGGGCTCGCCCTAGGGCACATAGCCATTAACAATGATCAGAACTTGTATCAGTAGCTCTTAGCCCTGCAATCTCCATAAGCTCACCAAGGAGTGAGCTGGAGGGGGAAATGTGGTCCACAGAGGGAAAGGAAGATGCCCAAGGTCACACAGTGAGCCAGCCATCAAGTGGGACTATCGTGGGTGTCTTGGTTGCTGGTCAGATGCTCCCATCCCAGGAAGTCAAGACTATACTTGCTTACTTCTACCACTGAGCAGCTCTGGCCACAGGGCGCCCCACTCCTGTGTGGCACTGTGCTCAGTGTCTTCCGAGGGGAACACTTCAGCCTGGCCCCAACCCCACCTGCCTACTTCCCCCTTACTGTGCCTGCTGGCCCCCAAGGCTGTCCACATTTGTGATGCCACCTCGGGAGCCAGGCGGGAAAACGGGACCAGGGAAAGCAGGCAGCAGCAGACTCTCCAGGGGGCTGCCCCATCCTTGGGAGCCAGGTGACTTATGGCGGCACTGCACTGACCCCGCCCTCCTGGAGGAGCCCGGCTCACCGTGCCCAGGCTGCAGGAGAACTGGCCCAGGAAATCATGCTCCTCAAGCTGCGTGCTGGACTTGTCCTGGTCGAACAGGGCAAACTTCAGCTTCTGTACCTCCTCAAAGTGGTAGTCAAGGACGAACTTCTTGGAGAAAGCAGGGTTAAGGTTGTTGACTGCAGTTTCTGTCCTGTCATACTGGCAGAGGGCAGGGAAACAGGTGTCAGAGTCAAGTAGCTGTTTCAACCCTTCTTGGGCTACAGGGAATCATGGTGCTTACTTGCTGAACACCCAATTCTGTGCCAGGCACTCATGGCCAGTTACCCAGATGGCTGAAACAATCATTACTCCCAGCTCACAGATAAGGACACTGAAGCACAGAGAGGTTAAGTTACTCAACCAAGGTCGAACAGCTAGAGGGCAGGGCCAAGATTTGAACCCAGTCCTGACTCTACCATTCAGTTTTTTTTTTTTTTTTTTTTGCAGTCCGCGGGCCTGTCACTGTTGTGGCCTCTCCCATTGCGGAGCACAGGCTCCGGACGCGCAGGCTCAGCGGCCATGGCTCACGGGCCCACCCGCTCTGCGGCATGTGGGATCTTCCCGGACCTGGACACGAACCCGTGTACCCTGCATCGGCAGGCAGACTCTCAACCACTGCGCCACCAGGGAAGCCCACCATTCACACTTTTAACACACTGGTCCTGACTCCATACCCAGGTTCCAAGGTAAGAGGTTGGAACCTGTCCCTGCCTAGGTTAAGTGACAGAGGGAGTCCCTTTTCCCATCTGGACCTCAGTTTCCCCTTCTGTAAAATGAAAGGATTTGACACCTGTGGCTTTCATCCTTTATATTGCGGGAGAACCCTTTTTTCAAACCACATTTTACATGGAAGCTGAGAGAAGAAACAGAGAGAAGGAGGGGTACTTAGGGGGGAGGTGAGGTCAGGGGTTCCCCATCTCCCCGGAGGCAGGTGTCTGTACCTTCCTCAAACCCCGGAATGTCAAAACCAGGAACCAAGCGGCCCCCACCCCACCACCTAGTGTGGAGACCGAGGCCTGGGGAAGGGCAGGGCCTTGCACTGTGGGTCTCTGGTGGGGCTGGGACAGGAACCCTGCCTCCCAGCCTCTCTGCACTGAGGCCCCAAACCGCGGAGTCTGGGTGACAGTCTATTTTAGGGCCTGGGCTGTGTTGATTTTTCCTCCCACCCATCCCATTTCCAAGGGCCAGAGAGCAGCAGGGACAGAAGAGGTCTTGGCCCTGAGCTATTTTTAGCCAGGGTGTCTGGCCTGGGTGGGAGCGAGATTGTCAGGGAGGGTGGGGGGCATGCCATGAGTGGGGGTGGGTGCAGTGGGGGAGGACATCACTCCCTGATGGGCGGGGCGGGGGCGGGGGGAGTTCCGGAGACCTGTCAGAGGGGACTCTGGACACGCTGGCCTCAGGCCTGGGGCTTCCCCCAGCAATCCTCGGCTGACCTCATGCCCCACCTCCCACTTCTGGCTGTACCGCCAACATGCTCGGTGAGACAGGTAAGTCCCTCCCTGCTCTGGGCCCCAGTTCTCCTGTGTAAAATGGGTCGACAATCCCAGCCCATTTCCTTGGCATCATAAGAAGGAGCCAACATCTGTGGAAACTCTTTGTAAACCACAGTATGTTCTGTGGGACGCCCACCGAGGCCTCATTAAATAACTATGAAAAATAGAAACATATTTTGGAAAATTTATATGCATGTAAAACTGTCTGGAAGGCTGGATACCAAACCATTAACAGTTGGTTCTCCCTGACAGGCGGGCTCCCAACCATTTTGATTTTCTTCTCTAGGTCTACCTGGATTTTCTAAATTTACTGCAATGGATATAGACCCCTTTCGGAATAGGAAACAAAGCCATTTTTAAACGTTGAAGGTCTTAACAGTTTGGATTTCTCAATATCCTTCCTTAAGCTGCACCCTTCCCCAGCCCTCAGGCCAAAGTCTTCCAGCTCAGAAGTCTTTGGCTGTGGCACCATCAACATCCCCAGCCCTGGGACTCTCCAAGGTAGGCAGGGAAAGAAAATCCTCATTTCACAGATGAGGAGACAGGCTCAGAGAGGGATAGCCACCTGCCCAAGGCCACACAGCAGGGCGTGACAGAGCTGGGTCTTGGTCCAGCTCTGGGACCAAAGCCTGAGTTCCCTATTTCTCTGTTTGTTCCTCACTGACTGTGCTCATTTAGGAATAAGAGGGGAAAGTTATTTTAAAAATGAAAGCAAGCATTTTGCAAAACTCTAAGGTTTTTTGTTTGTTTGTTTGTTTGTTTTGCGGTACGCGGGCCTCTCACTGTTGTGGCCTCTCCCATTGTGGAGCACAGGCTCCAGACACGCAGGCTCAGCGGCCATGGCTCACGGGCCCAGCCGCTCCGTGGCATGTGGGACCTTCCCGGACCGGGGCACGAACCCGTGTCCCCTGCATCGGCAGGCAGACTCCCAACCACTGCACCACCAGGGAAGCCCAAAACTCTAAGGTTTTCACTATATATTATAGTAACTTAAAATATTATAGAACTCTACATATAAAATTATATAAATATAAATCTATGAATTATAATAAACACAAATATAATTATTTTAAGTACTGTCATAAACATTTTAAATAAAATTTGATTTGCAGAATAACAATTTTCTAAGTAACCCCCGGCCCACACTGCAAGTACTCCCAAGGGCCTGAGCCCAGGTCCCTGGGATCCAGTGAGAGCCCCTCCCCAGCAACCGAGCCACCCTCCACCCATTGCAGCTGCACACAGAGGGGCCTCACCTCACTCCACCTGCCATTATTCTCTGTGAAGAGGACACAGAAGGGGTCGGACTTAGAGGTGACGTCCCGGTCCAGCAGGTTCTGGCCGCTCACTGACAGCTCCACCTTGCACACGCAGTACTGGGAGCCCACGGGGGCCACCCCCGGTGCTGGGGCACCTCCACCCGGCATGTAGGCCATGGGAGTCGGCAACGGCGGCAGCAGCTCCTCGCAGTCTGAGGGGACAGCATTGGGGGTCAGAGAGGGGGCAGACATCTGCTACGCCACTCCACCCTGGGGAGGCGTCACCACCTGACCCTCAAGGTGTGGGTAAAGACGGAAGAAAAGGAGTGTGTGTGGGGCGGGGTGGCAGTGGGGAGGATGACATGGGCAAAAGCTTAGAGAAAGAATGCAGGAAATGCGTGAAAAAGGAGTCTCCGATAGGTGTGTTTAGTTTGTCTTTAAAGTCATTCTCTGCTTTGGTCGGTCTTTACCTGTGAGATACACACAGGTCCAAGCTGCCCCTGTCAGATCAGCAACAAATCACAGTGGACACAGGCATCCCAATCATTTTGCCAGGAAAACCTGGGCTTCTCCTGAGCAACTGACATATCGGCATCTCGCGGCTACGACGGAGCTTGTAATTGCTCAGGTTTCCCTCACTGCTTTGACCACTAGGAAGCTACCTTCCGGTCACTTACCCAAAACTTGACTTTGTTCATTATCTGTCATGTTCATCCTGTATCACCAGCCTAAGCACAGTGACCGGTCCATATGAGGCACTCAATTTACATTTGTTGGATTAAAAAAAAGGTAAGTGTATAAATTAACGAATGCACAAACGCTCCATATCGCTCAGATCTTGCCTGAGTTGGTCCTTATCCTCAGCTCTCTGTGCCTCAGTTTCCTCATGTGCTAACGACACATCATGACACAGTCCTACAAGGTGTGGTCAGATCTTATTTCCACTGGCACATCTGAAGTTCACCCAGGCCCGCCTTCCAGCATCAGCCATCCCCTCGCCGGGTCACGGATTTGCTCATCCCTCCCTGACTTGGCACGGCCACCCTGCGGCACACACGCAGCTCTCCAGCCCCTCCAATGGAAACTAGTTTTCACACGACAAGAATAAATACTGCAGGCAAACTGCAGTGCTGTGCTGATGCTCTGGGCTCGTGTGACTATAATGAGGTTCTGTTCTAGGGACAGACGGTGGGAGGGAGGAGGCTGAGCACTGGCTTTGTCACTGTCCAGATCCTCTCCCTGCCAGGTATGCCCAGGGCGCTGTGTCTGGAGCGGAAGAGGGGACCGCGCTCGCGCAGGCCTCCTGCAGACCGGGGCTGCGTGTGCCCAGCGAGGGGCTGGCGCTCAGGAAACGGGCTGGGGTCAAGAGGGAGAGGGAGCGGGCCCAGCACTGCCACTGTGGCTCGGTCTTTCCCACTTGGATGACAGCCACCTCCTCGCCAGCCTCCCTGCTGCCTCTCCTTAGTCTAACCACCCCTTGTCCCCACAGGGGCTGGAGTGAGCCTTTAAAAACACAAATTGGACCATGTCACCTCTCTGCTTAAAACCCTCCAAGACTTCCATCACTCTCCGAATAAAGCCCCAGCTCCCTCTGGGAGCCTGCAGCCCGCAGGACCTGGCTGCCCTCCGCAGCTCTCAGCCAGCCTGGAACATGAGGTCCTAGGGGGCTGGAGCTGGGAAGTCTTCTTACCGCAGGATCCCAGCTCTGGCACAGTTCTTGGGACTTGGTAGACACTCAGTAAACACTCTTGAGTGAATGAACGAGCCTCAGTGTCCCCCTCTGGAGGGTGAGGCGATTTTAGGACCTGCCCCGCCAGAGTGAATAAGGATCAGAGACATCATGCAGGTGACGTGCTCAGCTTGTAGTCAGTGCTGGTCAGCACGGTCAGGTGGGCTCATGCTCTCAGAAGGAATGGCCTCCTCTCACCTACCTCCTCTGGGGCAGTGCAGGGCCAGTTACCCACTCGATAGTCAGGGGATAAGATATTAGTCAAGGAGTTGGAACCTGGCCTTTGTGGGTAAGTGTTTTGGGGCTGGGCTCGTCCACACAGAGGCTGAGAGAACACCTGTTTATGCTTAGAACTACCTGGGGTGGGGGGGTGGGGCACAAGAGTCATCCCCATTTTGCAGATAAGGAAACTGAGGCTCAGAGCAGAAGTCACCTGTACAATGTCACACAGTCAGGAAACAGAGGCAGGCTGTGAACCAATTTTCCAGACTCCCAGGCCAACGTACGGCCTTCTGGCCAGGGCCAGGGGACTGCTGGGCATGGTGGGGACCTAGAACCAGGTGGGGGCATCTGGGGAGTCAGCCAGGCCAAAGGGAGCCTGAGGCTAAGAAAACCCCGGTGCCCCCAAGGTCATCAGTTCCTCTGCGGTTACCCTGCCCACACCCCTGTCTCTCCCATCATCACTAATGGGGTGGATTCCAGCTCACCCACCCCTCTCCACCTCACAGGCCCCCTTCATGACATGCTAGATGCCATTTGGGCCACCATCCCCCATACTGCCAAGTCAGAGACCTCTGTTTTCATCCCGTACCTGAGGGGTATCAGGTACACACACCCAGGTTCACACATTTCCTTGTGCACGTCACACCGATACGCACGCACACACATGCCCGCAGGCTAACAGATGCAAAGGCAAGCGCTTGTATGGACACTCTGGGGCCACTTCTCCCCTGCCCTCCCCCTGGTCTGAGCTACCATCATCCCTCGCCTAGGTTACTGCACTGTCCTCCTACCCCTCACTGGCTCCAGCCTGGCTGAGGGTGTGGCCAGGAGGGCCAGGTCCAGGGGACAGTCGGGCTGGGCGGGGCTCCTCAGAGCCCACTGTGGCCCCACCTGGATCAGCTTGCAGGCCCCAGAGAGAGTGAGTGATGAGTGGGCGGGGAAGGGGGCACTCCTCCCCCAGCTAGGGGCAGGTCCCCCATCCCCAACTCACCCTCTGCTTGGAAGCTTCTGGATCCCCGAAACGGGGAGCACATGATGTCTGGAGTTGGGGCAGGCGGGGGTCAGAGTGGGCCCCTCTGTGCCAGCCGGCAGCGGGCAGGCAGGCCAGACCCTGAGGCCTGACGCAATGGAAAAAGAAACCACGGCTTAGGCTGGGCCGGGCCCCCTCCCCTCCTACTCCAGCAGGAGGGCAGGCAGGCAAGGTGTCATTAAGGGAGGGTTGGGCCTGCCATGCGCATCTGGGCAAGATGGAAACGCTCCCTGGTGCATCACCGCAGTACAGGGAATTTGAGGTTTCAGGCTGGAGAGGGGGCCTGGGGAGCTGGGGCCTGCTCGTGGATGGTCCTGACTCCTGGCCCAGATGGACACAGGCCTTCTGGGGTGACCAGAGCCCCGGGGAAGGAATTGGAAGGCAGGGATACAAAACTAGCAGTCCCTTTTACAGATGGGTTAACTGAGGCAAAGAGCGGGCAGGGCTTGGGAATTCCCATTCATTCATTCAGCAAACATTCCTTGAGCACTCTCGGGCTTCAACAATGAACAAGACTGAGGCTTAAGCTCCCACAGGGTCCGCTGGCCTGGCTCCTAAGACATCTTACCCCTTAGGCAGAAGAACAGGATTTGGAGACTCTGGTGCTGAGTCACAGGTCTAGAACATTCCAGTTTTAGCCAGAAACCTAGGAACCCATCCTCCTTGACCTCTCTCTTTCCTTCACCCCCCATATCCTACTACTGCTGTCAGTTCCACCGCCAAGATGCGTCCAGCATCGTCCCCATCTCCCTGCTTCCACTTCCCTGGCCCATGTCAGGTCTCCCTGAACAACCCCAGCCCCCAGACTCTCTTTTCCACGCCCCGCCAGAGCCAGAGGGAGTCTTTAAACATGCAAACCAGATGCTACCACAGCGCTTCCTGAAAATCTCCCAGTGGCTGCCCTTCCTTGTCACACAATCCAAATCCTCCCCAGGCCAACAGGGCCTGACCTGACCCCACCTTACGCCACACTCTCAGTGGCTCCCTGTGCCCCAGCTGCACTGGCCTCCTTCTGCTCTGCTAATACGTTAACCTCTCTCCTGCCTCAGGGCCTTTGCACTTGCTCTTTCCCCTGCCAGAAATGCTTTTCTTCACATGGCAGGTCTTTTTTTTTTTTTTAATTGATTTATTTGGCTGTGTCAGGTCTTAGTTACAGCATGCAGGATCTTTTGTTGCCGCACGTGGTCTTCTCTCTGGTTGCGGCACGCGGGCTTAGTTTCCCCACGTCATGTGGGATCTTAGCTCCCCGACCAGGGATCGAACCCGTGTCCCCTGCACTGGAAGGCGGATTCTTAACCACTGAACCACCAGGGAAGTCCCATCACATGACAGGTCTCAGTTGTCAGCTTCATGTCACCTCCTCAGAAGCCTCCCTTGGTCACCCAAGCTAATGCAATCTCAGCCCCACACTGGTTCCTTCACAGATCAATGCAATCTACAACCATTTTTACTAATTTGTCTATTTGCCTTGTGCACTGTCTGGAATGTAAGTTCCACAAGGGAGGGATCACTGATTCCCCAGCACCTAGAGCAGCACCTACACTGTGGCAAATGAATGAGGAAGGGAGCCCCTCAGGCAGCCTCTTTAATCTGCAGCCCCAGAGGAATCACAACCACCTCCTGGCTACACACAGCACTTGAGAGATCATAAAGCCCCTTCTCAGTCCCGGGACCATCATAACTGCTCCAAGAGGCCAGCACTAGAGGGGTTCATGTCCCACTTCACAGAGGTGGAAACCAAGGCCCAAGGAGGGGGCAGTGGTGCTTCTAAGCCAGGGAAGAATGGTGCTGAGGCTAAGAGCTAGGGCTGCCCTACTCCAACTTCCCCGCCCATCACTGGCCCCAGCAGCTCAGGACCCAGGAGCCCGGCTGTGCACCCCACCCACTGTGGAGAAGAGACACCGAGGTGGCCTGCAGGGGCCCCAGTTCAGAGACGGGCAGTGACGGGAGACACCAAGAGAGGCAGGTGCAGGGAGAGAGCCAGTAGCGGGCGGGGGAGGCAGCGGCTGAGGTGGAGACCTGGAGACCCAGATGGGGAAAAGGGAGATGGGAGGGGCAGGGCCGAGGTGCCCCCCACTGCAGGGGCAAGTGCAACAGCGGGATGGCCTGTCAGAACTGGGGGGCATCCTGTGCCCTCTGAAAAAGCATGCTCAACCAGATATCTGAAAAATGAAATTCTGTTTTCAGTGCCAACTGCAGCAAGTAATGCTCTACAGTCTTGGCAGCAAGTTATGAGGACAGGGGTGCGGTCCTCTGGTCGGTACTGTGCTGAGGGTAAAAGCACTGACTCTGGACTCAGACTACTGGGCTTGAATCCCTGGTTCTGTCATTTACCTGCTGTGTGATCTCAGGCAAGTTACTTAACCTCTCTGGTCTTTGTTCCCCTTCTATAAAAACAGGAACAGCAAAAGTGCTTTCATCAGGTATTGATGTCGAGGATTAAATGAGGTAAAGCATTTAGAATGACACTATGCAGCTTGTGCTATTATCAGCTATTCTTGATGACTGGGGGCAGGGGGAGAGGTGTGTGAAGTTTACAGTGTATGTAAAGGGGACCAGGAGTGAAAACTCGTTGAGGATATGGTTCTAGGCTCCCTTTCTCAGCTGGAAGACATAGCTCAGAGATGTCAAGGGAGACCAAGGTGGTAGATAGGGGGCCAGGGAGGGAATAACAGACTCAGACCCACACCCACACACCCTTCAAGGTGCTACTCTCCTGGGCTGAGGGCTCCTGGGTCTTCATCATGCAGCAAATCCTCCTCAGTGGGGTCTAATCGGTGACAACAGAGGATCCTGGGGTGGCCTCAGGCTCTCTCTGCTCCAAGGGTGGTTCCCGGATGCGCCTCCTCAGCATCTCCTGGGAGCTTGTTAGAAAGGCAGGTTCCTGGGCCCCAAACAGACCCGCTCAGAGTCCCCAGAATGGCATTTGTGCTTTAACAAGCCCTCCTCGTAACACACAAATCCCAGAGGGGTGGGTAGGTGAGGCAGATTCTGATGCAGCAAGTCTGGGGAAGGACCTGAGAGTCTGCATTTCTAACAAGCTTCCCAGCGCTGCTGAGGCAGCCCATCTGAGACCACACTTACAACACCAAGCTCCTAGGCGGGAGGCTGCTACACGGCCCACCAGTGGCTGACCATACCCCAGGGATGGCTCTGGTTTAGCCCGCTCTTGGCCTAATTAGGCAGATGTCATGCTTGGTCCCCATACAAGCCCAGCCAACTTCACAGGCTGAGTTCCCACGAGGTCTCGGCAGACGTCTGAGTTTGCAGCCTCTAGTCTAGATGGTGACACTATGGTAACTGGAACCCTCGGCTAACCAGATGCCTGGTCCCCACTGGCCCTGATGGCTGCATTTACTGAACTTACAGGGTCAGAAGATGCCTTGAACGCATCCAGATCTAAGTTGCCCCCTTCACCCCATCTCCCAGATGAGAAAGATCCAGGAAGACAAATGGCAACTGTATTAGGGTTCTCCAGAGAAAAGAGAACCAATAGGATATCTACATATATAGAGAGAGATTTCTTTTAAGGAACTGACTCATGAGCTTGTTGGAGAAGACAAGTCTGAAATCTGCGGGGCAAAACTGAAGGCTGCAAATTCAAGTTAGAGTTGATATCGCAGCCTTCAGTCCGAAATCCACAGGCCAAGACAAGCAGGTTGGAAACTAGGCACGGTTTCTATGTTGCAGTCTTGGGGCTGAATTCCTTCTTCTGGGAGAAACCTTAGTCTTTGCTTTTAAGGCCTTTGATTGGATGTGGCCCACCCACATAATGGAGGATAATCTGCTTTAATAAAAGTCCACTGATTTAAATGTTAATCGCATCTAAAAAAATACCTACACAGAAACATCAGACTAGTGCTCAACTGAACAACTGGTCACGACAGCCTAGCCAAGGTGATACATAAGATTAACCATTGTAGCAACGTTCAGGTCCTAGAAGACCTGCCGTGGGGCAGGAAAATAGGGTGCTGAGGCTAGAGTTCTCTGCCAGCCCTTCCTAACTGTGGGAGCTAGGAGAGCCCACTCCCACCCTGTCAGCTGGCAAGGAAGAGAGGGGGTGGTATGGCTGCGGTGATGGAGACAGGATATAAAATGAGAGTAATGATAACGCCTGCCCCAGGCCCTGTGCCCAGCGTGTTATGGTCTCCAGAAATGCAGACTGAGGCTTGGAAGGATGTGCATTCCAGAGCCTCTGCTAATATGACTCAGGACAAGTCATTTGGTCTTTCTGAGTCTCAGTTTAGTTTTCTTATCCATCAAATGTAAATTACAAAATGCCTGACACACTGCAGGTACTCGCTCAAATGAGAAAATCCTCTCCGGGACTCCCTACTGTTCTCAGGACAATGTCCAAACACCCTGATAGCCGCCGCCGCCGCCCCCCC
>NW_006793860.1:624025-635030 GCF_000442215.2 Lipotes vexillifer | reverse complement strand
CCCCCCCCCCCGACTGCCTCAACACATTTCTGGCTCTAGCTACGCTGTTTACTACACAGAGTTCCAAAGGTACTTTTTCATGCCTCTGTAATTTTGCACATGCTGTTCCATCTGCCTGGAATGCCCTTCCCTCTTCTTCACTGAGCTCTGTCATTCTTCAAACTCAGCTCAGCGAAACCAAATGAAACCAATGCCACTATGCCTTCCTGCCCCCACCCCCAGGATAAAATTTAAAAAGCTGGCAATACCAAGTGTTGCCAAGGATGTGGAGCAACTGGAACTCTCACATGTCACCAACAGGAGTGTAGACTGGTACAACCGCTTTGGAGAAATGTTTGGCAGCGACTACAAAGCTAAATAAATGCATCCCTTGTGATGACCCAGCAACGCCCAGCAGAAACATGCAATATGTTCACCAAAAGACACACCGGAGAACTTTCAGAGCAGCACTATTGGTAATAGCCCCAGGCCGGGAGTCCCCTAAATGCCTATCATCTGGAAAAGGGATAAATAAATGGTGAACGTGCACACAGTGGACTACACTGCCACGAGCATGAGGGAAGCACAAGGACAGCAACAATATGAATAGGTCTTATGAACATACTGAGTGCAGGAAGCCAGACGCAAGGGAGCATGCCATCCTCTATCATCTCATCACATGAAGTTAAATCCAGGCAAAACAAGTCTATGCTGCTGGAGGGGCGCTGCAAGATAGTGGGGGAGGGTGTGAGGAACCAGACGGGGCTACCAGGGGGCTTCAGTGAGGGCCACGTTTGTTTCTCCGTCTAGGTGCTGCTAACACGGATGTTTTTGGTTTGTGAACAGTCACTGAGCAGGAAGTCTGCTCTATTTTGTATATTATACTTCAAGAAAACGTTTTGTAAAAAAACACAACTTGGGGACTGCTCTACAAAGTGCCCCCTGAGCCCCTGGCCCTGGAGAGGGAAGCACTTACATTGTTACCATATTGCAACCACTGGCTTAGGACATGTCACCCTCACTTGAGCTTAAAGATGGGACCAGATCTTATTTTCATCTCTGTTGTTTCCAGAGCAGAGAGGCATAGAACGGGAGCTCGACAAACGTTTGCTGAAAGTTGAAGGAAGAGTGAAGGTGAAGGGAAGAGGGTCCGCGGCATCTTGGAACTGCAGAAGCCTACAGATTCACAGACTCACAGAACCCCAGGGTTTGGGGATTCTAGGATTTCGGAAATCAGGAGTTCTCTGAACCTCTGAGCTGAAAGGCTTTACAGTTTATCTGGTACCACCTTCTAGCCGCAGCCCTACCACCCCAATGTTCCACAGCGCTGGTTCTCTGAAGTGGGGGGGGGGGTCCATCCCCAAGCTGCTAATACTCCCTGGGGCCCTCCCTGCACACCCACTGCTGCACTGGCTCCTGCCAGGTGGTGCACAGCCCCTCAGAGAGCAGACTGGTGCTCCCGTCAAGGTGGGGGGCAGGCAGCATCTTGACACAAATCACTTCCCTACCTTAGCTAAAGCTGCTGAGCTCTGAAGACGAGGCACTCCCAAAAGGCAGCCAGGCCGACAAGGGGATAAATATAGATACAGACAGCATGGGGAGGAGGCTGCTGCAGGGGTCAGCCCTGACGCCCCCACCCCCAGCTCTCCTGAGGCTCCCAGCTGTGGCCAGACCACACCCAGAGGGAGGCTATTCTCTGTAGCCACCAACAAATCACTAAGCTCTGGACTCTGGGGAAGGGGGCCTCCTCCGGATCCCCAGGACCCTGGTTCAGCTGAGCCTTGCTCTGAAGGGCTTGATCCCGGGGTATCTCCAGCCTGTTGCCCCAGGGGCTGGTCCAGCAGGCTGAGAGGCAGCCTCCACACTACTGCCCAAGGAGTCCAGGCACTGGGTTCTGCCCGCTTCTGCTACCCCTTCCCTCTAGGTCTCAGCTCCTTCATCTGCAAAGTGGGGCTGGCGACGCCCTGCCCCCTTGCCTCCCAGCAAGTGCTACAGGGGACGGGCGTGGATGGACTCTGGGATGCAGGAAGTACTTTGGGGACCTCGGGGTGAATGTGGCCAGGCTCAGAGAGGGGGGACCAAGCTAATGGAGGGGGGACCAAGCTCAGAGAGGGGGGACCAAGCTAATGGAAGGGGGAGGGCATGGTGACAATGACCACCAGCCCAAGTCATTCCAAAGTAGCTTCATTTGAAGGGGACTGTGGGGCAGCCTCAGGGACTGGGACCCAGCCCTGGGGCCCTACCCCCTGGCATCCACACCCACCCAGGGGCCTACCATGGGGAGACTAGGAGACGGGGGCTCCCAACTCTCTATGTGGACTCCCCACAAGTCCCTTCCTCTCTCTGCCTCAGTTTCCCTGCCTGTCAGGGTTCAGGCCCCTTCTGGCTTTGGGGAGTCTACATATGCCCCTCAGTCTTTGCTGGGCTGCTCTGGGATTCTAGCCCCAAGCTCCTGCCCAGGAACTCCAGGCTGATTGGGCCTGAAAGGTCATCTGGGCTTACTCAGTACCCGAATCCCCTCGTGGGTGCCTACAGTGGCTGGGCACCCTCTGCTCACATCCCTCTGCAGACTGAGCTCCCCACCTTCTGTTAATGGCTTTCACCCCGCCACACTGAAGAGGAGCCCACCTGCCCCTTCTCATCCAGACAGTGGGGAGGGGCCTCTCTGAGCCTCCGCATCCCAGGCAAGAGGCCCACAGTCCAGCCCCAGGCCCTCCTCAGTAAGTCCTCCTGGCCAAGGACTTTGCCAGCTACTCCCAGGAAACCTTCACTGATAAGATGGAAATAACAGCATTGACTGCGTGCTTCCTGTGTGCCTGGCCCTGTCCAGAGGTTCCCACCATTCTGTGTAGGCCATCCTGCAACCCCAGCAGAGGAGCCCTATTATCACCACCCCATTTCATAGAACAGAGAACTGAGGCACAAAGAGGTTATGTAACCTGCCTATTAGAGGTTGAACTGTGTCCCCCAGAAGAGGTGTTAAAATCCTAACCCCTAAGATCAGCATGTGATCATATTTGGAAACAGGTAGCTGCAGATGTAAAGAGTTAAGATGAGGACATGCTGGAGTACGGTGGGCCCTTATTCCCACATGACTGGTGTCCTTAAGGGCACAGAGGGAAGGCAGCCATGGGAAGGAGGCAGAGACTGGAGTGACGTCACCACAAGGCAAGGGATGCCTGCCGCTACCAGGAGCTGAATGAGGCAAGAAGGCACCCTCCCCTAGAAACTTTAGAGGGAGCATGGCCCTGCCAACACCTTGAATTTGGACTTCTAGCCTCCAGAACTGTGAGAAAATACATTTCTGTAGTTTGAAGCCACCCAGTTTGTGGTGGCTTCACAGCAGCCCTTGGAAACTAATACACTGCCCAAGGTCACTTAGCTAGTCAGTGGCAAACCAGAGTTTGAAATGAGATGGCGTCCACTGTGCTCTTGCCCAGCACAGCCCTCAGGGTGCCCACAGGGATGAGACTTAGGCTCGGAAAGATTGTTGGGGGCCCAAAGGAGGGAGGGGTTGGATAGCATCTTCTGCTGGGAGCTGAGCATGCACTCTCCTGTGTCATGGGGCAGGGACAGCCAGAGCACAGAAGACAGGACAGATGCCCCTCGCTCCTGACGAGACAAGAGCCACCGAAGGGGACAGAGAGCTGCGTGGTGGAGAGAAAGGGCTCTTGGAAGACACCGAGCATGTTCCCACCTCAGGGCCTTTGCACATGCTCCTTGCTCTGCTTTGGGCACTCCTCCCTCCCTCATTCATTCAAAAATATCCATGGAGCATATCCAGGAAGTATCCTAGTTCCTGCTGGGAACTAGGTAAGCTGGGATACAGCCATGAATGTCACGCCATAGATCAACATCTCAGCTTAAATGTCACAGCTCCTCCTCCAGAAGTCTCTCTGATGTCCCCACCCCCCATCCCGCCAATCTCAATCACTTCACCCTGCTTCATTCTTTTTATGGCATTTTCCACCATCTTAAGTTTTCCTGTCTCTTTGTCATTTGCTTGCCTCGCTCTATCCCCCCAACTCCATTCAGAGCTCTGTAGTTGTACCCCAGCTTCGGCACAGTCCATAGAGGAGCTGTTCAAAAAACATTTGCTGAGGAGCCTGCCCGGACAAGATGGTGGAGTAGAAGGACCTGAGCTCACCTTCTCTCATGAAAACACCAAAATCACAACCAGCTGCTGAACAATCACTGACAAAAAAGGACTGGAACCTACCAAAAGATATTGTACTTCCAAAGACAAAGAAGCAGCCACAACGAGATGGGGGCAGACACCAGAAGCAAGAGGAAATATAATCCTGCAGCCTGTGGGACTGCAAACATAGAAAGTTAGACAAAATGAGATGGCAGAGGAATATGTTCCAGATGAAAGAACAAGATAGAAGCCCAGAAAAACAAGTCTGTGAAGTGGAGATAGGCAATCTACCTGAAAAAGAATTCAGAGTAATGACAGTGAAGATATCCAAGATCATGGAAAAAGAATGGAGGCACAGACCAAGAAGATATAAGAAAGGTTTAATAAAGAGCTAGAAAATTTCAAGAAAAACAAACAGAGGTGAACAATACAATAACTGAAATTAAAAATACACTAGCAGGGGGCTTCCCTGGTGGCACAGTGGTTAAGAATCCACCTGCCAATGCAGGGGACACGGGTTCGAGCCCTGGTCCGGGAAGATCCCACATGTCACGGAGCAACTAAGCCTGTGTGCCACAGCTACTGAGACTGCACCCTAGAGCCCACGCTCCACAACAAGAGAAGCCACCGCAATGAGAAGCCCACGCACCACAACAAAGAGTAGCCCCCGCGCACCACAACTAGAGAAAGCCCACATGCAGCAATTAAGACCCAACACAGCCAATAAATAAATAAACAGATTAAACAACAACAACAACACTAGCAGGAATCAATAGCAGAATAAATAAGGCAGAAGAATGGATAAGTGAGCTGGAAGACAGAATGGTGGAAATCACTTCTGTGGAACAGAATAAAGAAAAAAGAATGAAAAGAAATGAGGACAGTTTAAGAGACCTCTGGGACAACATTAAAAGTACCAACATTTGGGGCTTCCCTGGTGGCGCAGTGCTTGAGAGTCCGCCTGCCGATGCAGGAGACGCGGGTTCGTGCCCCGTTTCGGGAAGATCCCACATGCCGCGGAGCGGCTGGGCCCGTGAGCCATGGCCACTGAGCCTGCGCGTCCGGAGCCTGTGCTCCACAAATGGGAGAGGCCACAACAGTGAGAGGCCCGCATAACGCAAGGGAAAAAAAAAAAAAAAAGTACCAACATTTGCATTATAGGGTTCCCAGAAGGAGAAGAGAGAGAGAAACAGCTTGGGAAAATATTTGAAGAGGTAATAGCTGAAAACGTCCCTCACATGGGAAAGGAAACAGTCACCCAAGTCTGGGATGTGCAGAGAGTACCATACAGGATAAACCCAAGGAGGAACATGCTGAGACACACATTAATCAAACTGACAAAAATGAAAGACAAAGAGAAAATATTAAAAGCAACAAGGGAAAAGCAACAAATAACATACAAGGGAATCCCCATAAGGTTCTCGGCTGACTTTTCTCTGTAGGCCAGAACAGAGTGGCATGATATATTTAAAGTGATGAAAGGGAAAAACCTACAACCAAACAAGGCTCTACCCAACAAGTCTCTCATTCAGATTTGATGGAGAAATCAAAAGCTTTATAGACAAGCAAAAGCTAAGAGAATTCAGCACCACCAAAGCAGCTTTACAACAATTCTAGGCAGAAAAGAAAAGCCCACAGCTAGCAACAAGAAAATTATGAATGGGAAAGCTCACTGATAAAGGTAAACATATAGTAAAGGTACGAAATCATCCACACACAAATATGATATCAAAACCAGCAATCATGAAAAGAGGAGAATACAAATGCAGGATACTGGAAATGCATTTGAAATTAAGAGACCAGCAACTTAAAATAATCTTGTATATACACAGACAGCTATATCAAAAACCTCATGGTAAAAAAAAAAAAAAAAAAAAAAAAAATCTCATGGTAACCACAAACCAAAAATCTACAGTAGATATACATACAAAAAAGAAATCCAAACACAACACTAAAGATAGTCATCAAATCACAAGAGAACAAAAGAAAAAAGACCTACAAAAACAATCCCAGGGGCTTCCCTGGTGACGCAGTGGTTAAGAATCTGCCTGCCAGTGCAGGGGACACGGGTTCGAGCCCTGGTCCGGGAAGATCCCACATGCCGTGGAGCAACTAAGCCTGTGCGCCACAACTACTGAGCCTGCACTCTAGAGCCCGCAAGCCACAACTACTGAGCCTGCGTGCCACAACTACTGAAGCCCACACACCTAGAGCCCATGCTCCGCAACAAGAGAAGCCACCGCAGTGAGAAGCCCACACATGACAACAAAGAGTAGCCCCCGCTCAGCAACGAAGACCCAATGCAGCCAAAAATAAAATTAATTAATTAAAAAAAAAGAAATCAATTATAAGAAAAAAACTGTAAAAAAACACAGATACATGGAGGCTAAACAATATGCTACTAAACAACCAATGGATCACTGAAGAAATCAAAGAGGAAATTAAAAAATAGCTAGAGACAAATGAAAACAAAAACACAATGATACAAAACCTATGGGACTCAGCAAAAGCAGTTCTAAGAGGGAATTTTATAGTAATACAATCTTATCTCAGGAAACAAGAAAAATCCCAAATAACCAACCTAAACTTACACCTAAAGCAACTAGAGAAAGAAGAAAAAGCAACACCCAAAGTTGGAAGGAAAGAAATCACAAAGATCAGAGCAGAAATAAATGAAATAGAGATGAAGAAAACAATAGAAAAGATCAGCGAAACTAAAACCTGGTTCTTTGAAAAGATAAACAAAATTGAAAAACCTTTAGCCGGACTCATTAAGAAAAAAAAGGGAGAGGGCTCAAATCAATAAAATGAGAAATGAAAAAGGAGAAGTTACAACGGATGCCAAAGAAATACAAAGGATCGTAAGCGACTACTACAAGCAACTATATGCCAATAAAATGGACAGCTTAGAAGAAACGGACAAATTCTTAGAAAGGTACAATTTTCTAAAACTGAACCAGGAAGAAATAGAAAATATGAACAGACCAATCACAGGTACTTAAATTGAAACTCTGATTTAAAAACTCCCAACAAACAAAAGTCCAGGGCCAGATGGCTTCACAGGCAAATTCTATCACACATTTAGCAAAGAGTTAACACCTATCCTTCTGAAACTATTTCAAAAAATTGCAGAGGAAGGAACACTCCCAAACTCATTCTATGAGGCCGCTACAACCCTAATACCAAAATCAGACAAAGATACCACAAAAAAAGAAAATTACAGGCCAATATCACTGATGAAGATAGACACAAAAATCCTCAACAAAATACTAGCAAACCAAATCCAACAATACATTAAAAGGACCATACACCATGATCAAGTGGGATTTATCTCAGGGATGCAAGGATTTTTCAGTATCTGCAAATCGATCAGTGTGATACACCACATTAACAAACTGAAGAATAAAAATCATATGATCATCTCAATAGATGCAGAAAAAGCTTTTGACAAAATTCAACACCCGTTTATGACAAAAAATAAAAACTCTCCAGAAAGTGGGCATAGAGAGAACATACTTCAACATAATAAAGGCCATATATGACAAACTCACAGCTAACATCATACACAACGATGAAAAGCTGAAAGCATTTCCTCTAAGATCAGGAACAGGACAAGGATTCCACTCTCACCACTTTTACTGAACATAGTTTTGGAAGTCCTAGCCACGGTAATCAGAGAAGAAAAAGAAATGAAAGGAATCCAAATTGGAAAAGAAGAAGTAAAGCTGTCACTGTTTGCAGATGACGTGATACTATACATAGAGAATCCTAAAGATGCCACCAGAAAACTACTAGAGCTCATCAGTGAATTCAGTAAAGTTGCAGGATACAAAATTAATACACAGAAATCTGTTGCATTTCTATACACTAACAATGAAAGGTCAGAAAGAGAAATTAAGGAAACAATCCCATTTACCATCATGTCAAAGAATAAAATACCTAGGAATAAACCTACCTAAGGAGGCAAAAGACCTGTACTCCAAAAACCATAAGATGCAGATGAAAAAAATCAAAGATGACACAAACAGATGGAAAGATATATACCATGTTCTTGGATTGGAAGAATCAACATTATCAAAATGATGATACTGCCCAAGGTAATCTACAGATTCAATATAATCCCTATCAAATTACCAATGGCATTTTTTGTAGATCTAGAACAAAAAATCTTAAATTTTCTACAGAAACACGAAAGACCCTGAATAGCCAAAGCAATCTTAAGAAAAATGGCGCTGGAGCAACCAGGCTCCCTGACTTCAGACTATACCATAAAGCTACAGTAAGCAAAACAGTATATTACCGGGACTTCCCTGGTGGTCCAGTGGCTAAGACTCCATGCTCCCAGTGCAGGGGGCCTGGGTTCGATCCCCGGTCAGGGAACAAGATCCCACATGCTGCAACTAAGAGTTCACATGCCACAACTAAAAGATCCCTCATGCCGCATCTAAAAAGATCCCGCATGCCGCAACTAAGACCCGGCGCAGCCAAATAAATAAATAAATATTTAAAAAAAAAACACAACAGTATGTTACTGGCACAAAGACACACTTATAGATCAATGGAACAGGATGGAAAGCCCAGAAATAAACCCATGCAGCTAGTCAATTAATCTACAACAAAGGAGGCAAGAATACATAATGGGGAAAAGACAGTCTCTTCAATAAGTGGTGCTGGGCTTCCCTGGTGGTGCAGTGGTTTAGAATCCTCCTGCCAATGCGGGGACAGGGGTTCAAGCCCTGGTCTAGGGAGATCCCACATGCCGCAGAGCAACTAAGCTGCCCATGTGCCACAACTACTGAGCTTGCGCTCTAGAGCCCATATGATCCAGAAATCCCACTCGTGGGCATATAACCAGAGAAAACCATACTTTGAAAAGATACATGCACCCCAGTGTTAACTGCAGCACTATTTACAACAGCCAAGACATGGAAGCAACCTAAATGTCCATCAACAGAGGAATGGATTAAGAAGATGTGGTACATATATACAATGGAATATTACTGAGCCATAAAAAAGAATGAAATAATGCCATTTGCAGCAACATGGATGGACCTAGAGATTATCATACTAAATGAAGTAAGTCAGAGAAAGGCAAGTATTATATGATATCACTTATATGTGGAATATTAAAAAATGATACAAATGAACTTATTTACAAAACAGAAACAGACTCACTTATTTACAAAACAGAAACAGACTCTGAAATCAAACTTATGGTTACCAAACTTATGGTTATATATACCCTACTATATATAAAACAGATAATCAACAAGGACCTACCGTATAGCACAGGGAACTCAATATTCTGTAATAATCTATATGAGAAAAGAATCTGAGAAAGAATGGATACATAGGACTTCCCTGGTGGAGCAGTGGTTAAGGATCCACCTGCCAATGCAGGGGACACAGGTTCGAGTCCTGGTCCAGGAAGATCCCACATGTCGCAGAGCAACTAAGCCCATGCGCCACAACTACTGAACCTGCGCTCTAGAGCCTGTGAGCCACAACTACTGAGTCCACGTGCCACAACTAGTGAAGCTCGCGTGCCTAGAGCCCGCGCTCCGCAACAAGAGAAGCCACCGCAATGAGAAGCACGCGCACCGCAACAGAGCAGCCCCCGCTCGCCGCAACCAGAGAAAGCCTGCGCACAGCAACAAAGACCCAACACAGCCAAAAATAAATAAATAAGATAAATAAATTTATTTTAAAAAATAGAAGGGATATTTGTATATGTATAACTGAGTCATTTTGCTATACACCTGAAACGAACACAAACTGTAAATCAACTATACTCTAATATAGAGTAAAACTTTTAAAGTCTATGAATAAACAAATCTGTGGCTCTACCTAAAATAGTAAATAAACCCTTGATATATTACGCTATTAAAACAAAACAAAACACATTTGTTGAGGGACGAATAGATGGTTGCATGGTGAGGGAAGCCTTTCTGGAAGGCAGGGACCCGAAGCCACAGGTGGAAGAGGAATCACGCCAACTGGGCAAAGGCCTCTTTGGTTTATAACCCCTTTCACAGCTGCCTTAAGAACCACATGAAAGGGGCTTCCCTGGTGGCGCAGCGGTTAAGAATCCGCCTGCCACTGCAGGGGACACGGGTTCGAGCCCTGGTCTGGGAAGATCCCACATGCCGCGGAGCAACTAAGCCCATGCGCCACAACTACTGAGCCTGCGTTCTAGAGCCCGTGAGCCACAACTACTGAGTCCATGCGTCACAACTACTGAAGCCCACGTGCCTAGAGCCCGTGCTCGGCAACAAGAGAAGCCACGGCAATGAGAAGCCCGCGCACCGCAACGAAGAGTAGCCACTGCTCACCGCAACTAGAGAAAGCCCGTGCGCAGCAACGAAGACCCAACTCAGCCAAAAATAAATAAATTAAAATAAATAAATTAAAAAAAAAAAAAGAAACACATGAAGAAAGCAAGGGAACAGCTAGCTTCTGGTCTAAAGCTCCCCATTTTCTAGATGAAGAAACTGAGGTCCAAGAGGTTAAGAGACTTGGCCCAGGTCACCTGAGGGATGGGTAACTCTCCCCAGCACACCCCAGACCTCTGGTCCTGCAGGCAACGGCAGCAGGTGACACCCCACCCAGGTCAGTAGCCACCATGACCACCTCCCCCAGAGCTTCAGTGCCAGGAGAATCCCACCTTCTCCCAGACTCACGACTTTCCCTTGCCCCAGGCCAGCACTTGCCCCTCCTCCATCGTTGCCCTCTGACAGTGCCCCAGCACTCAGTATGGTGAGACAGAGATTCCTCCGGAAACCCCAAAGGGTGAGCTCATGATTCTTCTAGGCTCCATCAACCAACATCACAGACCCATTCAACAGGAGGCTTACAAGGAGGGGTGGACTCAGCCATTAAGCCAGTAAG
>NW_006793860.1:607895-624015 GCF_000442215.2 Lipotes vexillifer | reverse complement strand
AAGTGCAGGGAAAGAGCCCTGAACAAGATGGACACAGGATGCCCTTGCCACTCCTGGAGCTGACCCCCGGGGAGGAGGGCAGAGAACAAGCTGACACACACTTGAATGAATCAGATGACGGCAGAGAGCGGCTAATGCCTTGAGAAAAATTAAGCAAGGTGATGTGATAGCGAGCGAGGGATCAGCGTCTAGTCTAGTTTCATCTCAGGCTCTGGAGGCACGTGTGGACAGGGCTAGTGGAGAAACACTCCAGGACATGGGCCAGCACAGCCCTCTTGACGCCACCACAGAGCAGAGGCCGGGTGGCCCAAGGAAGGGAGAGGACACCTGACTGGGAGCCAGGAGGTGCCTCGGCCCCCTGCTCATTCCTCAGGCCCTGTAGGACCTCAGGAAGCCATGAATCCTCCTGGGACTCCATACCCTAATTCTGGACAGCATGGGTGGGAAATGATCGTCTTCTCCAGTTGCTGCCTGCCAAGACCCTACGGTGACCTGGCCTCCTGGCTTCCAAGGGGCCCACCCTGTATCCTGCAGGGGACCCGGCAGGAGGGGAGGAATCCTGCCCCCTCTCTGAGGCCATATTCTCCCAGCTGGAGGGAGATGGATTCCTGAAGTGACTGCCCTGACTCAGCAGCCCCTGCAAGGGTTAGAGGAGAGCATCAGGCAGATGGGACCCCGGCCCTGGCTGAGGACTTCACAGTAGGGGACCTTGCCTGGCAACCTTGCTCCTGAGGGAATTCCTAGAGAATGCTCTTCTGTTTTCCATCACCACTTAGAGCCCTGTGAGGCCAGCCCAAGGTGGGGGAAACGGGACCACCCCACTGGATCTACCATCCCCCATGGTGTTCTCTTCAGCCTAGTGGCACCTTCCTGTTCAGGACCCTGCCTGCCCCTGGAACAGCCCAGAAGTCCAACATTTGGATTCTGAGGCTCCTCTCTCCAGGACGGAAGTGGGAGAGAGAGAAGCGAGCTGGCCTGAGGAAATCCCAGAAGGAATCCTAAATCAGTAACCCACATCAGGCTTACTAATATTCCCATGAATAACGATAACGATGGTTAACATTAACTGAGCGCTTATCGGGCACCAGTCACAGCGCTGATGCACAAGTCCTTTGTTGTCTAATTTAATCCTCACAACTACCTTTAAAGAACTACACAACTACCCTAAAAGATTATAAAGATGTACAGAGCATTGCTCTCACTACTTTACAGGTACAGAAACTGAGGCTCTAGCTCCGACCCTCTTCTTACGTCCCTGGATTTTTAATTCTTGTGGCCTCTGGGAGGGAGGTCCCATGACCACCAGTGCACCCAACTTTGCAGAACACCTGCCCCCTGGCCCAGGTTCTAGTCTCCCAGCAGCCCTGTAAACTGGATTGTGTCAAATTTTGCTTCATTTTACCAATGGAAACGCCCTTAAGCCCTAGGAGTGACAAGGCACCCAAACAGGACACGGCAGAGGGCCAGGAGAACTCAAGTGTCCACATTCTTAGCCCACAGTTCTTTCCATGGAGAAAACTGCCTGGGTGACCCCTCCCACTCCGGCCAGCTATGTCACATGCCTGGGACAGTCCCAGCACTCACTGGGCTCCATACCAGAGGAACTGCAATAAAACCACTTTTTATGTTTGCACCCAGCCTCCATATGCACAGGCCCTGGACGATTAGCCCATTTTACAGATGAGGACCTGGAGGCTCGGAGGGGAGGAAGGTCTAGGCCAGGGGCCCACTGCTGGGTAGGCGTTCAGACCCAGGTCTCCCAAGCTCTCCATTAGGGCTGTGCAGCTGCCGAAGGTTACAGCTTGGCTCCTCTCCCCAGTTACTGAAGCTGTGGGTGCTCCAAGAAACAGAAAAAGCCCCCCATCCCTCAGTGACAGCCCACACCCCTAGGGGAGCAAAAACTAAGGGCAGACAAACAAAGGGTCACTCAGCTAATTCTCCCAGATCCTTCGCCCTTGTCACTTCACCCAGTACATAACAGGGCTGGGGGAGTCCCAGACAGTAAGAAGAACTTCCACCTGGCTAAGAGAGCCCTGGGTTCCAGTGCCACCTGTCACCTCGGGCAAATCACAGCCCCTTCCCCAAAGGGGCTTGTCCAACAAGGCTGGGGGATGAAATGGGAAGAGGAAAGTAAGAACCCTCTATTTTTCAGAGAAGCAGCTCTGCGGGGTAACGAGGTACGGGAAGGAAGAGAGGGCCTTGCTCTCTCTTTCGCCATGCTCCCCCCTCCCCGCCCCCACCCCAAACGCACAGGTGCCAGATAGCGTTTGAGAAAAAACTAGTTTGCAAACACACTCCGACTTCTGGGAAGCTGCCCAGTTCCACTTCCTCTCTTTGCTCCCCCTTCGCCCGCAGGGAGCTGACTCTCTAGCAGCTCTCTGGGGCCGGGGACGGAGGGGGGTTGGGGGGCTGGGAGCAGGGCACGGGGGGCGAGGAGCGGGCCCCGCGCCTGCCCGGAGCCAGGCCGAACTCAGCACTTCCGCAGCTGTGATGGTGGCGGGGCTCCACCTTCCTGACGCCCCCAGGCGCCTCCGGGGAGGTAGGAGGGTCCCTAAACCGCTGGGCTCGGACCCCGGGCGGAGCCACCGTCCCCTCTCGGCGCCCTGCCCTCTGTTCCCCCGCGGTCGGGGCGAAGACGGAGCGCCCCCGCGTGGCCGGGTCGGAGCTCAGTCACCCAAACGCCGGAGTCCGGGTGAGCGCGGGTGGAGGGAGGGGGCTTGGGGTTCCGCAGTCCCCCGAAGAGGAACCCAGCTTCCTTCCAAGCCGCCACTGGCACCAGAAGCCGAGCCCCAAGGCCGAACTTGAGCCCTCGCGCCAGGGCGCCCCGCCCGCCTCTTTGGGGCCCCACTCACCTCGGGTCCCGCTACCCTCACCGCGCGGCTGCCGCTCCCCGCACTCCGGGCCACCGGGGCATCCCCGGGAGCTCCCCTGCTCGGCTGGGCCCGCGGGCGCGGGACAGGCTCAGGGCGCTGCCCCCGCGGCCATGGCCAGCTCGCGTGCGCTCGCAGCTGCTCGAGGTCCAGTCCTCCTCCCCGGCCCGGCGGGCAGTGGCGGCGGCTGCTGCTCGGGCTCCTCCCTCGGCCGAGGGCGGGGGCGGGCGTGGGGCGGGAAGTGGGAGGCGAGGCGGGCGCTTCCTGGAGGGGCGAGCGCTCCCACGGGCGGAGCGGGGACGATACCCTGCCCGCCCGCCGCCCGCGGCTGGCGCGCCCAGGCACTCCGGGTTGTCAGTGCCTCGGGGCCCCGAATGTTCGAGGCCAGGATCCGAGTGTCCGAACGTTCGAGGCCGGGATCCGAGGATCTGAACGTTCCAGGCTAGGATTCCGCGGATCGTAACGCAGCTGGTTCGCACTCCCCCCAGGCTGGCCTCGCCCGAGCCGCTGGCACCTCCGAGTTGCCCGCACTGTGCGCTCAGGGCTGCCGACGCGGGATCCTAGGGGTGGGGTCGGCCCGGACCTGCCAGGCCCTAGGGCGCCCTCTGCAGCCTCGACCCCAAGGGCTGTTCGACTCAACGCTGCGCCCTCGGGGGATATACCACGGGGTTTGGTTCTGGGCTGTATTGGGCAGCATTAGGCAGCATTAGGATCGCTGTGTTTTCTTTTTTTTTTTTTTTTCCCGATAGTAAAAGAGCTCGGCGTTTTCTTGTTACCGCCGGACTGGGAAGATGACACAAGCGTTATTTCTCTGACAGAGACGATAAGATAAACACAGTTCGAACAGTGCCTGGGGCTAGTCAGCGGGAGGGCGTCTAGCGGGTCCTTGAGACCTTAGCGCACCGAGTCCGCCCTTCGGCGGTGGCCTTCTTTTCCCTAGAAGAGGCACTGATTCTTAAGAAATTCGTCTGTCGCTGGGCGCTCGTGCTGCAGGCCACTCGGCAGTATTTATGTGCTCGCTCCCCCCGCCCCTCTCCCCTATCCAGTGCCTCAGACAAAGGAGCCTCATTTAACCAGATTGTGGGGGACAGAGCTGGCTCGGGGATCTCAAGACCACGTCCACAGCCCTTGGCCCTGGGGCTCACAGACTGGGCATCTGGGAGTTAACGCAGAACACTTGGGTTGTGGGTTTTCCATTCTAGGCAGGTGAGGGTTAACTGGGAGACTCACGCTGCATTCTGCGAACCTCCCTCCACGTCTGAGTCACAGGCACTTTGCAGCCTTAGAGGGCGATGCTATCAAAGATGAAATAGGGCAATATAATAAAGAGTAATAGTGGGTGGGATTTCTTTAGACAGGGAGCTGAGGGAAGGCCTCTCTGAAATGGCTCTATTTGGGTTGAGGTCTGAATGATGACGAGAGCCATGTAAAGAATGGAGAGAAGAACATTCCAAGTAGAAAAATAGTATGTGTGATAGGCCTAAAATGGGAATGAATTTGACATGACTGAGAGATAGAGAAAAGGCCAGTGTGAAAGGGGCCAAATTATGCAGGGCCTTGTAGGCCATGATGATAAAGTTTGGATATTATTCTGGTTGCAATGGAATGTCACTGGAGGTCTTGAAGAAGGGAGTAATTGGACTTGATTTCAGCTTTCAAAAGATCACTCTGGCTGGTGTATGCAGGATGGGGAAATTGGAGGAATGAGGACTAGATAGTAGACTGTTTCAGTGGCCCAGGAAAGAGATGATGGTGGCTAGGGCTATGGGTACAGCAGTGGAGATGGTGATAATGGATGGATTCGGGACCTATTTTTCAAGTAGAGCCTAGGTTTGAATGTGGGATATGAGGGAAAGAAGAAATGAAACCTAGTCTCTTCTCCCCACCCTCCCCCTCAAAACCCCGACCTCCATCCATCCTTCTTTACTCCAAACTCTCATCTTGCTTCCAACTAAAGTCCTCAAAGCCCTCAGCCCAGCTGTGGGGCAAACCAATCTAGAGGTGTTCTTAGACCCAGCTGCAGCCCCTCTTCCTCCAGAAAGCCTTTTCTGATTGATCTGGCCCCCAGAATCCCTCTCCTCTCCTGGCTCCAGAGCAGGAGAGCCAGGCACTGGGATGGATAGTGGTGAACCCAAGCAGAGAGTGCCTCCCCTCATGCTGCTCACCTCTCGGGGGCAAGACCACAGCCCAGGCAATCATATTACTGTATGAAAAGTGCAAAGGTTTGAGGCAGGGTTGTTCAGAAGACCCAACTCAGCCAGAGGAGTCAGCGAGGCTTCCTCTCAGAGACCTGAAGTATGAGGTAGTTGGGCCTGCTGAGGGGGGAAAAGATACCTGATCCCTGGCCAAGGGCGGAGCACAGAGGCCACAGGTTACAGCAATTCCACTCCGAGGAAAGGGAAATGAAAACATACATCCATACAAAAACCTGTACATGAATGTTCATTGCAACATGATTCAGAATAGCCAAAAAATGGAAACAACTCGAAGGTCCATCAACCGATGAAGGATAAACAAAATGTGGTCTCTGCATACAACAGAATAGTATTCAGCCACAGAAAGTATGATGTATATGCAATATGGATGAACTTTGAGAACACTGTGTTAAGTGAAAGAAGCCAGTCACAAAAGACCACATATTGTATGGTTCCATTTATATGACATGTCCAGACTAGACAGAGCCATAGAGAAAGAAAGCAATGATTTTAAATGTTTTAAAATTATAGTGATAGTTACACAACTGTAGATAAAACCATTGATTGTATACTTTAAAGAGGTGAATGCTATAGTATGTGAATTATATCTCAATAAAGCTTTTTTTTAAAATGTCAGGGCTCAGGAGAGCCCAGAGGTCAGTTGTCTAAGGCCAAGTGTCTATCATGGGTTGATTCTGCAGTCTGTCTTTAATCCACACACAATACAAGGCTGTTACTACAAAATGTTGAAGTCTTTCTTTGCCCTGATAGAGACTTCTCTGTGCACAATTGGGAGGCCTCAATTTCCCTAAATAGGCTGATATTAGGGTATGTGCACGCATGCGCATATGACTTGTGGATTAAAGTGACTTGAAATAGCACCACCTGCGTAGCAGGCCCTGGCTGGACTCAGGTGTATGTGAGCTGGGAGAGGATGGAGGGTGTCCCAGTTATCTATGCTACATCTCAAATCACCCCAAGCATTATCATCTCTCATGGCTCTGGGGGGCCTCTGGGCTCAGCTAGGGCAGTTCTTGTTCAGGATTTCTCAGACAGTTGCAGTCAGACCATGACAGGCCCTGGAGTTACCTAGAAGGCTTTCACACACATTTGTCTGGAAATTGATGCCGGCTGTCAGCTGGGACCTCAGTTGGAACACCTACCCGTGACTGTTCCATGTGGCCTGGGCTTCCTGGTAGCACGGTGGCTGGGTTCCAAGAATGAGTATCCCAAGGGAAACAGGTGGAAGCCTTATTATCTTTTATTGGACGCGGCTTTGGAATTCATATAATGTCACTTCTGCTGTAGTCACTGGCTCTCTCCATAGACCCCGCCCCTAGGTGAGAGGAGTGTCATTGTCATTTGTGGGAAAAGCATGTGGGCGGGGAGAGGTTACAGTGGCCATCTTTGGAAAATACCATCTGCCCACAAAGGGGGTTGATGTGGAGACACATCAGCGATGGAGACATCCCCTCATGGATCTCACGGAGAGAGGTGGGTGTGGCTCACTGCACTCCTACATCTCAGGCGTAGAGTCATGGCCCCGGCTTTGAATCTCAGCCTGTCCAGTTACTGCCTGGGTGACATCACTCAATGCTCTGGGCCTCAGTTTCCTCCTGTGTAAAATGTAAGGATGGATTTAGTATCTGGTGTCTAGCCTGGTACCAGGCATGCCTAGACCCCAGGGCTAGCATGTTGTTATTGCTACTTTTAAGATCCAGGATTGTGGTCACTCTAATGCAGGGATATCCCCTTCCAGGGTCAGGATGTCCATGCCTCCCTCCACCTCCCCAGGTCCTCCAGTCAGCCCCAGACATCTCCATCAGCCCCAGTCTTGCACTGTACTATGCATGTGTGTGCAGGGGCGGGGCCTATGGGCACAGCCCAGGAGACTTGACACCTCTGGCTTAAGGCACTCAACCTGGGGACCCCAGCTGGCCTCTGTTCTCTTGCGAAAGTTCCTCTTCTGTCACCTCCTCCTCAGGGCAAGGTTGATTTCTGGGCAGCCAGGGCAGGGCTGGGGCTTGTGTGGGATGAGCAATAAGGTGTGGCTTCCAAGGGCTGAAGGGGAGGGAGGACTCCAGCTCTGGGGGGCTTCGAGACACACTGGGGTGGTGGGGTGCTGTACTGGCGTGGCTGGGGGTTGGGAGGAAGACCAGCTGTCCCTGGGCCCAATCCTGGGAGGATCTGTACCAAACCAGCCACTGCAAGGTCTTTTCTAGGAAGCTCTGGATGTGTCCAGAGGGCATACAGAGCTCTGGCTGGGGCCACCGCCCTCGGGCCTGGCCTTGGCCAGGCAAGGGAGGGGCTGGGGGGGGGGCCAGAGGCAAGGTCAGGAAGGTCATATGGCCCTCTCGCCTTCCTGGGGACCCTTCTCTTTGAACATACAGACCCACAGACCAGTTAAGTCCCCAGCCAGGATCACCCCAATATCCTCCCTCCCTTAGTGTTCCAGAGTTGGAATCTGAGCTCCACTGAATGCTTGCTGTGGAATCTTGGGCAAATCTTGTTTCTCTCTGGGCCTTATTCGTAAAATGGAGGACATTGTTATTGAGGTTGTGGCTATGGGTCTAGAGGAGGTCCCAGAGGGTGAAGCCCTACAGAACTGTAACCAGGTGAGGCAGGAGACAGAGGATTCAGATCCCACCTGAGGGAGTGTAGAGATGAAGCATAAGGTCATCTTTGCAGCTGGAGAAAGTAGGTCCTTGGGCTCTGACTCATTTTGCTTGTGCCCTCACTATACAGATGAGGAAACTGGGGCAGCACCTGTGGGATTAAGAGTCACAAAATTTGAAAGTTGTTGAGAGAGCAGATCCTAAGAGTTCTCATCTCAAGAAAAAAACTTTTTTTTTCTTCTATTTGTATCTTATAGGAGATGATGGATGTTAATAAACTTATCATGGTAATCATTTCACAATATATGTAAATCAAGTCATTATATCACACACCTTAAACTTATACAGTGCTGTATGTCAATTATATCTCAATAAAACTGGAAAGAAAAAAAAGTTTAAAAAAAAAGGTCGTGAAGACCCAGGTTCAATTCCTGGTGCTACCACTTACTAGCTTTCACTTACTATACTTTCACTTACTATACTTTCACTTACTATACTTACTAGCTTACCTTTGGGCAAGTTAGGAAAAATCTCTGGGTCTCGGTGTCCTCATCTGAGAAAGGAGGGTCACCAGGATCTACCAGGACAAAAAATAAGGTAGGTGCAAAGGCTTACCTCGCCTCTCTGAGGGGCAGCATACTCCAGACTAGTGGGTCTCCAATGCTGGCTGCACATCAGAACCACCTGCAGAGCTTTCTAAATACCACTCTAGTCTTAGAAAGGCAGCTTTAAAAGCTCCCCAGGTGATTCTAATGTGCAGTCAGGATTGAGATCTACTCACTGGTCTGCAGTTTCACTAAGTGTGGGCCAGCAGCATTACTTGGGGGCTTCTTAGAAATGCAGAATCCCAGGCTCCGTCCCAGACCCGCTGAATCAGAACTTGCAAGTTAACGAGATCCACAGATGATTCAATGCACGTTGCAGTGTCTGTGACTATGATTTTTCAGTTCGAGAGGTACTGGCCTGGACAGTGGATTTCAGACACGTGTATGTTTAGGGGAAGGACAGAGCGGGCAATTTGGGAGGATTTGAGACCGGAGTGGGTGGGAAGGAAGATTCTGTGACTCCCATCAGAAAGGTGGATATTCAGTCTGTAAAACCATAGGATGGAGGCCAAGTGACAAAGCAGCAAAATGAGCTGATCCCAGCCTGGCAGTTAGACATGGGAACTTACCAGCCCGATTACCTTCTTAGTGGGAAGACTCACGCGTAGAAACAGGGAGCACCATTTTGATTACACTGCTTACTGGCCCAGAGCCTTACTTTTCTTTGAATTTTATCTGTTTTCATAGATCTGTTTAAACTGAGCTTACCTTGGGAAGGAAAGGGGCAGGGAGACCTCATCAGCATGGGGTAGAAAAATAGTCCAGGCCTCCAAACAAGTAGGTGGCAGGAAAGGAAGTTTCTTAATGAAATGAGCATGGTGACCGCACCTGACTTGGGCCCAGGCGGCTCTGCGGTGCTGACAGTACTGTGGTGTATTTCAGGACAGCTGCTGCAAGTTTCTTGGAGTTTAGAACTTGGGCAGAGCTAAAGGGGAAAGAGGAAGGGAAAAGGAAAACAAATAAGCAGCAAATGAAGTGTCTCTGAGCTCTGGGCTCTGCGTGGTGTGCGGTTCACCTGGGCTGGAGCTTCTGGTCGGTACTCTGTTCCTTCCTCATCTGTGACCTCCCCGGTCGAAGGCTCCTCAGGCTTTGTGGAATTCATACTCCAGTCTCAGGCAAGGGGAGGAAGACGTGCAAGCCTCCTTGGCGTGAAGGTGCACCCTGATGGCCTTGGCATCATTTCCCAGAAGGGAAAGACTGAATTGGGACTCAAGGTTTCCAGGTACCTGCCCATCCCCTCCCCCAGGACCAGGCTGATGGCCCCACTTGATGCCAGGTGTGCCCTGATCCTGGCCCGATAAAGAGTGTCCCTGTGTGAGGTGTGGGTGTTTGGCACTTGGCTGGAGGACTTTCTCCTCATGCTTGGCAGGGGACCGAGGACAACATGGAGGGTGGCAAAGGTCAAGGCCAAACCATCCAGGTGAGCCACAAGCCGGCTGGGACATCCCAGGTTCCCAAGCCAGGTGGGAACAGCCCCTAGCATCACTTCCTAACTTCATTCTGGGTACAGTGGTGAAGTTATCTCAGGACTCGCCAGTGGGCCAGCCTGCCCTCCAGTGGTGCTCAGTAGTAACTGCACCCTCCCCGCTCCACTTTTCACAGTGGAGTGCAGCTCTGGAGGAAGGCTCCCCAGATATGGACTTGTTCAACCCACAGGTAGGTGATGGAGAGGCAGTGCTGTTCTCCTGCCATTTCAAACACCTCTTCACTTCATACGACATTCAGCCCTAAAAGGGAAGAGAACGAGCTTGTAACCAGTACCTGCTTCTTCATACTAGGGACTTTGTACGCTTTGCTTCCCTGACGCCTCTGAAAGTCCTGGGGGCCAGGGGTGTTACTAACATGTACAGAAACAGTTCCTGGCCTTGAAGACAGGCAGCAAGGGGTCAAGTCACATTCCATTCCGTGCCCGTCTGACTTGCAAAGCCATGTTCTTGATGTACCACCTGGCCATGGAAATCCTTTAGCCAGGAGTTCCCAGGCTCTCACAAGGACCAGGCAAGCAGCAATAGTGAGAGGGGATACACTGGGGAGTGGTGGGGACTGTGGCAAACTGAGGGATGTGCGCCACATCTAAAGGACACAGTCAAACATCCCCAGCAGATTACTCTTGAGTGGGAATGCTGGACTAGCACCTACGAGAAGCTGAAAATCTGAATTTTGGGTCAAAGTTCCCAATTTAAAATACTGACAGTTAAATCAGAAAAGAGTGTAAATATAATGCAAGCCAAACAAAGACTGTTTCTGACACTATGGGCTTCTACCATACCCTCATGGTGCAGGTGAGCCCTGGAGAGAGGTCATCACTTGCCCACGATCACATGACCACATATAGAGACAGAGTCTGGACTTGACCCCATGCCTCCTGACTCCCAGGCCAGTGTTCCTCTCAGCATTTCTCTCTGTAGTCTGCCCTGCTCTCCAGTCCCCAGGGCAGGGGGTGAACCACTTCTGACTTTGGTGAGGTGGTGGGACACATCAGACTCAGTCTAGAGGCTGGAAGATCACCCACATTTATTGGTTAAACTTGGCTTACAGTGTAGCAGGGCCACACTTTGGCCCTCTTGGAAGTAATGAGAACACTGTGTAACACATGCAGCCCCTGGGAGCTGACTCAGATTCTGCTGAGATAGTGGCTTGATCCAGTGGCCTTACCTGAATATTTTGGCAGTCCCCACCCCCTGCACCCTTAGGCATAGCTTCGTCCCTTACACAGCACGGACTGGGCCTGTCCAAGGTCAGGCTGGCTCTACCTGGACCTGGGCCTAAAGTCCTTGGAAACTAAGGGAGAGTGGGTGATCCAATTCACAGATGGGAAAACTGAGGCTTGAGGCAGGAGGATACTCATCTGGAAGCCTCATGGCTAAATCCCTGGCTTGGCCCATGGCCTTGGCCCTCGGGCCACTGGGCTGGTCAGTGATTGGATGCTCTCCCTATCCCATTCTGGGCGGAAGACATTTTCTGGCTTAGCTGCTCTGGAAATGCAATTTATAAATACACACTTGGTTTAAAAAAGTAATAAATTAGATCTTGGACCTGCCTGAGGGCATCTGGCCAGCCACATGGCATGGACATTTGTCATGTCTTATACATCACATGTAGTGCTAAGACCCATGACATTAACCCACAGGCCACACTGCAGGTTTCATGCAATGTCACATGTAATGCTGTCACGTGTGACCTTCTGTATCACGCATCACACCATGACATGCTCATTGTGTTACATGTTTCTTGCTGGTCATGCATGTCCCACGGTATGTAGGGTAGTCTATTGGCTATACTAGACTCTGTTTCCAAAAGGTCCTCCCCGAAGACTGTTGCAGGAAAAACCTGTCTCTCCCTCGTGGGGCAGGGTACAGGCACAGCCAGCTGAGGCTCTCTTCCTGAGTCCTCTATCCCAGTGGGTGGAAGCTGGCAACACTCGGCTGCATTCGAAAGGTCTCGAGGGGCCATCAAGTGCTGTGAGGGACCTGTGGCTGGTTGTCGAAGAAAGCAAAGTCCAGCCTGGGCTCCTGGCTCTGCAGACGCTGGGCCATGTCCGGGGGGATGGGGTTATTCCAGAGGCTGTGGGGCACAGAGACAGACTCTTCTCAGCACTGGGAGCTGCTCACTTATTGTCTTGTCTCTGCCCTCTGCCCTCTGCCCTACCTACAGATGGGGAAACCAAGGGCCCAAAGGGTAAGAGCTGTTTCCAGAGTTACCTGGCAGGCAGCAGCAGGTATCAGGCCAGCATGGCTACCTTAGGGAGATGGTATCCCCCATGCCCACCCGGAATTCTTCCACTCAATCTTTTTTTTTTTTTTGGCTACAATGCACGGCATGCGGGATCTTAGTTCCCTGATCGGGGATCGAACCCATGCCCCCTGCAGAGGAAGCATGGAGTCTTAACCACTGGACCGCCAGGGAAGGCCCCTCCACTCAGTCTTCTTCCCCGGGAGCTAGCTTCCTCCCCAGGCCATGCTCATATGACACATTAGACAAATAAGGAAAAAGCTCCCCTTCTTTAAGACACTTTACTTCCATCGTCTGAAATTGTCATAATATATTGTTTTATAGAGCAAGGCACTTCACTACTACTAGAAACTTGACACGTCTACTATGTGAGTGGTGTCCCTTAGATGCAATACCCGGAAGTTCAGTGCGCCACCTATACAACTGTACGTGGCAGCCCTGATGATAGCTACCATTTTAAGTGCTTACTATGTGCCCGGCATTGCGCTCAGTGCTTTATATAATCATTTACTCTGCAGAGCACCTCTCTGAGGTAGATACTATCACTACCTCCATTTTACAAAGGAGGAAACTGAGGTTCAGAGAGGTTGAGTTACTGATGCAAAGTGATGCAATCGGCAACTGGCAGAGCTGGGATTTGATCCAGGTCTGCTTGCTGCCAAATCCCTGATGGTGCAGTCCAAGTCTCTTTTGATAATTCCCGACCCAGGTCCTGCCTTCTCCTACAGGAGGTGCCTTTACGTTGTAGAGGTTGGTGTGCTCACCCCAGCCCCAACCATCCCTGCCCCTGCAAGTCCTGTTACCGAATGACTTGGATGCCAGACCCCTGCGCCAGCCCTTCAGCCAGAAGCCAGGCTCCATAAGCTGTGATCCGATTCTTCTCCAGACTTCCCGACGGATGGCGATGGCGGAGGAAGGGGAAAGAGACTGACGTGAGACGGTGAGATGGGGAGGAGGCGGCCGGAGGGGTGATTCCCTGTGTCCCTTTCCTGTGCCCAGTTGGGCGGGGGGAACAAAGGCTCCCCACACACGTGCTTAGAGAAACTCAACATTCAGCAGTGCAGCAGGAAGACGGAAGGCCGGGACCCAGGGAGAGCTAAGCTTGACAGGGACTTGGAGTGGACCGGAGTGACCAAGTCCAGGAGGGCTTCCTGGGAGTCAGGGGCCTGACCCAGTGGCCTCTTGGCTTTCCCCAGGACACAGGTCCCCCTTTGGCCCTCCCCACCCCCTTCTGGCTTCCCCGGATGTGCCCCTCATACTCCATTCTCTTCAGCCGGCCCATCTGCGGCAGGACCCGGGCCAGTTCAGCAGCTGCCTCATCCCCGAGCAGATTCCAGGACAGCCTACAGGGTAGGGGTGCCAATGTCAGTGGCAGGAGAGCAGTGAGGGTAGAGACAGGGGGCAGGTGGGGAGGGCTGGGGGCCACGGGGATGGGGGAGCACCACGGGGTCCTGCGGGCCCTCCCTGAAGGCTCTACAAGGCACAGGAGGCTCCTTCCTACCTCCCCACCCCATTCCCGAGCTGGTCATCCCTCAGAACCCAGACAGCTTAGGAGCTGGCTGTCCTGAGAGTTCAGAACACGAGGTCTGTGGAAACATCATGATCCAGACTTCCACCGTGCATGTGCCTCCATCCTGACTTTGCTACATCCATGTACCGCCTATATTATGTTTCATATTTTTCTTTAAATCAGTCCTCCGTCCCCTCTTTTTTTTTTCACTTTAAGAAACTGATCTTAGGAAACATTTATCACTACTATCAATGAAAGACTTGTGTTAAGGACCCTAAGTAGAAGGTAGTTACAAGGATAAATACAGTGCAAACAATGGTATCAACTTCTAGCTGGAACCTGCATCCTTCCTAAGGCGCTAACCCTGTGGTCTGCCTGCTGCTGGCTAAAAAGGGATAATCAACAGTGTTTGGTGAGTTAGCCCTGATCTGAGACTTTCTCTTTGGCATAAAGTAATGAGAAGAATTAAAATCTTTAGGATGCAAACCTAAAATCTTGTAATCCCTTGTGTCCTGTACTTAAGGAAATCCCATTTTCTTCCACCATGCTCAGGGGCCCAGGCTAGTCCTGGCAATCTAGTTTATCCCTGAGGCAGTACTGCCAGGCCCCAAGGTCCAAGCACCTCTGATGGCCAAGAGGGAGGTGGGCATGGCCAGTGGGCAGGTCGGGGGGCCTGCTGGTTTCAGCCACTCCTCACTACCAACAGGTGGCTCGTAAATCAAGGCTCCATAAACCCGGTGAGATAGTCTATCCAGACGCTTCCCAAAGGGACAATCGGGAAATGGTCCTAACCATCTCCATCTGGTCCACTGCCCCCTCACCCTCCACAGGTGGGGAAACAGGCAGGAAAGGGTGAATGGCTTAGACAAACAACACTCGCAGCTCAAGTGTTAAAACTTCCTCGAGAGGAGCTTTGAGAAAGAATGACCTTCCCTGTACAAGATGGGAAGACCTCCAGGGAGGAAGGAACCAGACCCCCAGGTGCCCGCTTTGCCCAGCTCAGGGCTCTCCCAAGCACTCACATGATTTCTTCCAGGGCGGGACAGAGCACAAAGCTGGCAGTGAGGGGCTTGGCAGTCTGGTTGTCAATCTCACACGACACCAGGCTGGAGACGGAGACAGAGATGGAGAAGGGGATGGGATGGAGGTATCTGAGTCAGGGGCACCCTCAGCCCAGTGCCCCTCTCCCCTAGTGCCCCAATCACAGCAGAAGGAAGCAGAGTGGCCAGCATCTGGCGCAGGCTGGGAGTCTTAGGAAAGTGCCCCCTTATTTTTTAGTTCCAGGCTCCCCCCATACCTGAGGCCTCTGTCACTTCAAAAGCCTTCCCAGGTATCAGGCTCAGCCAGAGAAGGATTGCCCCCTACTGCACCCCAGCTCCCCGGGTAGTCAGAGGAGGCTACTTACTCGATCTGCCGGAGCAGTGGGAGCCCCAGACGGAAATGTGGGACCCCTCCGGCCAGGTTGTTCACTGCCAAGCTGCAGGGCAGGGGAGACACCCGTGAGAGGAAGCCCCAGACCACCCCCCCAGGCCTGGCCCCCTGCCCAGGCTCCGCGGCCTCTACTCACCTGATCTCTTCCATGTGTGGGCATCCATCCAGGGCCTGGCCCAGGCTCAGTGCTCCCTCTGGGCCAAGATGACTGGATGGCAGGCTGAGGAAAGGGAAAGGGTAGGGGGAGCCTGAGGGACCAGGTATGGGAACTGCGGGGGCTAGATCCCCCCACCCTGAGCCTTGTCTCAGGCTGCACTGCCAGACCTTAGACAGTCTCTGGGTAACTGCCACCCTAACCCCTCTCCCCACCCACATAGGACCTGGGTGGGTATCAAGGGCCCTGGCTTTGGGGTCTGAGATCCCAAGCTCAAGGCCTGGCTCCTTGATGTATTAATAGGGTAAGCTTTCCACACCTCTCTGGGCTTTAGTTCCCTTGCCTGGAAAATGGAGCAAGTAGAAATCCCGGCCTCACAGGGCTCAGATGAGACCATGGACATAAACTGTAAAGTAGCAGGTCACTTCTCCTGCGTAGCCCTTTGCTGACACTTCCTCACTCACCCTCGGAGACTGGCTCACAGGGTACGCTGAGCTATGAGGAAACTGAGACTCAGAAGGGGCAGGGGCTTGGCCAAGGGCTCACAAGGGGCTGGTGGCAGAGCCAGGACAAGGCTGGGTCTCCTGATTTCCCTGCCCCAGGCTCCAGAGGCAGGGGAGAAGCAGGCGGGGGAGGGGCAGCCAGCCCCAGCACAAGCCACAGTTTCCCCTAAGGCAGGGCAGCTCAGCTGATGGGGGCCTTGGTCCCCTAGTGCTCCTGGGGGAACCACTCCCGCTAACCCTGCACACACCGCGGGCAGGGGGCCACTCACTGCAGGACCCTCAGGTGCCGGGGCAGCCCCCTGGCCAGCCCCAGGGCTGTGGGGTCTCCCAGGGTGTTGCAGCCGAGCCTGGAAGAGGAGAGGGGATGAAATTGAGCACCAGGCTGGCCTGCTCCATACCCCTGCCCTGTGCCCACTGGGGGACCCAAGGGCCAGGTGGCCTGCGGGGACACAGAGGGCAGGCCCCCCCCCCCCCCCGCCGCAGACCCACACACTCCCCCGAGTCG
>NW_006793860.1:602513-607667 GCF_000442215.2 Lipotes vexillifer | reverse complement strand
CGGCAGACACTCACATCAGCTCCTCTAGGCGCCTACAAAGCGGGAGACACTCCGCCAACCGCGCTCCCCCTGCCGGGCCGATGCCATTCGCCGAGAGGCTGAGGAGGGGCAGACGTCAGACCCTTGACTCCCCCGTCCCCCGCCAACCCCACCACATCTGCTAGGGCCCTCGCCACACGCTGTCCCAGCCTGATGGGACAGAGAGGCCCAGGGAAGAGCAGGGGCTGGGCTGGCTCAAGGTCCCCAGATCAACAGTTCCAGGAGGTAACTAGCCCCAGGGCCTGGACACTGAGGTTAGGGGGGGAAGCCAGAGTCTCCCCGGACCATGGTGTGGCTGCTGAGGACCCCTGTCAAGAGGGCTGGCCACTCACTCTATCCTCCTGAGCTCAGGCAGTCCCGGCAGGACAGCAGCTAAGTTCTGGGCACCGGTGTCTCCAATCTGGTTGTGGCTCAAGCTTGGGGAGAGAACAGCAGGGGAATTGCAACCATCAGCCTGCCACCCATCTCATCTTGTCTGTGTCCTCATCCCCGAAGAGGAGGCCAACGTCTAGAGAAAGGCCTCAGCCACAGTGATAAAGTCCCCTCACCCTATGTTGGGTGAGGACTCCAAACTCTTGTCTTCTGTTTAGGATGTTCTCCCTGGTGTCTGACCTAAATCCTTCTTGCTGCAATCAACACTCTCATATCCTATCTTTGGGTTTCCCGAGGTTCTGGGTCTGGGGTGATGCAGTATATAAGTGGGTGAAGGTGACGAGACTAGGAAGTGAAGAGTGTCCTCCAGGAGCCCCTTGCTTTGGTCACCTTCCCCTGCCAAAGCTGTCTTGGGTCTGGGGGAGGGACAGGCAACTCTCCCTAGCTCCTCCAAGCTGGTGGCAGCTCTGAGAGCCTTCGAAAGGTGGCAGCAGCCGACGTCACCGATATCACTCCTGCTCAGACTGGAGAAGCAGGGCCAAGAAGCCTTAGTCAGGAGTAAAGGCATTTGCAAGTGCAGTGCTAAGAACTCTACAGTTTGCAAAGCCTTTACACATCCAGGAACTCATGTCAGTCACAAAACTTCCGAGGGAGGGGGATGGGCAAGGTGGGCAGACTGTGCCCAATATCCAGAGGAGAATTCGGAGGCCCAGGGAGGAGCCGTGATGGGCCAAAGACCCCCAGGGCCTCCCAGGCAAGGTGGAAATGAAAGGCCAGAGCCATTGGCCTGGAGCAGTGGCCACATTTTTTTGGTTTGGCCAGGCTTTGCCTCTGCCCCTATGTCAGGGATCTTCAGGCCAGCCCGGCTGAATGTCAGTTTCACGTGTCTCTCATAACTCATCCTGTTCTAATCTATAAAAATAGTGGGCTTTTCCTTAAACCCAGTCTATTTATGGTCTTTTCTGCACTTGACCACACCCTGCCTCTGTGAATGGGGGGAAAACACAAACAAAAAAACAAAAAGACAAACAAAACAGCGGATGCAGAGGTATTAGTCTAAGGGTTGTTTGCTTTGCTGCCTTTTGTTTTGCAAATTACTTTTTAGGGAACTGCCTTTCGGTAAATTAATTTGGGGTGAAATGACCTGGTCCCCCAAACTCTCTGAGCTCATCTCCTACATGCTCTACCCTGCCAGAGTAGGGGGTGGGGACTTGGATAAAAACAAAACAATGCTTTGTGTCATTGCTTGGGTTTGTTTAGAGTCACAATATTTCATATTTTGAAAAATCACATGAAAAGAACATGTGCTATTTGTTTCTCAAAGTGGCCAGGGGCACAAGGGCAGAATATCAAGGTCATCAGTTCTGAGGCTAGACCATCGCTACTCAAAGTGTGGTCTGTGGCCCCCAGAACTGGCATCACTTGGGAGGTTGAAATGCAGAATCTAGGCAACCCACATCCGTGAATCAGAAACATGAACAAGAACAGAGCATGAATTTGTGCACGTGAAGGGTTGTCCTAGGACTTGGGCTCAGCTCCTTCAGGTCACTTGTGTAGCACAGAGGAAGCTGGTGGCAGTAAAAGGCAAGAGCTGTGACACCGACCTGGGAGGGTTATAGGAATGTGCCGAGGACAGGAGCCACAGAGGGTTCTCAGGGAGTTGCCCCAGTGTTTCGCTAGACGGGTGGTCCCAGCAGAACTTGGAAGTACCTCCTCCCACTCACTCCTATGGGGTCACTTGGTCACTCACCGGAGGCTCTGCAGGAGGGTCATGTGGCTTAGTCCTTGAGTGAGTGCAGCCAGGGTAGAGCCGCCCAGTGGGAGGTGGCTGAGGCTGGAGGAGAGGAGGCCACAGGAGGACTTGACATACTGGGCTTGGGTCCCTGACGCAGACCTTGAGTGCTCAGCAATGCCTAGTGATCTCCAAGACAGCCACTTACATCCACACAGTGTAAAAAAAAAAACCCCAAAACTGTACAAACAAAACTGCACTGCGAAATCCAAATGCTGTTTTCTCTGTAAGAATGATTACAGTCATCCAGGCAGCAGTTCTATATTCTGAATCACACTAGACCCAGACTACTGATCAGTAATCATAGCGACCACATACCAAGCACATACTAAGGGCCATTTAGAGATGATACAGTTATCCCCATTTTACAGATGAGGCACACTGAGGCCCAGCAGTCACACACAGAAAATGGCAGCATCAGGAACAGAACCCAAGGCTGTAGGATTCCCATTCCTGGGCCCAACCATGTGTTACCCATGGATCATGCTCCTTATGGCCCCACCTTGGGCAGGAGAGAGGAATAATAATAACAACAGTAATAATAATAATAGCAGCCAATACTCGCAGAGTGTGAATTCTGTGCCAGGCTCTGTTCTAAGTGCTTCATGTGTGTGATCTCATTTAATCCTCACAATCACTGAGGGGGTAGGTCAAGCTATTTTCCCCAGAGTTAAGATGAGGAAGAAAACAGAGAGAGGTTAAGTACCTTGCCTAAGCTCACACACTGAGGTAGAACCGAGAGGTGACAACCATCCTGGTTTGCCCAGAACTGAGGAGTTTTCCAGGATGCGGGACTTTCTGTCCCAGCTAAACTGGGACAGTTGGTTACTGTGCCAGGAGTTGAACACAGGTGGTGTGGCTGTTAACTAGCACCTACACCCCTAACCATTTCACCCAGAGGGACAGGTGGGAAAAGTTGGCTGGATCTGAGGCGAGCTGCTTGTTGGAGAGGAGACACTCAGAAACGACAGATCTGAAACTGGAAGAGGCCTCTGGGGAGGCCTGGGAAGATCTATCCCTTTCCTTCAGACAGAAAGGAATCATTGGGACTTCCCTGGCGGTCCAGTGGTTAAGACTCTGCGTTCCCAGTGCAGGGGGCATGGGTTTGATCCCTGGTCAGGGAACTAAGATCCCGCATGTCCTGTTCTCTGAAGCACTTCCAGCCTCTGGCTCTGGCCCGGATGCCCAGGTGAACACACATATATGTTAAATGCATGAACGAGCCAATGGATGACCTCATTGGGCTTCCAACTCCGCCCCAAATGAAAGCTTTCAGAAGAAAGGGAGGCTGAGCAGAGGTGCAGGCACATGGGGGGAAGCCAAAGAAACATCTCAGTGGGAAGACAGTGGACCCTCTGGTCAAAGGTCTCCCTAATACCACCCCCTGACCCCTGCCAGGATATGCAAAGAGGGACAGAGTGGAAGGATTTCATTCATTGTTAAGGGGCAAAAAGTCAGAGAGCTGTTTTTAAACTGTATTCAAAAATGTGTCCAAAAAAATCTGGAGGAAAACTCACAAACTGCTCATTTACAGAAGTTTTCCCAGGGGGTGTCATTGCCAGGGATTTCATGTTCGTTGTTACATATTTCTATGATGATGGAACTTTTTATAATTCGTGTGTGCTTTTGGTCAAGGGATAAACTTAGAGATTAAAAGCAGAAGATGCCTTGTCAAGTGTTCTGTCTCGATGTTGTCACGTCTGTGCAGGATGGGGACCTGTCTTTTACACTGAGGCTGTTTCCAGCGTTTCTAAGAATTTGGTGACTCCAAATTATAGGTGAGAGTAAAAGTTGCCAGTTACTAAGGAAACGATTGTAGGCACATGGCAGTGGTCATCTATGGGGTATTTTTCTGCCCAGAGTTTGTTTCTCTGTCTTGTGTTAATAGTCCCCTGAAATACCACCCCTGACTCAGTCCAGATAATTGGATGGGCATGTGACCCAGATCTGGCCAATCAGATTATCGTGTGCTTAGAGCCACAGTGATTGGTTTAGGGGTGGGCATGTGACCTGGGCTAGTCCAGTGAGACTCATTCTAGGGCCTTGTGTTGTAGGTACAGGGAAAAAGGTGCTCCCTTTCCACTTGGCTGGTAGAAAGTGAACCTGCAGCTGCAGGGACAGCCTGCCTGAGGATGAAGTAAAGAGGTGGGGGGTGGGGAGGAGAGAGGGAGGGGAAGGGAGAGAGAGAGAGAGGGAGGGAGGGAGGAGGGGGAACAAATAGAGAACCTGGATCCAACCAAGCCTGAAATCAGTTGCCTTGTTATTTTCTGTGACACGAGTTAATACATTTCTGGGTTGGGTTGTTTTGACTGAGTATCCTGTTTCTTATGATCAAGCATTTTGATAACACCCAGAGCCAGGTAAGGAAGGAAAAGGGAGGGCATTCAGCTCACCTGGGTCCATCCAGGAGCTTGACAGTGGTGTTCACTAGAGATGCAAAGGTTCTTAGACATGCTCCCAACTCCCCCGCTCTCACCCCCATTAACCACCACCACTTACTCAAGTCTCTTCAGCCAGCACTTGCCCTCAAGGGCCCCCGTCAGCACCTTGGTACCCTCCTCGCCAAGTTGATTGTTAGACAAGCTGGAGGGGACCAAGCATGAGGTGAGGGTTAGACAAGCCTGCCCAGCCCCTGGAGCTGAGCTGTCAAATCAGCCCCCCTTACCACCCTAGTCCCCTCAGGAGGCTGGCTCTGGGTCCACAGATCCCAGACCACCCTTCCTATCCAGGCTGCACAGGGACATTCCTGGCCCCAAGGGCCAGGCTCTGGGGTCCCCGAGGAGGTGGGCACTGCAGTCACAGCTGACCCAGCTGACAAAGGATGCCCTGGATGAGGGCTGCACGAGAGGAAGCCAGGGACAAGTCACACACACACACACACACACACATGCAATGGTCCCTTCTGCCCCTTAGCTCTCTCTCTACCCAACACCCAGAACCGCTCTAGGCAG
>NW_006793860.1:563934-602414 GCF_000442215.2 Lipotes vexillifer | reverse complement strand
GCTCTAGGCAGAGAAGGATGATGAGCCCCATTTTACAGATGAGGCTGTCCAAGTCTAGAGAGGCACAGTTATTCGCCCAAGGTCACTCTGAGTGACTGATAAAGTTGGGACCAAGAACCCAGTGCTCAGCCTTCCCCAAGCCACACCCAGAGTTGCCGGGCTTCATCAGGGAGAAAAGCGATAGGCTGAAGTCCCACCACCCACTTTAACCAAAGGCACAACTGTCCTCCCCACCCTTTGCCTTTGCTGGGCCATCCCCTCCCGGACCCTTCCACCCCACAACTCACTCCAGCTCCTCCAGGTGGTGACAGTGGCTTAGACCAGATGTCAGGTGGGCTAGCGCACTGGAGCTCACACAGCTGGAGGTCAGCCTGGTGGGGGTCAAAGGGAGGCAGGTCAGGTAGGAGCTCTGGGTCTTGGGAGCTCTGGATGCTGGTGGCAGAGGGCAAGGAGGTGGGGTGGGGAATGGTTCCTGGGGGGCAGTGGGAGGGGACCTTCCTTCCCTTCATAAATCTCTCCCATCAGGGAATCTTTAAGTCAAGACATAGCTTGGAGGCAGGAACATGGACTAGTTGAATACTTGTCTGAACCACAATCATTCAGGTAGCAACTTCACAATGTCTGCCATAATCAGGTATCACTGTAAAGTCTAGCTAGTTACTGTCCTTTACCATGAGCTCTGCATCTTTATTTAAACAGAAAATGTAGCAAGTATTGGAGAGGGTGTTAAAGATATATTAGTACCAAAAGGAGACCTTCCCCCTGATGCGATCGGTTGAATTAAAAGAGAACTGAGAGTTACAAAAGCTCCACTTTGCAACCATCATCCTTGATATTTGATTCAGGCAAGAATTATCAATGGATGCTAAAATTCGTGGGTGAAAGTTTGAGGAAGAGCAGGATATTTATATCATCTTAAGGTATCTTCCTACCAGATAACTGGTTAATTACAAAGGGAAAAACAGTAGCTTTGCAAGTGAAGAAACCTGGCAGACACCACCTTAACCAGGAGATCACAGTTAACATCCCCAGTAAGGGGACAAGTAGGCATCATGTGCCTCCCGATGTGACACACTGAGAAGAACACAGCAGCACCTCTGTGATATTCCTGCCCCAAATGCAGAACACAAATCTAAGCATGCGGAAACAGCAGAGAAACCCAAGCAGCAGGGCATTCTACAAAATAACTGCCGTGTAAATGTCATGACAGTATGAAACACAAAGAGGGGCTGAGGACACATTCCAAATTGAAGGAGACTAAAGAGAGATGACAACTGAACACAGTGTGTGATCCTGGATGGAATCCAGGACTGAAAAAAAAAATGCAATAAACATTATTGGGACGATTGGCAAAATTGGAATATAAACTGTAGCTTAGATAATAGTAGGATACCAATGTTAAATTGCCTGAATTTCATACCTTTACTGGATTAGGGGAGAGAATGTTCTTGTTCTTAGGAAATTCACTGAAATATTAAGGGCCGAATGGGCATAATTATACAACTTACTTTCAAATGGTTCCGAACAAGAAAGGGGGGGGGGTGGAGAAGAGAGGGGAGGGGTGAGGAAGGAGGAAGGGAAGAAAAGAGCAAATGTGAAAAAATAATGACAAAGGGTTAATCTGGGAAAATGGCATATGGAGGTTCTTCTCAGTCTTCTCGCAACTTTTCTATTAGTTTGCAATTATTTCCAAATAATAAAGAAAAGAAAAAGAAAGAGCATTCAAAAGGGAATCACCTTCACGCCACATGGCCATGTAGATGACCATGAACCCTGGCATCATCTCCAGGGTCATGTGTGGTCCCAGCCCATGGGATGGGGACACAGAGCTCCTCTGAGCGCAGGGTTGGGGAGAACAGGAAGTGTGGGGGCAGGGCTGAGCTGCAGGGGGCGGGGAGGGCGGGGGAGGCCCTGAGTGAAAGTCTTGTCTGCATACCGGAAGTTCTTCAGCTCAGAGAGGGACAGCAGGAGGCTTTGTAGCAGCAGAGCACTGGCTTCGCAGAGGTTCACCTGGGACAAGCTGAAAAGGCCCAAGCATATTCCAGAGGATTTCAGGCTGGACACACCTCAGGGATCAAACATCACACAAAGATGGGGAGGCCAAGAGAGGGGAAAGGCCCACCCAAGAGCTCCCAGTGGGGCAGGCCTCCCCTCTGCCACCCTGGGGCTCTCCCCCACTGGCCAGATGTGATTCTCTCCTGCAGAGGGAAGCAAGAATGCTAGCACAGCCCCACGCTCTGCTCATCTCCATCCTGCACTGGCCAGCCTCTCACCTATGGCCTGGAGCGGGCACTGGGGTCAATCAGAGAACTCAGGGCCCCAGACAGCGTTTCGGGGTGCTGACCTGAGCTGCCGCAGCCGGGCGCAGGTCTCCATCAGCTGCCTGGCAAGAAGGCTGTGGTGGGTCCCAAGGTCACAGTGAGTCAGCCTGGAGGTGGAGAGGGAGGCAGCAGCTTCTAAACACCTGGCTCAGTACCGGGTGCTCAGTCCCCACCTGCAAGGAGCGTTTCTTACGGTGGTAAATAAATGCTAATCAAATAAAGTCCCCCAATTTACTAATCAATCATGGGAAGTACGATGAAGGAGAGGTCAGGATGGGGCACCTGGTATGGCTGTGCAGGTTGTTCACTGCACAAGGAGACCCAGCCAAGGAAATGAGTTGGGGCTGAGATCCAGGTATGGTCTAGTCCTCACAATGTATACTTGCAGGGCTGCATTCCCCCAAAGAGGTGACATTTTAATTTCCCAAAACGTGCTATATGGATTAGAGGAGCTGTGAACCCAGGCGTCTGTAAGAATGGATGATGGGAGGACTTGACTAAGTCTGGGTGGGTTGGAGGGGCCTCCCTGAGATGGTGGCATTTAAACTGAGACCTGAAGGATGAGGTCGAGTTAGCCAGGTGAAGAAAGATGAAGAAGGAAAGGGAGGAGAGAATATTCTGGGCAGGAAACAGCCTGTGCAAAGGCCCTGAGGTCAAAGAGAGCAAGGTGGTGTTTAAGGTACTGGAAGCTTAGCTGGAGCCTAGACTGGGGTTTGGGGTAGGGATAGATAGCATCAAGAGGTAGGTTGGGCCAGATCTCACAGGCCATGTAGAGACTTTGGGCATCAAAGTACTCTGAGCAGGGGCATGAGAATTATTGGTCAGAAGCAGCAGTACCCCCCTCTCCCCCTCCCTCCATCACCAGCCTCTCTCTTGGGGCCCCAGGTACTGGGTCTCACCTGAAGGCCATGGCTTCTGGGTTCTCCTGATGGGGAAATTCCAGCTGGATACAGAGCTGCTGCTGGGTCTCGGAGATGCTGAGGAGGGAAGGGGTAGCCAGCGTGAGGCCCACAGCAGCTTTCCCGTATCGGCTGTGCTGGGACTGGGGCTGCTCAGCCGACTGAGCTCCCAGACCCAGTGGGGATCTGGACATAGGTCAGTGAGACACCAGCGCCTTTGCTCTTAGCTAGTCCATGGGATCCTGGCACCTCTGGTTACAGAGCCATGGTGTGTGTTACTGTCACCAGGGGCCCCTTCCAGACAAGCAGCATGGACTTCCAGCAGTGTCTGTCTGGGATCTAACAGGCCTTCGTCTTGAACCTGGGGCTGCCTTCCTCTCTCTGGTCCTGCGGCTTGCCTACTGCACAAGTCCCAGCAAGTATGTGTAGCCCCTCACATATGCCCCAGGAGCTCCTGCCATCTTGGGGACGCAGAGTACTCACTAGGGATGCAGCTATTACCCCACAGGACAAGAGACCAAAGTCTAGGTGACGGATGGTCCCAATGGTCATGAAAAGATGAACTTGAGCGGCTTCCTCCCTGGACTTACCTTATTTCAGTGACGTTGCCTGAGGCTTGGGCACAGACTTCTAGCAGCATGAGCACCCCGGCTTTGCCCACCCACGGCTCCTCCACCCTGTCACAGAGGTGGACACAGATAAAGGTCGCCTAGGGTTAGTGGGGGCGGAGAGGAAAGTGCCAAGGGGGCTGCCTAGAGGCTTTTTGGGTTTTGCTGATTTTTAAAACAATAAAATTTAAAATTGGGCATAAGCATAAAACAGAAAATTAACATCATCCTTGTTCTAACAGTTATGCAACCATCCAAAGGGAAAATATTATTTTTTTAAACAATATTTTTAGGTTTAAGAAAAGGTCTACATAACGTCATGTTGCAAAGATAGGGAAATAAAACTGTATATGAAACATGATCCCAATCTTGTATTTAAAAAAGGAAAAATATATATGGAAAGGGAAAAACACATATGGTGAGGAACAGGGAGACAGAGCTGTGAGAAAAATATATTAAATGTTAATGGTGATTGTTTCAGTTGTAGAATTCTCTTGAAGTGTTTTTATTTTATTTCTTCTTTAGTTTTCAGTATTTTCAGAACTTTCTACAATGTGTATGCATTAATTTAAAGATTCTTTTTGGATGTGAACCATTATTTTAAAGTCTTTATTGAATTTGTTACAATATTGCTTCTGTTTATGTTCTGGTTTTTTGGCCACAAGGCACGTGGGATCTTAGCTCCCCGACCAGGGATCGAACCCACACCCCATGCATTGGGAAGGCGAAGTCTTAACCACTGGACTGCCAGGGAAGTCCCTGTATGAATTAATTTAGAAGCAGGAAAAAAGACAGCTCTTTAAAACATTGCTGCTTCTAAAGTTATGTTGAATTTTTTTTTCAAAGTACTATTTTCTTCTTACGTTCTTCTGGGTTTTCCACAAATTTCTACGAGGAGTACACATTATTTTTAGAGTAAGACAAGTTTTATTTTAAAATGCTATTTGGGGTGATCTAGCGATTCTACACCAAAGAATTGAAAGCTGAGATATAGAGATATTTGTACACCTATGTTCGTAGCAGCATTATTCACAATAGCCAAAAGGTGGAAGCAAACCAAATGTCCACTGATGGATGAATGGCTAAAGAAAATGTGGTGTGTACACATAGTGGAATATCATTCAGCCTTAAGTGGGAAGGGAAATTCTATAACATGGTACAACAAGGATGAACCCTGAGAATATTATGCTGAGTGAAATAAGCCCATCACAAAAAGACAAATACTGTATGATTCCACTTGTATGATGCACCTAGAGGAGTGAGATCCACAGAAACAGAGTAGAAAGGTGAGTAGAAAGCCAGGGACTAGGGGGAGGGGAAAATGAGGGGGCGGTTAATGGGTACGGAGTTTCAGTTTTGCATGAAAAGTTTCGGTTACACAGCAATGTGAATGTACTTAACACTACTGAACTGTGCACTTAAAAATGGTTAAGATGGTAAATCTTATGTTATGTGTATTCTACCACAATTTTTAAAAATGTCATGTTGGGGAACAACCAGACTCTATATGCCTCATCGTGGGCTGAGTTGAAAAGTGCACAGCATTGGCCATGAAGTAGGTATTTTTAGACACAAATCCCATGGAGCCTTTCCAGTTCCAGGCAAGTCAGGGGTTAGAGGAGCAAACTCAATGACATCACAAGGAAGCACCAGACAGAGCCAGAAAGTGGGACGGTCTATAGCACAGGGGACCGGTTTTGTCAACGGTTCGCCCACTAGGAGTCCGAAGAGCCATCACCACTCCATGCAAATGTGGACCTTGACGGGATCCTGGATCCAAAGAGCCAGCCATCCCATCTGGGGAGAGTGGGAAATTTTAGATTGGACTGGGTAATACCTGACACTAAGGAGTTGCTACTGATTTTTGTAGGTGTCCTAATTCAACTGTGATTATGTAGAAAATGTCCTTATTTTTTAAAGATTTGTGGTGAAATATTTTGGAGTGATATTTTATGAGATCTATAACTTATTTTAAGACACTTCAGCTAAAAAGTAAAAAATTTGAGGCAAATATGGAAAAACACAAACAACTGTCAAAACTAGGTGATGAAAATATGAGTTTTCAAAATTGTTTTTCTACTTTTTGGAATCTTCTGTTTTTCTGAAAGTTTTTTTTGTTTTTTTTTTTTTTTTTTTTGCGGTATGCGGGCCTCTCACTGTTGTGGCCTCTCCCGTTGTGGAGCACAGACTCCAGACGCGCAGGCCCAGCGACCATGGCTCACGGGCCCAGCCACTCCGCGGCACGTGGGATCTTCCCGGAGCGGGGCACGAACCCGAGTCCCCTGCATTGGCAGGTGGACTCTCAACCACTAGTGCCACCAGGGAAGCCCTTTCTGAAAGTTTTAAAATGATCGCAGTGAACATACAAACTTGATATTTGTTACATATTATTTCTGACCTCAGCTCAGTGTCCTTTTCAGTTTCCTCTTTTTCTGAAGTCCCCAAATATAGGCCCCACCTTGGGGAGGGCGGCTTCTCTGCGCCTGAGCGGGTTTCTGGGACTAATGGGCAGGGTGGTCCTACATGCAGGTGGCAGGGCTCTGGATGCAGGAAACGGCTAAGACCATGACCTCCGGGGGACCCATACTTCAAAGCCCACCTCTGCCCCCCATTCCCACCACGGCCCCCTCCCAGGGTCACGGGCAGGCGATACCTGAGAGTGAGAAGCCCTGCCGGCCACTTTAGCAGACCCAGGAGGATAGTTAGCTGCTCCAGGCCCAGGAGGCACTGGGTCAACCTGCAGACAGAGGTCAGTTACCAGAGAGGTTCTGGCAGGGACTCTCCACCCCTCAGCTGCCCCCACGGGCGGGGCCTGGTCACTCACGTGAGCTCCGTCAGCCACAGGGCCTGGCTCAGGCCAGTGGTCAGTCTGGGCACCTGCTCTGGCCCGAAGCTGCACTCGCTGAGCCTGAGGGCAGAAGGCAAGGGACAGAGGTTTGGGCGAGGCCTGTTGGGACTGCCGTCCTGCTGCCAGCACCAATGGGGGAGCCTTCACTGAGTGCGAAGGCCTGGACCAAAGGCCTGAGAAAAGGCCAAAGACGCAACCCTTGCTCTGGGAGCTTCTCTTCTCTTTGGAGAGACCACCTCCCAAGAGGGTGCCAGGAGTCAGTCATTTACTGAGCCCTGACTATAAGGCAGGCACTGTGCCAGCCTCTGGGTGCGCCATGTGAGCACGCAGGAGTGCCTGCCTTATGTGTAGGATCTCACTGATCCCCAAAAGCATCACCTACAGATGGAGAAAGTGGCCAACCCGAGGACACACAGCTGGTAAGAAGCAGGGACAGATTCGGGTTTCAATCCAAGTCAGCCTGACTCCACACCCCAAACCTGTGACCGCTTCCCTAGTCTCCAGTACCACACTAGTCCAGGCTCCCTTGGGGGCAGGAGGGACTGGGACTCTTGCTGTGGCCCTGCCCTCCCACTGCCCGGCCCCGTGTGGCCGGCAGACAGGCCTCAGGACACTGTCTCACAGACAGACGGGCTGAGAAGAGGGCCCAGCACAGCACCACGGGGCCGCTCCCTCTCATAGGACAGGGGCCACCAGAGGTGTCCAGGAGGGGCTGACATTTGAGCTGGGTCTTAAAGGATTAGGAGAATTTGATCTCAGAAAAGGTAGCGAAGAGAACGTCAGGCTGAGTACGCAGAAGCAGGGAAGCTTCATCGGGCAGTGCGTGTTTGGTGAACAAAGATCCCTTGTGGCTGAATTTGTGCGCACATGTGCTGTGTGTGTGGGGGGGGGTGGTATGTGGTGTGTATATACTTGGTGTGAGGGTGGTGTGTGTGTGGAGCGGGGTGCGGGGAGGAACACAGCGGGAGGTGACAGCCAGATCAGACTCTGAGGGAGAAGACCAGGCCAAGCAATTTGGACTTTATCCTGAGGGCAACTGGGAGCCCCCGAAGGGCTTAGAGCAATGGAGTACCACAGTCAGATGTGTGTGGTGGGAAGATGCCTCCGGGTGCTGTGCGATGATTGCAGGAGGCCTAGCCAGAGGCAGTGGACCGATTCAGAGACCAGGACCAAAGGTGAAGCAAGACATGCAGAGGAACTAACCCAAGGCTGAGAGACAGACAGAGCTCAAGGCTACCGGGGGAATAATAATAACAGTAATAATAAACAACTGATACAACACTCAAATAAGCCAGGGCCTTTCCAAGCACTTTATATATATTAACTCATTTAATCCTCACAATAACCCTGAAGGGTAGGTCTCACTATTATTCCCATTTTACAGATGAGGAATTGAAACGCAGATAGGTTAAGTCACTTGTCCAAGGTCACACAGCTGGTAAGTGGTAGAACTAAGATTTATCCCAAGTGGCTCCAGAGTCTGATCTCTTAACTCAGAAGCCTCCAGACTTATAGTTAGGACGTGGCTAAGGGGCACAAATACCACTCAAAGGCCCAGCCCAGGGGCTGGAGGCAAGGGGGGGCTGGGGGCAGATGTGGGGGAGAGGCAAGCCCGGCAGTAGCTTGAAGCAGGGAGTGTGAAGGAGGAGAGGCCCCAGAGAGGAAGGAGGCATGGAGGCCGCCACAGGGTCGACCCCCCGTCCCCCATCCCCCCTTCCTGCCCCCCAGACCAGAAATTACCTCAGTGTCTTCCTAGCCTCCTCCTGTCGGGAGAAGTGAATCCAGAAGCTCTGCTTGGAGCCCAGGCTGCAGAGAGAGGGGTGTATGGAAGCCGAGGGCCCAGCTTCGCCGGCATCCTTGGGACCCAGGCGCCAGGGGGTGCGGGAGGGAAGGGGGCTGGGTCTTCAGGGGCAAGGGCGGGTGGAAGCCACGGGAGAGACCCGTGCCCACCCGAGGAGAGACCCACCTCCTTCTTCAAGGACCCCAAACCTGGTGTGCCCCAACCCGTGGCCTCCCTAGGCCCTGTGGCACACGGGCCTCAGAGGATGGAAACTATGATCCCACGTCCAGTGAACCCTGAGACTCAGAGAGGGGCGGAGGTTGCCCAAGTCACACAGATGGAGGGGCACTGAGTGTGTGAGTCTTGCTTCCCCACCATCAGCAACTGGCACCAACGTCGCCTTACTTCACTGAGGCCTCCCGGACACGTGGGCAGGAGGGGAGAGTCTCCACCAGGCACAGGACACTTTCCTGAGAGATACCGTTGTGACTTAGACTAGAGGAGAAAAGAGGTTCAGGATGGGGGGGTGGGGGGAAGCACCTCAGTGGAGCCCTGCCCAGCCCCCCTCGTCTCTTCCCTTCCAGCTGTCATCTCCCAGAGGAGCGTCCTCAATGTCCGAGTGTCCGTTCTCCAGGTGGAGACACTGAGGTCCAGAGAGAGGCCAGAGGGGCGCTATCCCCACACGGGGCAGGTCAGGCACCAGACTATGAGTCTTTGAGAGCTGCCCCTGTGGTCTGAGACGACCGGGTGATGATGAGGCCAGGCTGGCAACTCCAGCCCCACAGGGGTCAGGGATGCCCAGAGCACAAAGCCCAGCTGCCTAGCAACGGGTTGTATCCTGGCTCTGGCCGCCAGTCTCCCAGGTCACTGAGTGAGTGAGGATGACTTCCTAGGGACCCTCCGTGCTGTGGCGACATCCCCAAATCCGTGTCCCATAGATTTGGTCAGAGGAGCTTCAGGGATGGGATGGACCAAGAGCCAGGACAACTGAGACCCAGCAGCTGGTTAGGGATGAACTGTTGCTCCCTACCCGGAGCAACTTGGGTCACCAAGCTTTAGTCATAGCCTCTCCTGGGTGTCTGATGGGAGCTCTGCCCATAGTGGGCAATGAGGGAAGGAAGAAAGGGCCCAAGGTAGGCAGGGGTCAAGGTAAGAATCAGCCCTTTCCCCTCCCCAGCCCTTGTCCTCTGCAGTTCTCTAGGGATGCCTCAAAAGAAGCCCACTAATGTTCTTGGCCCTGGGGAGTCTTCCTCCTTGCTGTCCTTGAGGCTGCTCGACACTTACTCAAGTGAACCGGAGATGGGCACCTGAGGGAGACATTCCAGGAGGCACCTGAGCCCGGCATCACCCAGCAGGTTTGCTGAGAGGCTGCAAGAGGTACGAGGAGGTTGTTGGTGCTCAGACGTGCCTTCTCTTCAGTTACCATCACTGCTACTCTACCCGCCCAGCACTGCCATTATCCCCTCCTCCACTCTGCACTAATTCCGTTCCAACAGCACCGTCATCACCACCAGCACCATCCCATCACTGCTACTCGGCATCAGCACCTCCATCACCACTAGAATTATCACCACCATCCCCCTCACCAGCACCACAGTTAACCAACCCTCATCTTCCCGTTCAGTATCTGGTGACCACTCCCAAGACTCATGTGCCTCCAGCAGGCTTTCAGGGGTTAGAGAAAAACCAGTTAGCTTTCACTATGCACTTGGCCTGCATCCGTTGGGAGCCATAATTTTTGAACAAGAGTAAATTCAGGAAAAAGAAAGATATTTGGAGGATGTATTTATCCATCAGATTTCTTCTTTTAATTTGAGAATGCAATAGCTGAAATTGCACTGGAAGACTTTCTTATTTCCCTTCATTGTAGCATTCTATGGTTTTAGCTACAGTTTCAGAAACAATATAATCAGCATGCCTGGGAATATCTGATTTTTGTCCTGCATCTTTGAACTCATTTTGCCCCTGATTATGACACTTTTTTTTTTTTTTTGGTGGTACGCGGGCCTCTCACTGCTGTGGCCTCTCCCGTTGCGGAGCACACGCTCCGGATGCGCAGGCTCCGGACGCGCAGGCTCAGTGGCCATGGCTCACGGGCCCAGGTGCTCCGCGGCATGTGGGATCCTCCCGGACCGGGTCACGAACCCGTGTCCCCTGCATTGGCAGGCGAACTCTCAACCACTCCGCCACCAGGGAAGCCCCTGATTATGACACTTTTAAGCCTTGTTTATTTTGTCTTTTCCTGAGAAATTTTAAAAATGAAAACCTAGTTTGTCTCAGGAAGCCACTTAATAAAGTAATCTTTAAAATAAGCAAAAGTTCCCTCTATAATGAAAAAACAGGAAAACTTAAAGACATCTTGCTTATTCATCTTTCTTTAAAATACATGATTTTCATCAGCCGCATTTCTCTCCTTGGCCACATCACAACAGGAACTTAAATTGTGTTTTTTCGGGTAGACAGCTCTCTTTACATCCTGCTTGTCCTAAGCTGGACTCCTAACAGTTTTGAGCAAAGACTGCATCGTACTAATTGTGCGACTTAGGGCAGGTTCTTAAACTCTCTGTACCTCAGTTCTCTCATCTATAAAATGGGGATAATAGTACTTAGGGTTGTTGGAAGGATAAAAAGAATATGTAAAGCACTTAGGACAGTGGAGAAACTACTCAATAGGTATTAGCTTTTTTTCACCTACCCATGCGGGCTGCACTATCTGGGCACCCTCAGACACCACTTCTCATCAATTTGACAGTCCACAAATCCCCATCCTCCAGGGCCCTCCGCAGGCTGAGGCATTTGTTGTTCTTAACCACCTGCCAGGCAAACCAACAGATCCCTTCTTTCAGGCCCCACCAGCCAGCAGAGCTCCAGTGCCCTGATCAACATGAGGCCAAGGGGCTCCTGTGGCCCTTTGTGAAGGGCTCCCCAGATTAGATCAAGGGCATACCCTGAATTAGCTCCACCATGGTGGCAGTGGGGAATGGTAGGGATAAAATGCGGACAGAGAAACGATGTGGATGTGACTGAGTCCCAGGCATCCCATGCCCTGTTAGCTGGTCCTGAGAGGTGCTGATTGCACACACACACGCATGCACACACACCCCGTCGGTGCCACCCAGGCACACGCTCCTGGGCTCCTCTCCCTCCTCCTGCCCGACTTACTCCAGCTGGCTGAGGTCTTCACACTTGCTCAGCAACCAGCAGAGCGGCTCCACGTGCTCCTGGCTGAGACCGCAGCCTGTGAATCTGCTGCAGGAAGGGGTGCAAACCGGGAATGGGGCCACTCAGACCCTCTGTCCTGGCTAGTCCTGGGTGTGGCCTCTGAGTTTCAGCGGGGCCTCACCCAAGCTTGGATTCTCTGGAAACATCCAGCATCCACCACTCCCACCTCCCTCCACAGCAGATCCCACCAATATTCTCCCTCTGGGGAGGTGGTTCTCAAAGTGTGGTCCTCGACCAGCCCCACCAGCATCCCTTGGGAACTTGGTGAGGGGCATGTTCTAGGAACGCAACCCAAATGCACTGAATTAAAAGCTCTAGTAACAAGGCTCTCCAGACTGATTCTGATTCAAGGTGAACTATAGCTCTTGGCGGTCACTTTAATGGACAGACATGAGGGTGGAGTGGGGGAGACTAAGGGTGATGTCTGCTCCTGCAGAGGGTTATTGATGCTGGAATCAAAAGTAATAGTAAGTGTCTTTGAGATGCCTATACCGAGACTACACAATAAGGTAAATGAGCAGCTTACGGCCAGCCAGCAACTTAAAAAAAAAACATCTTAAAATGAGAAAGCACCTAAAATCAGTATCTAAAATTTTTATCATTGTTACTCTCCTTCATGATTTTTTCCATAGTCCTAAATTCCCTATTACCCTACCGTTTACTTCATATTTTATTTTTATTTATTTATTTAAGTTTTGCGGTACGCGGGCCTCTCACTGCCGTGGCCTCTCCCGTTGCGGAGCGCAGGCTCCGGACGCGCAGGCTCAGCGGCCGTGGCTCACGGGCCCAGCCGCTCCGCGGCACGTGGGATCCTCCCGGACCGGGGCACGAACCCGTGTCCCCTGCATGGGCAAGTGGACTCTAAAACCACTGCGCCACCAGGGAAGCCCTACTTCATATTTTTAAATCAGCTCATTCTTTTTATTTAATGCATTTATTGGAAAAGGAAACCCTGTATCACTCACTCCAATGGAAAACTGAAATTGCCTGCCCCAAACAGACCATAAGCATAAGGATACAGGAAATGGGAGCAAAATATCATCATTAAATTCAAGCCAGACACTGGCACCTGCTGAGAGCTCTCTCTTTATTTAAAAGGGAGCTTAGCAAATGTTAAGAGGTGTTGTAGACACGCTAACACCTAGCTGGGGCTTCCTCTTGGCCTTAATCAGAGAGTTGAAAAGGGAGGAATTCAATGAAGCTGAAATACCCTACTATCCGCCCAACCTCCTAAAAGGAGGTCCTGCATTTTGGAAATCACAGACTTGGAAACTATGAAGGTATTCTAGAAGTCACGATAGTGTTGGGTTAAGACAGGAATTGGAAAGTCTACAGCCCAAGACCGCCTGCTTTATAAGACCATTTTCAAACAGTTGAGAAAAAAATCAAAAGGAGAGTAACATTTCCTGACACAGAAACATTACATGAAATTCATGTCTCAGTGTCCATAACTCCAGTTTTACCGGGACACAGACACACGCCTTCGTTTACATATCGTCTGTGTTGCTTTCAAGCTAAAAACGGCAGGGTTGAATAGCTGAGATAGAGACCCTGTGGCCTGGAAAACCCCAAATATTTACAATCTAGCCCTTTACAGAAGAAGTCTGCCTGCCCCTGGGCCAGGAGCGCTATAAGACTCCCTGGATTCAAGTCCCAGCTGTACCCCTTCCTGCTGCATGACCGCAGCTGTGAGGCTTATAGGACGTAATCTGCATGAGGCTCTTAGAATGGTGCCCTACAGATGCTCAGCAAACATCAGCTCCTTATTTATTGTTATTTCGCAGCTGAGGAGGCTGAGACGCAGAGAGAAGGGTCTGGTCCAAGGTCACTCGGTGAGCCAGTGGCATCAAATAGCTACGAGAAACGTCATCTCTGTACTTAGAGGTTATTCCCTGGCCCCATTATCCTGTGCAATGCTGGCTCCCCTCTCACCAAGGCAACCACAGAGCACTGGTCCAAGAGCCAGCGGTGCGGCGCAGGGGGACACTCATAACTGTGAGTGCCTCTCGTGCTTTACACATTGCCTCAATTCCTCTTTGCTAACGGCCTGCAATATAGCATCTCCCTTCTCCAACTGCGGAAGCTGAGGATTGGACAGGTTAAGGAACTTGCCTAAGGTGCCAGGCCCTTGTGGGGTTGGTATTTAAAGCTTGGGGGGCAGGTTGTGGAGTCCTTTTCCTCAGACCAGGCCCCTGAGCTCTAATCCTGTCTGCTGTGGACTCCTTGTTTGCCCGTGACGGAGCCCAGCCCTCTCAGTCTGTCCTCTGCTCTGGACATCCAGGAGGCAAGTCTGCTCGTCCTCAATCCCCACGGGCTGCTTGGGCACAGTTCCGGGGGACTTACCCACAGCACCCGCCTTCCTGCTCCTCGCTAGACCTGAAGTGCAGGGTCGCGTGATGCAGGGACCTGGAGCAGACAGCACCTGGGTCAGCCACCCTTGACCACAGCCTCAGCATGCCCCCAGGGGGCAGGCCCCCCTCCTCCAGCAGCTGAGTCTCTGATTTGGGTCCCACTATCTCCATCCTAGCCCCTCACATCCAACAGGCTCCAGGCACCACCCTCCTAGGTTCTGGTTGTCCCAGGGCAATGCTCACCTGAGATCCACCTTCTGAACCCGTGGGCACAGGCTGAAGATGTCAGCCAGCAGGAGGGGGCTCCTTGGGGACAGTTCCATCTGGGTCAGCCTGAGTAGGAAAGGGGCGGGGCCCTATGTGAGCAAGTTGGAACCAAGCAAGATCAGTGGGCAAGAAACCTGGACAGGCTGGAGGCGAATGAAAAGGATGGGGGGCTGATGGGTCAGCCAGGCATTAAGGAAGGAGACAGGAACTCAAGAGGGAGAAATAGGAGCTTGAGGTCAAGTGGACTGAGGTTTGAGTCCTAGTTCTGCTTACTGGCTGTGTGTCCTTGGATAAGTGACTTAACCTCTCTGAACCTCAGTTTCCTTATCTGAAAAACAGAACTACTTATACACCTTCCTCTAGGGTGTCATGAGGACTGAATCATATCAAGCTTGTGCACTGCCAGCACGATACCCATGCTTATTGTTATTATTATATTGTTTTTATCCTAAGCACACATAGGTGAGTCCTTGCTGACAAGGATCGGGAAGCTTTAGGTCCTCAGAGTTTCTCAAGCTCAGCATTACAGAGATAATTCTTTGGATTTGGGGGCTGTCCTGTAGGAAGTTTAACAGCATCCCAGACCTCTACTCACTAGATGCCAGCAGTAGCATGACCTCCCACCCCCTCTGCCATCATGACAACAAAAATGTCTCCATTGCCGAATGTCTCCTGAAGGGCAAAATCACCCTCCAGCTGTGAACCACTGCCTTAGAGAAAAGTGAGATGCTTCCATCTTGCCCTTGGAGGCATCCTTGGTGTCTCCATTTCCCTCGCTCCATAAACCCTCCATCAGCTTGTCTTGTTGGTTACACCCCCAAGATCCACCCTGAATCTACCTACTTCCCTCTCTCCCCACCAATTCCCTGCGCCCATCATCTCTTACCCTGGCTGTACAACCCCCTCCCTGCTCTTGCTTCCACGCTTGTCCCGGTCCCTTCTCTACCCAGCAGCCAGACTAAGCTTTTGAAAACACAAATCGTTCCTCTGCCTTGGGCAAAATCCCAAACTCCTCGCCACAGCTACCAGGCCCTGTGTGACCCGGCCCAGGTTCATTTCTCTACCTTCTCTCCTACAACTCTGCCGGCCACTGTGCTCTGGCCACACTGGCCTTTCTGCCTGTTCCTCGAGCCCACTGAGTTCAATCCTGCTTCAGGGCCTCATGCATGCTGTTCCATCTCCTTGGAATGCTGTTCCCTGCTTTTCAAAAGGCTGGCTCCCTCTCTTCCTTCAGGTAGCACCCCAGCGTCCCTCCTCAGAGGCGTTCCCTGACCACCCCTGCCATTGTCTAAATCACCTCCACAATCACTCCTTACCACATTCTCTAGAAAAATACTTTATCACTCTCTGAATTCATCTTATTTGCTTTCACTTTGCTTGTTGACCAGCTCCCTTTACTACACGGTAAGCTCCAAGAAGATAAGGACCTTGTCTTTTTTTTCTCTCTCTCAGCTGTGTCTCCAGCACCCCAAGCAGTGCCTGGTCCGCAGCAGTGCACAAACAGTATGGACTGAATAATACTGGGTTGGCCAAAAAGTTTGTTTGGGTTTTTCAGTAAGATACTATAAAAGAACCCGAATGAATTTTTTGGCCAACCCAATACAAAGCTTAAGCACTGGTGAGCATCAGGCTGGCTACCTCATTCCAAAGACAGATGAGGAGCTGGGGGCTGATGCTGTGTGACTTGGGCATAGAGAAGTCCCTCTCTGGTCTGAGGTTTCCTATCTATTCATGTTAGCCCACAACTTCTGTGTCCAAAGGAACCCTTCCTGACCCATCCTTTCCTGTAAGGGTGGGACCATAGTGGATTCTGTAGTTTGACATGGGCTCTGCCACACTTGCCTACCTCTGGGAAGTCACACATCTCCTCCCTCCCCTCCCAAAAGGACTCAGGGATAAGTGAGATCCTGGATGTGATGTCAGCTGTCTCAGGTGTCCCAGAGATCCTTAGCAGGAGTACTTATATTGCTGTTTTTAATGGTATGATTTAATTTTCTGTTGTATTTTTCCATATCAGCTGTAGCAGCTCTTGCCCCCTGTTGGAAAAATATTTAAAGTAAACCCTTTTTAAATTCTAACCAGTCTGAGCTGAAATTAGAAAACAGAGTTTTAAATACTTTGGGGATGCTGCTTAAATTCCCCTTTTACAGAATTAGATGGTGGCCTTTAAAAACTGGTGTGTGGAGACTTCCCTGGTGGCGCAGTGGCTAAGAATCTGCCTGCCAGTGCAGGCGACACGGGTTCGAGCCCTGGTCTGGGAAGATCCCACATGCTGTGGAGCAACTAACCCCGTGCGCCACAACTACTGAGCCTGTGCTCTAGAGCCTGCGAGCCACGACTACTGAAGCCCATGTGCCTACAGCCCGTGCTCTGCAACGAGAGAAGCCACCGAAATGAGAAGCCCGTGCACCCCAATGAAGAGCAGTCCCCGCTTGCCACAACTAGAGAAAGCCCGTGCTCAGCAATGAAGACCCAAAAAAAAAATATATATATATATATATATATATATATAAAACAAAAAAAACCCAACTGGCGTGTGATATATACATGACCTACAACTATAAAGTCTCTTTATAGGAGTAGGTGACCTTTTTGTGGGTGGAGAGAAGAATGATGGCCCATTTGTCACAGGCCTTCCATTCTTTAAGCTGCTTTTAGAGCAACTATCTTGTTTGAATCCCAACCCTGGGGGAAGGGTTGAAGAATACTAGTCCCATTTGTCAGATGAGGAAACTGAGGCTTAGAGGGGTCAAATAACTCCCCCCTGAGGTTGATAAGGTATTAGGGAAGAGCTGGAAGCAGACTTGAGCTCCCAGTTGTGCCAGGTAAAATGATGAAACAGCCCAAGAGAAGCGGGGAGGGGGCAGAAGGGGATGGCTTTGCAATGCAAGAGCCTCAGCCCTGCACAGTGAAATGGGGAAACCAGTCTTACTGCAGCAGGCTTAGCTCAGGGAGCCGGGGTAGGTGGTGCAGCAGGGTCTCCAGGCTCTGGTCACTCAGGACCTTGCAGGACAGTCTGTGAAACAAAGCATCTGAATGAGGTGGGGAAATCTTGGGAAAAGCTAGATGGGTCCTAAGCCAGGATTGCCCAAAACACCCCCTCTGAACACTGGGGTCCTTGAGTTATCATTGAGGCTGGAGGAAAAGGAAGGTCATATATGCTTGGAAAATGCTGGGTTAAGCCCCATTAATTTTCTTTGCTGCAGGACTTCTCAGAGCCTTTAATCTGCCCTTGTGCGTTGTGAATTTCTAAAGGGCTATAGTAGACATTTTTCCCCCAAAAGGCATGGACTAATAGGATTATCATTTTGAGGGCCATGAAGACTGGTACCCTGGAGAACACACCTGTTAAGAAGAGAATGCCGCCTTAACCCAAAGTAGTGAACATAATGGTGGCAATTCAGGCACGTTAACAGGTCAGCAAAGGAGAGATGCAGGGTAGCTCGGGTCCCTGACTGCCCATCAAAACCAGACCAACCAGCTGATCACTTGTCTAGATAATTCATCAGAAGCCAGTCCACTTAGGAGAAACTCCTGATATTCATCCTTTGGTCTCTGCTCTGGCTGGAGGACTGGGTCAACCAGAGTCTCTAAGCACCTTGGGGTTTACATACAGCCCTCCCTGCGAGTCTAGAGCCACTTCCTGACCCCCAGAGGCGTTTGGACTGTATTTTCCTTCTGCCTTTCTCCCCTTTTGCTGCCCCTTCTCTCTGTCCCTGTTTCTTTGTCCCCTGCAGGCTGCCCTTTCCCCTCACTGGGGCTGCCAGGAGCCTGGCCCATCTCCATCACATTACTGTCCGGCTGAAGGGGGACCCAGCTTCACCTTGGGGGGAACAGTAAAAGGGGCCACCTATGGTTCTGGAACTGGAAGCGAGGAGCCTCTGCCAGGGCCCAGGCTGTAGGCTCAGCTCTACCTGCTCTGTCCCAGGATTGGGCCTGGGGCTCTGAGCACAGGCAGAGCAGAGGCATTCACTGAGGGGTAGTCTGACCACAAACACCAAATACACACAGTGCTACGGCCTCTGCTTGGGGTCAATGTGGGGTTTACACACTGTTTTTTTTTTTTTTTTTTTTTTTTAAGCAACAGAACTTTTACCTTTATCTTGGCATTTGGAATGCCAAAATGTACACATCATGTACCATGGTGATGAGTGATATTAAAAACCAGGGGCAAGTGTGGGGGGAACTCTCTGCACTAGTTTTGCAACTTTTCTGAAAGCAAGCCTTAAACTATTCTAAAATAAATGGTTTATTTGAAAATTCATTGGTTCCACACATCCTGATATTCTAGGAAAGCCACAATGTTCTATTATGAGACAAAAGTTCACTGCAAATCTTGTTAAGATCCTGTATCTGTTAACATCAAAACCACCTTCCTCCATATCTATAAGTGTTTGAACATGGAGAGAGGTATGGAAGGACACACCCCAGGTGTCAACATGGATAATGAGCTTGTTGCAAGGACCAGAGGGCGTTTGAGGCGGGAGCCAGAAAGCAAGAAAAAAAAAAAAAAACTGTAGCAAAATGGAAAAACACATATGGGGCGATGTAAAGCGAAACTGCAGAACGCAGCTGGCCTGTGATTTCGAACAGGAAAAAATTTGTATATGCAGATAGAGAAGGTCAGCAGGACAAATGACAACACTGAGTTGATGAGGGACGGGGTTATTTAGATGAGGGAGGTTTGTCTTGGGTTTCTTTATTTTAAGGTAATTATTGTAATAAAATTACAATGATGATGAGGGAAGGAAAGTCTGACCCACCACTTTGCAGATAACAAAGCTGAGGCCTGAGGGGTTAAAGCCATTTGCCCAGAGTTACCCAGCTTGTTGGTGGCTGAGCCAGGACTCCTGATTCTAAGCCCAGTCTCTGGTCACAGACCCAGGCGTTCTGGAGTGAGCTGGTAACCCAGGCTGGGGGATGCCCTGAGGAGGGGCCTTCAGAATCACAGGCTCCAGCCACAGAGGCAGGCCCAGCTGAGTGCCAGGGTGGGGCTCCAGGGGTGCAGGGGGGAAGACTGGGGCTCCCAGGTGCCCTGAGTTGAGCCGATGGGGAGATGTAGCCCTGGGCCCTGCACGGCCTCTCTCAGTGGGAGGGATGAGGTGTTTGAAGCTGGGGCCATTGGGAGGCAAGGAGCCTTCCACCAATGGGTTAGGGAACTCCCATGGCGTAGGGCTACGGGGTCTGGCAGGAAGGGACCAGGAGGGACTCATCTGGTCTCTAACCAGGACACCCCACCCCAGGTCACTGGGCAGGTGCCCACGTTGTGCCCCTGCGGCTGTGTCCTCCGTACTTACTTGACTTCCAGAGGCCCCGGGCACTTCTCCAGAGTCTCACAGAGGCGGGAGAGGCTCAAGGGCTCCAGCTGACATTCCCTGAGGCTGAAAAGGTGCAGCGGGCAGGGCGAGGGGGTCAGGGAGGGCTCAGGGTCCCTGTCCAGCCCCAAGGGCTCTCCGCTTCTCCCAACGACTTTCCTCCCCAGCCTGCAGGCCGCCAGCCCCTGCAGTGCCAACAGGGCATGCTCTCTACCCCTTACAGCCCCCAGTCCCCCCACTCCAACAGAAACAGTCAAGGCCCCCTGAGCGCCCAGCTGCCCTCGTCCAGTCCCAAGTCCTCCCCACTGCCCCTGCCTACATCCAGGCTATCGTTGTCACTCACCTGGGCCACTTGAACATCCCCTGGGTTCCCCCTCTTGCCTCCCTGCAGTCCTCCACCCTGCCAGCGTCTTAGCTTTAACAAATACAAATCTGGCCAGCCTCTCCTGTGCTGAAAACCCTCTGTGGCTCTCCATTATCCTTAGGCTAAAAGCAAAATGCCTTTCCCATGTCTCCACTCACCTCCACTCTCCCTGTATAATAAGCTCTAGCCACACAGAAATGCTTCCCCAGAGCCAAGCCTTCACTCCCCTGGGCCTCTGCGTGAGCTGTCCCGCCTGCCTGGGATCCTGCCCACCCCGTCCCCAGAGAACCCTGTTCAGGCCCCAGCTAACGTGTCTCTCTTCTTAGGTGAGGAAATCAAGCCCCAGAGAGGGGAGGCGCCCAGCCAGGCTCTCACAGCCCCTCATGGCAGAGCTGGGAAGTCTTCAGAGAAAACAATGCAGAATCTTCTCTACAGGGAACGCCGGAGCCAGCAGCCCCGTCACCCGCCCTCACACTTCTCCCCACTCCTCTCAAACTCTCTTTCCCCTGTCTCCCAACCCCCAGGCTCTCCACTCCCTCACCCCTTACCCCACTGTGGTTACCCCTAAACAAGAAGTGGGTAAGATGGTACCAGAAGCTCCTGGAGGTGCGGCGCTGACCGAACCCCAAGAACTGGGCTCCAGCTTGGAACTCTGGCAAAGACCCAGCAGCCAACAGATCCCTAGGAGTGGGGAAATCATTTTGAAAGGAAAGTTCAAAGCACCCACATTGGAAGGCTAGACTCATTAGTTGGGGCTGGAAGGGGCCCTCGGGACAGTCAAGCCCCTCCCTGTACGGATGGGGCAACTGAGGCCCAGGGAAGGGAAGCCAGAGTGAGGATGCCAGCAGCTTATACCTATCCAGGTGGGCAGCACCTGAGCAGGTCGAGGGGAGCTAGGACAGAGCCCTCCTCTCTCTGACCGTTGCTGTAGGTATCATCCACCTATCTGTGCCTCAATTCTTTTGGCTTCAAGAACCCAGAGAGTTCCCAGAAATGGAGACCCTAGCTCGGCAAGCAATACCACCCGGGCTTCAGGCAGCCCACCTGCTACAGCAGTGTTTTTCTCTAACACATTAGCTGGAAATGCACTCTGCCCAGCTGGCCCTGCTTTAGGAGCCCTGTGCTTTTGTCCGGGTGAGACCAGGGTGCCGGGCTCCACTAGGGGGCAGCCGGGAACACCTGCGGAGAATAGTTGACCGCAAAGATGTGGAAACTTTTTCAGAGCACCAACGGTTCTTGGCTTCTCTAATGTGATACTCAAGAGTGTGAAAGGGCAGGGATTCATATGAAGTCAGGACGCTGCAAAGTGCTGCAAAGGTCCTCAGTGGCAGAAACACAGCGGCTCCCCTCTACCCTCCCACACATCCGCTCTCCTAACACCTGCTCTGCTGCAGCATCACCCGTCAGCCCCTCCCTCCCATGTGCACTCCTTCTTAGAAAAGATTGAAAGCAGCTGATTACTGCAAATTTATATGGGGGAGAGGTTACAGAAGTGATTAATTCCAGCCTGCCAGACCTGGGCTAACAGTCAGCATGGGTCTGGGGGTTGGGGGCACCTATAAGAAATGGGGACCAGAGAGAGAGAGGGGAGGCCCCCCAACCTCAGAGCTTTCCCTCCTTACCTGTCTCTTCCATCACCTCTCAGGATGACGTGTTGGCTCTCAGAGCTGCAGGCAGAGAGGAGGCGGCAGCCTGAGAAAGGGCCAAGGGCCCCCTTCCCAGGCAGCAGCAAGAGACCAGACAGGTTGGGTCAAGGAAGACCTGCATGGTGGCCTGTTTTCTCAGCAAATAGGACAATAAATATACATACAAAGCACACCACCGATATGACTTCCTTTGATTCTCACAATAAAATTGTGAGGTAAGGAAGTGTTTTTTTTTTTTAACATCTTTATTGGAGTATAATTGCTTTACAATGGTGTGTTAGTTTCTGCTGCATAACAAAGTGAATCAGCTATATGTATACACATATCCCCCTATCTCCTCCCTCTTGTGTCTCCCTCCCACCCTCCCTATCCCACCCCTCTAGGTGGTCACAAAGCACCGAGCTGATCTCCCTGTGCTACGCGGCTGCTTCCCACTAGCTAGCTATTTTACATTCGGTAGTGTGTATATGTCCATGCCACTCTCTCGCTTCGTCCCAGCTTACCCTTCCCGGTCCCCGTGTCCTCAAGTCATATATATATATATATATATATATATATATATATATATATATATATGTTAGCATACGGTATTTTTCTCTTTCTGACTTAACTTCACTCTGTATAACAGTCTCTAGGTCCATCCACCTCATTACAAATAACTGAATTTCGTTTCTTTTTATGGCTGAGTAATATTCCATTGTATATGTGCCACATCTTCTTTATCCATTCACCTGTTGATGGACACTTAGGTTGCTTCCATGTCCTGGCTATTGTAAATAGAGCTGCAATGAACCTTGTGGTACATGACTCTTTTTGAATTATGGTTTTCTCAGGGTATATGCCCAGTAGTGGGATTGCTGGGTTGTATGGTAGTTCTATTTTTAGTTTTTTAAGGAACCTCCATACTGTTCTCCACAGTAGCTGTATCAATTTACATTCCCACCAACAGTGCAAGAGGGTTGCCTTTTCTCCACACCCTCTCCAGCATTTATTGTTTCTAGATTTTTTGATGATGGCCATTCTGACTGGTGTGAGATGATATCTCATTGTAGTTTTGATTTGAGTTTCCCTAATGACTAATGATGTTGAGCATTCTTTCATGTGTTTGTTGGCAGTCTGTATATCTTCTTTGGAGAAATGTCTGCTTAGGTCTTCTGCCCATTTTTGGACTGGGTTGTTTGGTTTTTTTGATGTTGAGCTGCATGAGCTGCTTGTAAATTTTGGAGATTAATCCTTTGTCAGTTGCTTCGTTTGCAAATATTTTCTCCCATCCTGAGGGTCGTCTTGTCGTCTTGTTTATGGTTTTAAGGAAGTATTCTTACCCCTGCTTCACAGATCAGGAAACTGAGGTGTCAAGAGATGCAGTGACGTGCTCAAAGCGGCACAGCAGGTAAGTGGTGAGCCTGTATTTGAACCTGGTCTGTCTGCTACCGTCACACCCATTCTTGGAAGGGGGGAGGGGAGGAATAGGTGGACTTCACCTGAAACCATGGATGATCTGCTTTGCCTTGGCCAGGGCCACTTGGCTAGCTGCCTTCCCTTATACACTCTCATCAGCTCCAGAGACCCCACAATTCAGGTGGGTCCCTGAGAACTCAAGCTCCCACCAGGGAGCTCCCAGTTTCCTTAAAAGTCTCCCAGGACAAGTCAGAGTGTAACTACAGGAGAGTCGATGGATTGTGCCCCGTGGTGAATTTGGAGAAATTTGAGTGTCCCTGGAGCCATATTTCACTCATTCATCTATTCATTCATTTCACAGACACTCATTGCTTGTTCACTGGACCTGGTATCATACCAGGGCCCTGAGGATGCTATATCGTGAATGGGACAGATGAGGGGCAGAGTGGGGTCCCAGGGACACTCTCACCTGAAGTCCAAGTGCAGAAGCCACGGCAGAGTAGAGAAGCACTGGGTCAAACTGAACACAGCATCCAGGGACAAACCGTTCTCACTGAGGCTGGAGAATCAGAGGGATGATGCTGACAGAGGTCACTCAGGACTCAAAAACACCCTCTTTGTGGTCAGGGCACAGGGGAGGGCTGTCCCTCCCTGTTCCAGACGATGGAACACACTGAACCCTGGATGGTCAGAGCACCTATGCCAACTCCCCATTGCACAGATGGGGAAACTGAGGTCCAGAGAGCAGCAAGGTCTTGCCCAAGATTATGAGATATGTTGGTGACAGAGCTGAGATTGGAACTCCAATTTGCATAAAATTTGCCTGCAACGGCGGCGAGGCCTCCCCCCCCCCACCCACCCACCCACCGCAGGCCTCGAACGGGAACAGAAGCAATCTCCTCTGGTCCCATCTTCCCAAAGAAAGGCGGCCTGAGCAGGCAGTGCCCACAGGCCACAGCACTGGTTACAGCGAAAACCATAGCCACTGCCTCCAGAGTTTATGTGTTAACTGACTGGGAACCGGGGGCTCAGAGAAGGTGATGTAATTTGTCCAGGGACACTGGGAACCTGGGGTCTGTGACCAGGTTCCTGTGGCCAGGAAGCCTCTCCCTTGGGCCCAGAAGAGCCAGGGAGGAGGAGGGGGGGCCATGTGAGCTAGGAGCACAGGGACCTTTAAGGGCCTAGAAACTCTGGCTGGCTGCAGGTAAAGTCTGGGGGTTCACGGCCTCCTTCCAGGGCCTCCCTCCCGTAGTGCACATCTCCCCCATCTCTGCCAGGTGCTCAGGGCTCTCAGATCTCCCCGGGCACCCTTCCTGGGTATCCTCTCTAGTCCAAACCCTCCCTGCCTACCTGGCCAGGGCCCCCCAGTCAAACGGCCCCTCCCCTCCGCCCCCTGCCCCCAGGGCCAGAATGGCTGCCAGCTGTTATATTAATCAAGTAATACCTCCCAGCCCTGCCTGCCTGGGCCTCCCAGAGAGACTGCGCAGAGACAGGGAGACGGGTTTGAGAAACGAAGGCTTAACTCAGCAGCTGGATCGCTGAGTCACAGAGACCGGTGTCTATTTTAGTGAGAAATGCAGTAGTAACTACCCTGTCCTGGGGAACTGGCTACGTGTCGGGGACTGGCCCCGGTGGCTGACATGCATTGTCTGATGTAACCTTTATGATAACCTCAGGAGGGAGTGAGATGGGACACAGAATATCCTCCCACCCCATCATCTCCTTCCCCCCTTCCCACACACATGCTCTCATGCAGAGATCAAACCTCAGAGGCTTTGCCCAGAGGGCTACTCACTTCAAGGACTGCAGAGCGCCCATCCCTGGAAGCAGCTGAGCCAGCAGGGCCGCACCTTTGTCCCCGAGAGCATTGCCTGATAAGCTGGGAGGGGCACGCGGAGAGGACAGGTCAGCGGAGGGCGGGGGTGGAGACAGCTGGAGCTCGCCTCTCCACCCCAGTCACTCAGCTTCTCCTGAAACTGGGATACGGTCCTGGGCTGCCAGGCCGGATCTCAGCACATGGCAGTGGATCAGCTGGGGTATCCCAGCATGTGGATGTGGGATCTTAGTTCCCGGATCAGGGATCCAACCCGCGCCCCCTGCATTGGAAGCGTGGAGTCTTAACCACTGGACCTCCAGGGAAGTCCCTCCCCTCGGGTTCTCATCCCCAGGTTTGTGACCCCTGAGGGGTTAGGCTTGGGCTTCAGAGAGTGTCGAATATGGGGGAACCTGTATTTTAGGGGGAAGAGTCACAACTTTCACCAGGTTCTCTAAGGGCTTCCTGATTGCAGTGGGGAAAGAATAGATGACCCTAAATCTTAAAACACAGAACAAAACGCAACACACTAACACCTACCCACTAATGGGCCCCACCACCCCGCCTTCCAGCAACCACTCACTCGAGGTGACAGCGGCAGCAACTTCCTCCCAGTGCTTTGCAGAGGTGCTCTAGGTGCTGGGCTTGCAATGCACAGTGCGTCAGCCTAGGGAGGGTAGGACCACAGCCCTGCAGCCCCTGCCCAGCTCAAGAGAGGCGAGCGGGGCTCCCCACCCCCAGATACACAGGCAGAGAGGCTTGTGGAAAGGGGACTGGGATGCATCGGGCACCCGGACAGGCAAAGAGGGACCGACACACAGCACACGTGAGATGTCACATGGGCAGAGAAGAGCCAGAGAGAGTGAGAGACACAGAGAGAAGCAGACCAAGATGGAGACACCCCGAGATAAGAGAGGGAGGGAAGGAGACAGACGCAGAAAGAGACTGAGAGAAATTGAGTGCCAGAGGAGAACAGACAGACAGGGAGGGGCATTCAGATGGACACAGAATCAGAGAGGAGGCCGGAAGAGTTGTGATGGGAGCCCTGCGGAGGCCGAGCTGAGTCCCCAGGCCTAGACCCCAGGATCAGGAATGAAGGGGCCGCGTGCTCCCCATTTTCTCCGTCCAGAGTTCCACAACCCCTCAGCTACTGGAGGTCGGGGGAGCTAAGGGGGGTGGGAACCGTGGGCAGGGAAGGTGACTGGGGGTCTGCCATGTGAGCCCCTTCTGGGGTGGGCTGGGCAGGGGAGATGCGAGGCAGGAAAACCAGGACATGACAGCAGGTTGTATCCTCCGGGGGGCACCTGGCACTGGGGACCCGGGACAGGCTCTGTGCCCAGGAAGGGGGGAGGCGGGAACCATGCTCGGGGCCCGCAGGCCATCACGGTACCTGATCCTTGGGGCGCACAGGAGCGGATCAGAGGGCATCTGGAACGTAAGGCTGTCAGGAAATGCAGCCCTGGAGGGACACACACCAAGGCCATGCTGAGCAGACACCTCATCCACTGCCTCAGACTCCAGCCTTAGCCTCACTTCCCACCATTCAATCCCTATATGAGACCTGGGGACAGTCAGACCTTGGTTCCAATTGGGCTTCTCGGCTTCCTGGCTGTGTGACCTGGGACAAATCACTTAGCCTGGTACTGGGAGAACATAGGTGAATTGTCTTAGTTTGCTGCTTGGTGCATAGTAAGTGCTCAGTTAACCTTGGCTCTTAGGATCATTAATCTCATCACCAGCAGTGCCTTCAAAGATGTCAGCCTCAGCTGCAAGCAAGCCTTCTAAAGCTCAGACCCTACAGAAGAGATTGTAGGTGCACACTGAGGAGCAAAGAGCTGAGTCTCTGCTCAGGGGCTGGCCTGGGGCAATCCAGGAAGGCACCCTGGTGGGGGCAAACACCCTCTAAAGGGTCCTTGTGCCAAAGGGAGCCAGAAGTTCCGACCAGAATCGGAGCTACACGCCAGGCGATCCTCTGGGTTTAGGCTGAAGGGCCTCCATCTCCCACGCGTAGCTCTCTGGCTACCCCACCCCTGCCCCAGTCTGCCGTCTGCACGTGGCATCCCAGGGCTCTCTTCAGGTACCACTTGGGAAATGGGGAGGCAGTTTGTCCTTTGAGCCTCCCCTTAGGGCTTCATCCCCAGCCAAGCCTGCTGGCTTCTTGTGCCTTCATGAATTTGTCAAGGTCCCCCGGCTGCTGAGTTACCGGCTGCTGAGTTACACTGTCCAGCGGTGGTGGTCAAGGAGGGGACGGTCCTGGCCCTACCTTTTCTGGGTCACCTCCTGCTCCTCCGGCTCTGGGGCAAACTTGAGGACCACAGTTTTGTGCAGCAGGCTGCAGACAGGAGGGGAGGGAGGAGGCAGCTGCTGGGGTGCCCAGCTGCTGCTGCGTCTTATTTTTAGCCCGGCCTCCAGGGACCTCTAAGGTGCCATCCCCCTGCCTCTAGCTGCGGCACTTCCTCCGATTTTGCCCTGATGTCTTCTCTCACCTGAGGGTACTCAGCCCTGTGCGGTGAGGCCACTGCCAGGTCGGGGCAGGCACTGAGAGCCCAGAGCATCCCTAACCTCGCCTTTCCAAGTGAACGTTATACATACATTTTCCATATGACAAAAGTCATCCTTATTCCCTCTGGAGAACTTAGAAAATGTAGAAAAATAAGAAGAAAATAAAGAAAAATCCCCCACAATCTCTTCCACATATCAGTTATCACTGACGATAACATGTGGAGTGGGTCCTTCAAGTCTTCTGTCTTCTTAATGCAGCTAATATTCTTTCTTTTTCGTTCTTAAAAGATGGGATTAAATTTACAAACTCCCTTTTAAAAACTCCCTTTTAAATATTTCAAAGGACAGATGAAGCAAGGGTTACATGATGTTGATAATTATTGGTGGGAGCTGGGGAGTTCATTATACCATTCTCTCTAGCTTTCAGTTTGATTGCAAAGCTTTATTATAAAAATGAGGAATTTAAAAAAATGTTTCTTTAAGGTTTTTGTTTTTGTTTTTTCTTAGCCATACCACACGGCTTGTGGGATCTGACTGAACCTGGGCCACGCCTGTGAAAGCACCGAGTCCTAACCACTGGTCCCCGATGAATTAAAATTTTTATGTTTACTTAATATGCCAGAGTCATCCCTCCACACTAAAGCTGCAGCTATATCATGGTTCCATCAGTTCTTCTCTCTGGAGGCAACTTAGTTCACTTAACTAGTATCACTAATACCTTACTGTTAAAGATTTAAGTTATTTTCATTTTTTTCCTATTATAATCAACACGGAGGTGAACATCCCTGCAGGTCAAAGTGTTTGCACAGTCACGGTGATTTCTTCATTATAAATTCCTAGAAGTGAATGGAGTGTCATTTGGAATGCCCTAGGGGCCTTTACTGAATCATTATATACAGTGAACCAAGGCCCCTAGTACCACCTTGAGGGTGAATCTGGTCTCCCTTTCCTCCTTTAAGGGGTGTTTAAAGCAGGAGAGCCCCTATGGGTGGGGACTGTGTTGACATTAATTAGCATCTGTCCTCAGCTGCCCAGACTGAATGCGGAGACTTACAGAAACAAGGTTGGGCCCTGTCTGAGGTCGGGTTCCCTTAGAAGCAGAGTCACTTGGTCACTGTGTACATGATGTACCGAGGGTCTGATCTCAGGAGAAACCAGTAAGGGACCGAGGGAAGCAGAACAGGGCAGGTCCTCAGCCTGATCCCACAGGAAGCATGAATGCAACACAGCAGAGCCAAATCTGACTGCCTGTTGGATCTGTTTCTTTTACTTTAACCTTTGCTTTTCGTTGCTTTTGTTGTCATTATAATAGTACATAACTGCCTGCCTCAGGGAACCCTGCCCCTCTGCCTGAATGTTAAAGTGCCTCCGCTCAGCTCACAGGGAGACAATCTGACCCCGCCCACCTGTGGCTGGCTGCAAGAAAGAAGAAATTAACACATCCCCTCCCCAGGGCTGGCCATTCCAGGGGATATTTGCAAAACTTATGGCCCTTTTACTTCCTCATGTCCCCCCCCACCCTCTGTGCTATAAAAGAAACTGGCATCCAAACCCCGATAAGATGGTTTCTCGGAGACACTAGTCTGCCATCTTCTTGGTCTGCCTCAACACCTCGTCTGTCTCCGATTCATTGGCCGGTCGTGCCTTGGACTTGGTAACGTCAATAGCACCCACCGGAGGTAAGGGGGCCGGAGGGTTATACCTCTGCCTCTGTCATTGGCCGCTCCTGGCTGGGAGGATAAGGGGGTGTGTAACCTCCCAGGCATGACTGGCTCTTATCGGCCCAGGGCATTTCTCTGGAGGAGGTATAAGCTGTGCGCAGCCAACACCCACAGCAGCTGGGACTGGGCACCCAGCTGTAAAGGGGGTCTGGGCGGGGCACTAGCATCTTCCACAGGTCTCCAAGGCCTGGGGCCAGAAAGAATTCCAAGGACTTAGAGAGAACGACAGGAGAGCCCAAGAGCTCCACGCTAGAGGTGAGAGTGGGTGATGGTGGTCCACTGGGAGTCCCTACCTGACGTGTAACTCTGCCAGGGTCCGGCACGTGCTCACTGCACTCAGCACGCGGCACACCCCAGCCAGAGAAAGCCCATTGCTGCTGAGGCTGCGGAGAGGAAGAGGGAGACGGCCATTAGCAGGTGGCTGGAGTCCCCAGCGCCACACAGCTCCAGCCGCCGCCTCCTCCTGGCTCAGCAGCCGGCTGGCTGTCACTCGTGGAATGTCCTGGGTCTTTAACCAGGGCGTCTTAAAGGGTGAGCCATGAAGCATATAACCTCTTGCCCCACACAGAGAATAAAGTTCTCCAGCTGGAGCAGTAAGAGCTGACTCACTGTTTTTGCTTCTCTGATCCTCCGTTTTCTGGTCTGAAAAAAACCTACCATTTTAATCCCATTTTACCAATGGGGAACCTGAGGCCAAGAGATATGAAGTTACCTTCCCAGGGTCACAAAGCTACTGAGTGACAGAGCCAGGGTCTAAATGCAAAGCCAAGACTCCAAACCACAGATACCCTAACCTCAACACTCCCCCACTCCCACTCACACTTGACGCTAAGACTCCAACACATCCCCCCCACCCAATAGCACCCCTAGCCCACACCGTGCAACACCACAGCACGCCCAATAGCCTACTACCCTTTCTTCTCATCCCACCACCACAACGACCCACCCCTTCACCCCAAAACCATATCCCACCATACCACTTCCCACTCCAACAGCCCAGCACCCATCCACCCGATACCCTAGCGCTGTCCCAGTGCAACTCCTCATCCCACCCCACCCCGGGGCTGTTGTCAGGACAAACTGGAATACAAGCTACTGATGTACAGTGAACACATTGTACATGTCCAAGGGATTTTAATAACTGGAACAAAGTGGCTCATGCCAGAGGCAAAGGCAAGGCATGGTTGAGCCACTCCACCTACGCTGGAGCTGGGAGAAAAAAGTAGAGCTGGTCGGTGAGACGGCAGTACTTCTGGTGACTATGGGCACGGGGACCAGGGGTGGCGGGGCCCAGGGGTGGCGGGGACCAGCTGGGGCTCTCCTGGGCCCTCCCTGGTAGTCGACAGTGGGGTGGGCGACTCACTCCAGCTTCCTGGCGATGTGCAGCTGGGGTGCAGCCTCCGCCATCAGTTGACAGCCTTCATCTTCCAGCTGGTTCCCTGAGAGGCTGAGACAGAGGGGTCTGATGTCCTGTGCTGCCCCTCAACCCTCAGCACTCACACAATCAAAGCATCCCTCCAACAAATGAGACTCAATTATAATGAACATTGAAAGATTGCGTACCACATGCCTGGAGCTGTCCTAGATGCTCTTACAATTATTGGATATTTAATCCTCATAACAACCCTACGAAGTAGGCACTATTATTATCCTCATTTTACTGATGAGTTAACCGATGGTTAAAACATTTGCTCAAAGCTGGGCCTGGGATTTGAACTCCGGCAGCCTGATTTCAAGGACCCATCCTCAACTGTCTCTTTATGCTGCAACCTACATAATTACTTCTTGTGATGAGCTCCACGCTTATCGGGAAATCTGATCTAGTCTGGGGACCAGGAGAGGCTTGCCTGATGTTTGAGCTACTTGCTAGAAAAACTAGGAGTTCAACAGGTAAGTGGTGGGAGAGAGATGGGCGAAGGGTGTTCCTGGCAGTAGGAACAGCACAGTCAAAGATTCCATGACATAGCACATTAGAGGACTTGAAAAAGAGCAGGTATGTCTGCATTAAAGATGGAGTGGGAGGGTGGGGTCAGATGGGGCTTGTGGGGTTGGGGGCACGGTTCTGGATCACACAGGATTTTAGGATTTGGGCTTATCCTGAGCACTGGGAAGGGGGCAGGCAGTAAAGGGCAGTTCACTGCCAGGTGGAGGTGGCCAGGATGGAAGCCTAGTGAGGAGGTATCCAAGTGAAAGATGAGAGTGGTCTGGACTAGGGAGGTGGATGAAGGGGATGGAGAAAAGAGAATTTTTTTTTTTTTTTTTTTTTTTTTTTTTTTGCAGCGCTGCACGGCATGCAGGATCTTAGTCCCAGACCATGCGGGGTCTTAGTTCCCTGACCAGGGATCGAACCCATGCCCCCTCCAGTGGAAGCGCAGAGTCTTAACCACTGGACTGCCAGGGAAGTCCCCAAGAGAACGGTTTTGAGAACTATATAGGGGGTAGGTCGACTCAGGATGGACTGGCTATAGGAGGAGGGCAAGGGAGCTGAGAGGTGTCTGGTCTGTGTAACCAGGTGGGTGATGGGGCACACCTGCAGGTGAGAAAACTGGGGGAGGGACAGGCTTGGTGGTGGCGAGGTGGGTGGAAGTACGTGAGCTGGGTAAAAACCACCTTCTAATCCTGTCTTGGTTCTCCCAATGGGACAAGGTCAAGGCTCAAGCTTTGGTCATCAAGGCAACCCTCACCCCGTCCATCTTGCCCTAGGGTGGGGCCACTCAAAATACATGATGGCATTCCATCACCCCACCTTCATGCCCATTTGATTTCCTGGGATGACCGTGGCAGGGGTCCCTTCCCAGTGACATGACAGGACCTCCACCAATCCCCAAACCCCACTCTCAAAGGCTCTGCTCAGGAGCTGGACATCATGGGAATTTCTCCAGCCCAAACAAGAGAAGGTCATCTCATGCTACTCTGGGAGGAAGACAGGGTGAGGGGACCCTGAGGGCTGTGGTCTGGAAGACAAGACTATACGTGATGAGGTTTCTGCTTCGCAGATCTCAGGGAGGATAAAGCCAGGAGCCAGGCTGTCTGAGCCTGAATCCTGTCCTAGACTCTTCCTAGCCTTGTGACCTTGAGCAAATTTACCTTTCCGTGGCTTAATTTCCTCCACTATAAAATGCACGTAGTAACAGTACTTACATCATAGAAATATAAGGATTAAATGAGAGGATGTATGTAAAAGCACCTGGGACAGGACGGGTGCTAAATAATGGTAGCTGTTAGGATGATCTGATTCCCCCCAGTTCTTAATAAAGCAGCATGCCCTTCCCCACACCGTCCACCCAAAGCTGAGGCCTTGCCTACGCTGCCCTGCCCCCCCCTTTCTGTCTCCTGTCCCAGCGCTCCCCATCATACTCACTCCACTTCATCCAGGTGTGGACCTTCCCGGAGCTGGGCTATGAGCACTTCCACATCATGGACCCCGAGCTGACACTTCTGGAGCCTGCGGCGGGGGTAGGGCCGTAAGAAGCTACGTTATGCCTCCTGTGGCTCTGAGTGCGGCTACCAGGAAGGAGCTGCAGCAGCCAGGAGGCCGGCAGACATGGGTCTAGCCTTTGCCTTGTTTTTCAGTAGCTGGGTGACCTGGGATAAGGCACCTAACCTATGTGAGACTCAGTTTTCTCCTCTGTCAAATGGGACTAATAATGTGTACTTTGCAGGGTTTTCTGAAGAATCACAATGAGGTAATGGATATAAAATACTACAGTGCCAAGCACAAAGCAAGGGCCCATTAAATTACAGCTATTATTGTTGTTATGACAAGTGCTCCTTGCTCAGGCCGGGATGGGTTACTCATGTCCTTTCCCCGCTCCACATCTGCTTCTCCCTTTATCCTCCCTGCCCCTGCCGTGCCTCCACTGGGAAGGGACCCTCCCCCCATATCATATCCCTCCCCTCAAAGCAATGGATCCCATCCCACTGAGGTACCTGAGGGCCAGGCTTCTCCTCTGAGCCTCTTTCCTCTGGTTGGCATTGCCCCGTAGGTCCGGGTCTCTGGCAAGAACAAATCCAACACTGACCTGGGCTCAGGAGTCCAGGGCCTGATGGACCAAACCTCTTCCCTTGGTTTCTAGGAACTGAAGAGCCTATAGCATGACCCACAGTGAATGAATAACAAAGATGGTTGCCTGAAGGTACTAAAGGTGCTACCCAGCAAAGCAGCAGGGAAAAAGGTTTAAGGTCAATTGGGACCTTTATTCAAATTCTGGCTCTGCCATACATAGCTGTATGGCCTTGGGTAAGTCACTTCACCCATCTGAGCCCCAGTTTTCTCTTTTCTAAAGTGGGATGACAACATCCAACACATAGTGATCGAAGGACTGAAGGAGACGATGTACGGTCAAGTGCCCAGCATAGGCAAGCTTAGCAAAGTGCAAGCTTAGTGAAAAGAAGCTGCTATTGTCTAAGATGCCACAGTCTCCATTTGTAGATGTACCATCTGTGATTCAGAAGGCCAGGAGCATGGTCTGCATGTGGGTGCAGGCTGTGGGAAGCCAAGGCACCACCAAGTGTTCTCTCCAACTGGGCCAGGGGAGGACTGGGGTCTGCAGGGATGCTGGAACATCATGGATTTTCATAGACTTCTAGATCATTGCTGTCCAAAAGAACTCTCTGCAATGATGGAAATGTTTCCTATTTTTTCCATCCACTACGGGAGCCACTAGCCACCTGTGGCCATTGAGCACTTGAAATGCGGCTAAAGTGGCTGATGAACTGAAATGATCATTTTATTCAATTTTAATTAATATAAAATTAAATAGCCACATGGACTAGTAGCTACCGTATTGGGCATCATAGCTCTATGCAGTCAGAGGGTAAAAAAGACATTGGTCCTCCCAGATCCCTGTATGGGTGAGGAAACTGAGGCTCAGAGCAGGGAAAGGACTTGCATGAGGACATACAACTTCATGTGTCTCTGAGTCTCACAGGGAGGGGTGTGAGGGAAACATAGAAAGTTCTTTAATGGGAAGGCAACTTCCCTATTTCTGCCCAGTAAGGACTGGCCAAGCTGGAATCCATGCACAGCTGGAACAGCTAGCGCTTGAATGGCAGCGGGATGCCAGCGGTGCTCTAGGCACTTTAAATGTGTTAATTCATTTAATTCTCAGAACAAGTCTAAGATGCTGGTACCATAATTGCCTTCCTCCTTTTTTAATTGGAAGAGCTTTCCCCGCATAGTAATTCCAGTCTCACCATATCTTCGTGTCCTCCCTAAGGGTCTGATCCACTCTGACACTTATCATGATGCCCGCTCATCACAGGAGCTGGATGTGGTCCAGAGACACAAGAGGAAGCTAAGTCCTTGGCCAACTGTGAGAAGCAAGTCATTTCCCAGGGGAGAAATAGCAAGAAAAGTCCCCGCATTCCAGCTCTTCCTAAACTCTTTTTGCCACTTTTCCCCACAACTACCTAAGCCCAGATTGCTTCTCAGAATGAGCCCAAACCCACCCCATCCCTAGCTTCTTACCCTTGTAGCTCTGTAGCCGTCTCTGTGGGTGGGGAGAGAAGGAAGATGAGGTCCGCCTTCCTGCAGGGTCAGACACTGAGCCGTGAAACCAGTACACCAGCCCTACCTGTGCACCCTGTGCTGCCCCAAACATCCAGAGAAAGCTGATTTTGTAATCGACACAGAAACAGAACTGGCAAAAGTGCTCAATATCAGACATGTAAAACTGTGACTGTGTCGTTGCTAGACGAATCCTGAGTGTTTTAAAAAGTCAGGAAAACAATTTTTGCTAGAAAAGTTATAAAAGTTAGGAATGCTGAGAGCTTCTATAGGAGCCACAGTGTTGGGATTAAGAGGCATGACATTTCATCTACCCCGTGACCCCAACTGGCTAGTTCAGCACCACGGAGAGCGACACGGGACTCAGGATTCCCTCCACTCTGCCTATTGTTCCTAGATTTGTTGATTCATTCCCTCAACCACCCATCCGTCCGTCTATCCATTTACCTTTCCACTCATTCACTATTTATTGAGTACGAGGTGCCAGGCCTGAGCTGGGCTCTGGAGATACCGATGTGAGTAAAACAGACTCATGCACGCACACGTAGGTCTTGCAGACCAGTAGCCTCCTCCTTTTCCCATCCCCACTTTCTCCTCCCCTTTTCTCAAGACCCTGAAGGCCAGGATCCCATTCCCCCTGCTCACCTGACCTGCAGCATCCTGACGGTGGGGCACGTGACCGCCACATTCGTCAAGGAGAGGAGGGTTGACACGGAGACATTGCTGAGGCTCAGGCTGCATGATTGTGGCAAAGGTGTCAGGAGTGAATCCCCCATCCCATCCACCCCAGACTCTCTCTGCTCTCCGAGGGAGGAGGGGGAGGTCACTCAGGCAGGGGTGGTGGAAAGACAGCTTACTCAAGCTTCTGGAGCCGCGGCAGGCAAGGCAGTACCTCCACAACGCTCAGCACCTCCCAGTCCTTGAGCTGGTTGTCCCGAAAACTGTAGAGAGACCGAGGCCCAGTCCCTCAGCCCTGGGGTTGAGAGACTTGGGAGCCCCAGGTGGCTGGCGACAGGCGTGGCCATCTTCATGCAGGAGACACAAGATAGGGGCCTACGAGAAGTTCGTGGTATCCAGCAGGCCCAGCTAGGAGGAAAGGCCCTCTGCTGGCCTCACTTCCATCCCAGTTCAGCCCCTCTGGGAGAGTTTCTGCCTGGTGGCCCAAGGGATCCAGATGATGGACTGTGAAGGCCTCATGAGGTGGGATGAGGGGACCCAGCGCCCTGCTCTCTAGGCTCTGTCTGGGATGTGCCTGAGGCCTGAGTTCAGCCGGGCCTCTTGGTTCCCAGGTGATAGGCAGACTGGGATGCAGGAGAAGCTGCTTGCAGCCTCACCTCTGGCCCTGATTCACCCAAAGCCCTAGGCCAAGCACTTTCCTTTCTGACCTCACATTCCCCACCTGCCAAATGGGGTCCACAAACAGCCCTGCCTGGGTTCCTAGCTAGAGAGACAAAACAGCTGAAGAGTATAAGGGTGCCTCTGTGTGCAATCACTTGGTCAGGACAAAGGATCAGAAATAGTGAACTTGTTGACGTTTACTTTTCTTTCTTAATTATTGAGAGTGACCTTAATCTTTTCCCCCACCACCCAGAGTGATCGTGAACAAAGACACCCAGCAGAGGGGACAGAGCAGAGCTCTGGCTCAGCTAATGCTCCACTCAACAAGCAGTGCACCCTACTGCTGGGCCACATCTGCCAGGATGAAGGAGTGTCTTTTCTAAATCTCATAAAGGTGCTATATTATGCAGCAGTGGTCCTGCCAGAGAGCTGCTAAGGAGGATCCCTGGTCCCACCCTTCTCAGGCCACTCATCACAGACATAGGGCAGGAGTATATTCATACATATGTGCTTAGATGTGTATGTGGATCTAAGTGTGCAGGCATGTGTGTGCTGCACATGTGCATGTATGTGTGTCATATACTTAAGTGAGCAGGCAAGTGCAAGTGTGTGTGCACATATGTGCATGAATGTGGACGTATGTGTGTGTTTCATGCCTTTATGTGTACCCACACAGCACCTGCCTACACAATGCCATCCCTTCTCTCAGGGTCACAGAAAGAAGGGAGGGACTCTCAAAACTCAAGCTCCTTCAAGATGTCCCAAAATATTAGCACTTCTCTGGGGTCTCTGGGAGCCTTGTGTTTGGATCCAGTCCCACCCAGTTCTCGGACTGATGCCTCTCCTCTCTGAGTCTCACTGAAAAAGTAGTGGCCAGACCCTAATGGAATATACAGGACCCAGTCCAGGCTCAAGGGGGGCCCTGGGACCTGGACAGTGAATCCTCCCCTCAGCCAGTGAGCCCTCCTGGAGATCACTCACCTGATCTCTTCCAGCTGTGGACAGAGGGGCAAAGCCTGCACCAGGTGGCTGATGCCTTGAGCAGTGATCTTACTTCCCGCTAACCTACAGGGTAAGCAAAGATAGTGGGAAGAATGGGTGATGGGAAAGGGGACAGACCAGGAACCTGCCCTGTGTAGGGCACAGGGGCGGGAGGAGGGTTCCAAGCATCGCCGGCTGAGGATCCATCTCGGCCCCAAGCCCTGACTCACCCCAGCTTCTTCAGTTTCCCCATTGTCGGCAAGCACCTGGAGAGGGCTTCGGCAAAGGCGTCCCCACACCTCCTGCTCTTAAAGCTGCCACGGGAAGAGGCAAAGGGGCAGACCGTCAGTGGTGGGCGGGGCTTAGAGTTCATCACCCATTCCCTCCTCTGAGAGATGGAATTCAATCCAGTAATGGCAATAGGAGTAGTTGTTGCTGTCACTGTTGTAGTAGTAACAAGTACATATCATGGCAGACACTGCTAATCGTCTACCAAAACCCATTCTCCGCTGTAGCTATCACTGGGAACATGGTTTCCCGGCCAGAGGTGGTGTTTCCCAGCCTCCCCTGCAGCTCAGTGTGACCATATGACTCCGACTATGTTGTCACCACTGGAATGTGAGTGGAAAGGATGTGCTCTATTTCCAGGACTGAGCTTTAACCCAGTGGGCATGTCTAATCCGTGTTCTCTCTTTACTTTCCCCCAAGCCAGAGCACAGATGTGTCTGTGACCCAGCTCTGACCATGCAGATCAAGATGCCCAAGGAGATGATGCTGCAACCATGGAAGGGACCTGGGTCTCTTCATGGCCATGTGGAGCTGAGCCATCCCACTGACCTGGACCACTTACCTCTGAGCCTTCCATAAGAGTGAAAAAAAACAAAAAACAGAAAGAACCACATTATTTAATCCACTGTATATGGGGGGGGGGATTCTTTGTTATTGCAGCCTAAACTTTTCTCTAGCTACTACACATATCGAGGCTTTACTCTGTGCCAGGAACTGTGCCACAAAGTGTTTTTCATGCATTATTTCCTCTCATTCTCCCAACAACCCTATCAAGTAGGTATTATGACTGATTCATTTTAGGGATAAAGAAACTCAGGCTGAGGGGTTAAACACCCTGTCCAAAGCGAAGAGGCTCTAATAGTACAGCCTGGATCAGATGCTCCAGCCCATGACTGAGAGAAAAAGAGGGAAAGACTGAAGCCAGAAGCCATAACTAGAGGAGATCTAACTGGACCCCAGAGTTCCTGGGGAGGCAAGGAGCTTCCTCACTGTGTCACAGGCTGAGGGGCAGTAAGGAAGGACCTATCCGTTCTAATATTCAAGATTCTTCCTCAGTTTTCCTCAGCAGGGTTCCGCCGAGACCGGCTGGCCTCCGCTCTCCCAAAAGTCCAGTTCTCTCCCAGGGATGTTCCCAGGTACCCCCCAGAGCTCCCCTGTCCTTACTCTCACCTGAGATTCTCTACCTGCCCACAGCCGGCCAGGGCTTCAGGGCAGCGGGGCTCCAGGGGGCAGCCCTCAAAATCCAGGTGGATGGGGTCATCCCTGTGCCCTAGGATGTTGGTCAGGGCAGCCAGGTCGGCGTAGGTCA
>NW_006793860.1:496208-563715 GCF_000442215.2 Lipotes vexillifer | reverse complement strand
AGCAGGAAGTTGTGGAAGGGCATTTGATGGGGGAGGCTCTGGGCTGTGAAGCCAGCCAGCTCAGGCACCTGTGTCTCACCCACACAGTGACACAGCTCTACAACCTTTGGTCCCGTGAGCCTGCGGGTGGCCAACTTCCTCAGTGCTTGCACCACTGCTGCCTGCTTGGTACCCACCCAGGCCTCGTCCCGCTGTGCCAGGAGGCTGAGGAAGGGGCGGCAGGCACAGGACGCCAGGCCCGCCAGAAAGGTGGGGAGGTGGTCTAAGAGGCCCAGTCTAGCTTTGCTTCGCTGCACCCAGCGAGAAGTGAGGGTGACATGTTGGGAGAGTGTATCTTTGTCCACCTGGGGGCTGGCCATCAGGTGCAGGGCAGCAAAAAACTCCTGCAGGCTTAGGTGGGTGAAGGCATAGCCTGTCTCCTGGTGCCCGGGCCCCGTGCACACACAGAAGGAGGTCATCAGGCCGAGGGCAGCCCCGAAGTCCATCACGGGTGGAGGGATGTCATCTGCAGAGAAGACGACCTTCCCTGTCTCCAGGCCCTGTAGGGCCACCTCCCCGAGACCCAGCAGGGACTCGGCAGGCAGGAACCCTTGGGGGCTGAGGGTTAGCACCATCTGCACGTAGTTCTGGGTCATGGTGGGCAGGAGGGCCGCAGACTGGCCTGGAGAGCTGCCCGGGAGCAGATGGTAGAGGCAGAGGCAGGCGACTCGGCACAGAGCGGGCACGGCACACATGCTCCAGAGACGTCTGTTTGCCCGCAGCTCCGCTAGGGCTGCCTCCTGGGATGGCTGGTCGCTGAAGAAGCGGCTCACGTACTCCTCCACCCGCGGTCCGTCAAAGCCCCACATGTGGACCGTGGCCACCTCGGTGGGCAGGCAGGCGGGCAGCTTCCCTGGACGGGAGGTGGCCATTACCCAGCAGCCAGGCAGGAGGGCCCCGCGGCAGAGGCGGGAGAAGAGGGTGAGCGCTGACGCTGGGCCCTCAGGGCCTGCAGTCTCCTTGCTGGGGCAGGGGTGGAAGACCTCGTCCAGCCCATCAAAGATCAGCAGGGTTCCACTAGCATTCTCCTGCAGGTACTGGAAGACGGCCTCGGGGCCAGCCTCAGGCCTCAGGTACAGATCAAAAAGGAGCTGGCGTAGCGTCAAGAAACCTGTGATCACGTTGAGCTGGCGGAATTCGAAAAGGAACAGGGCCTGGAAGCGGTCCAGCTGACCATCAGCCCACTTCTGGCAGAGCCGGTGGGCCAGCGTGGTCTTGCCCATGCCCGCCTTCCCCAGAAGCACCGTCACTCTTGGGCCCCTGCTGGCCTTGGTATTGAAGAGGTCCCGGATGTTCACGTCGGTGCCATCTTCTGCCTTGGGGTCCCCTGTAATGGCCCCCTCCTGAGCGTCGAAGGGTGCTGAGGCCCGGCTCCATTGCAAGATTGGAGGGATGTAGACTTGGGGGAAGGCAAGCGGCTGCCCTGGCCTGGGGGTCCTGTCGGTATAGCGCTGCCGGGCAGAAGTTCTAAGCAGCTGCAGATACCTCTTGGCCAGCTCTGCAGGGGACATAGGGAGACTGTATGAGAGCCGGGGCCTCCCCACGCCCTCACCACAGTATCAGGTTGTTGGGAGCCTGTAGCCTTGGCCGTGTACGTATGGGGATGGGGGGCGGCAAGAGCACACAGGAGCTCTTATGCCCCCCAAATTTCTAGAATTAACTGGCTCTACAGAAGCACAGGCTCTGGCAGCCATTTACACGGGGAAGCGGGAATGCGGAAGTGTGGACCACGGCTCTGTTTGTTTTGCAACAATGTAAGTGGTGTAAAGTTTTCATTGAGATGGGGGAGGGGAAAGGGGGCACTTCCTTTGCCATACCTTATTGGAACAAGCTTACTTACTTGTGATATCGAAGTAACCTGCCTGCGGTCCCCATCCCCACAGTGTTTCAGCTGTGTGATGCCCACGATGACCCTAACACCCTGTGGGCCCAGGCACTGAACCATCAGAACTGCGGAAGCTGGTCAACAGTCAATACCTACATTGCTGGGTGTTAACTTTAATTGCAGGGTCATTTGGGAGATCTTGGGTGGCCCAGGGGAGGGCCCGGGGCCACTGTTGGGAGACACTGGATACCCCTGCTGGGGGGGCGCCTGACATGAGTGTCCTATTTTATACAGATATGAATCCTCTGACCAGCTGTGAATCCTCTGGCTATGCCCCATGGGGCTGGGTTTCCCCAGCTGGTGGGACAACTGGTGGAGAATGTCTGTCCCGGCCTGACCGGTCCACAGCAGCCCCCATGTCTTCCCAGGGGCCCCCAAGGCTTCTGCCTTGCTATCCAGCTCAGCCCTAAACGGGCCAATGGGAGCCCAGTTCTGAAGTCACGCTGGTCACATCCCTGGAGCTCCCTCAACCCTGAGGACATGGGAGTATCCCCGGAAAAGCCTGGATGGTGAAGCTGCGACCTGCTGGGATGCTTTGGGCTCCTTCAGCTGAGCCATCTCTGGAGAAGCCGCGCTGTGGCCCACCGGGCAAGGGGCTTCCTTGCCAGACCTAATAGCTCCCTCCTCTGCCCACCCAGGACCTCCTCTCCTTCCCTCCTGGGAGCTTGGAAGACAAGAGTCAGGGGGCCCGTTATCAGGGGGCAGAGTCCAAGATCTGCGTCCTTGCCCCAAGGCAATCCAATCCAGTGTTCGGGTCTCTCCCCACCTTGGTACCCACCTTGCTGCTGCTTCTTGAACTGCTTTGGGCGAGGTGAGGACCCACAGCTCTGATGAGGCCGCTTGAGGTCTGGAGAGAATGAAGGAAGGAGTAAGGGGTGAGGTCTGGGGGCCTGGGCTGAGGGGGTAGCCAGCACCTTCAGGGAGCTCCATTCCACAGACAGGCAGCAGCCAGACAAGTATATCCATGCTCAGGGACTGAGTGAAGGCAGGCGGCAGGCAAAGGCTGCATCAGCATCAGTTCCTGTTTGCAGAGGGGTCCCAGGCCCAAGTGAGAGGGCTGGAGGCTCTGGGCTTGGGCATCTCCCAGCCCAGAATGCAGGAAGCAGGGCCCACAGCCAACAGCCTCAAGCACTAAATGGCTTGGGAAGCACCCAGCTCTGTCGAGGGCACTGCTGGTTGGAAAAGCTTCCACGAGGCTTGGTCAGGCCTGTGCCCTCCCTCCTGTACCAGTGTGTTTTATCTCCCTTATTTCACATCTTCCAAATTTCCTCACTTCTCTTACTAGTTTCATGAGTTCTTGTCTGGGTGCGTGGATTTTCAAGAGTTGCTTTAATACCTTTCTGAAGAGGTTGGGAAAGGAAGGAGAACAAACAGGAAGGGGAGACAGAGAGGAGGGAGGAAGAAAGAAAGGGGGCTATGGAAGAATTTTAAGAAGTAAAGCAGGACACTCCCACAACCAGGCACTGGTGACCAATCAGAACGGCCGCTGGAGCAGGCCCCTTGCCCCGCCGGCTGTTAAACTTTTAGATGCTGGTCTGCAGGGAAAGCCAGGGGTCCCGAAGAGGGGCTGGAATCAGTGTAAGATACATTTGGCTGCGATGAGCAGCTTGCAGGATCTTAGTTCCCCGACCAGGGATTGGACCTGGGCCCTCGGCAGTGACAGCACTGAGTCCTAACCACTGGAACACCAAGGAATTCTCTTGTATTTCAATATTTTAACGAGTCTTTTACTAATAACGGACTCACTAGCTAAATATCAACCAGGCCTGGTCACAGCCAGGTGACAAGTATTCCAGCTCAGTGATAAGGGACAGAGGGACCAGGTATCCAACAGTTTTGATTTACTGGGGAGCTAGGATCACGGGGTGGATGTTTTCTGTTATAGCCATGCACAGATATAAGTAAAAAGTCAATATTTCTATAGAAATAAAGGTTCTGAAACCACAGCAAACATCATACTTAATGGTCAAAGACGGAAAGCTTTTCCTCTAAGACCAGGAACAAGGGAAGGATGCCTGCATTCACCACTTCAGCTCAACACAGAACTGGCAGCTCTAGCCAGAGCAATTACATCAGAAAAAGAAATAAAAGGTATCCAAATTGGAAAAAAAGAAGTCAACTTATCTCTGTCTGCAGATGATCAGATCTTATATGCAGAAAACCCCAAAGACAACCACAAAAAAAGCTGTTAGAACTAATAAATGAATTCAGCAAAGTAGCAGGACATAAAGTCAACACACAAAAGTCAGTTACATTTCTATACATGAACAATGAACAATCAAAAGAAAATGACCGGGGCTTCCCTGGTGGCGCAGTGGTTGAGAGTCCACCTGCCGATTCAGGGGACGTGGGTTCGTGCCCCGGTCCGGGAAGATCCCTCATGCCGCGGAGCGGCTGGGCCCGTGAGCCATGGCCGCTGGGCCTGCGCATCCGGAGCCTGTGCTCCGCGACGGGAGAGGCCACAACAGTGAGAGGCCCGCATACTGCAAAAAAAAAAAAAAAAAAAAAAAAAAAAAAAAAAGAAAATGACCAAAATAATTCCATCTACAGTAGCATCAAAAAGAACAAAATACTTAGGGATTAACTTAACCAAGGACATGAAAGATTTGTACAATGAAAACTACAGAATGTTGCTGAAAGAAATTAAAGAAGACATAAATAAATGAAACACATGTTCGTGGGTTGGAAGACTTAATAATGTTGAAAATTTCAATATTACCCAAAGTGATCTATAGATTCAATGCAATCTCTATTACAATCCCAATGCCTTTTTTTGCAGAAATAGAGAAGCCCATTCTAAAATTCATGTGGAATCTCAAGGGACCCCAAATGGTCAAAACAATCCTGAAAAGGAACAAAACTGTTGGATTCACACTTCCTGATTTCAAAACTTACTACAAAGCTACAGTAATCAAAAACAGTGTGGTATCGGCACAAAGACAGACATAAAGACCAATGGAATAGAATAGACAGCCCAGAAATAAACCCTTACATATATGGTCAAGTGATTTTTGACAAGGGTGCCAAGACCATTCAGTGGGGGAAAGGACAGTCTTTTAAACAAATGGTGCTGGGAAAACTGGATATCCACATGCAAAGGAATAAAGTTGGACTCTTACCTAACACCAAATACAAAACCTAACTCCAAGTGGATCAAGGGCCTAAATGTAAGACCCAAAACAGTAAAACTCTTAGAAGCAAACATAAGATGAAAGTGTACGACACCGGGACTGGCAATGATTTCTTGGAGATGACGCCAAAGGCACAGACATCAAAAGAATAAATAGAAAAACTGGACTTCATAAAAATTTTTAAAATCATACATCACAAGACCCTACCCACAGAGTAAAAAGGCAACCCACAGAATAGGAGAAAATATTTGCAAAACATATATCTGATAAGGGATTAATATCCATAATATAGACAGAACTCCTAAAACTCCACAACAAAAAACCAAAGAAGCCAATTCAAAATGGGCAAAGGACATGAACAGACATTTCTCCAAAAAAGATATATGAACAGCCAATAAGCACATGAAAAGGCACTCAACATCACTAATCATTGGGACATCCCTGGTGGGCCAGTGGGTAAGACTCCGTACTCCGAATGCAGGGGGCCCGGGTTCGATCTCTGGTCGGGGAACTATGTCCCGCATGCCACAACTAAGAGTCCGCACACCACAACTAAAGACCCTGCACGCGGCAACTAAAGATCCCGCATACCGCAACTAAGACCCAGTGCAACATAAATAAATAAATAAATAAATATTTTTAAAAAATCACTAATCATTAGGGAAATGCTAATCAAAACTACAATGAGATACCACCTCACACCCATTAGGTTGGCAACTATCAAAAAAACAGAAAACAAAAAGTGTTGGTGAGGACGTGGAGAAACTGGAACCCTTGTGCACTGTTGGTAGGAATGTAAAATGGTGAAGCTTCTGTGGAAAGCACTGTGGAAGTGTCTCAAAAAATTAAAAATAGAGTTGACATATGACCCTGGATCCTGGATATATATTCAAAAGAACTGAAGCAGGGTCTTGAAGAGATATTTGTTTACCCATATTCATAGCAGCATTATTCACAATAGCTAAAATATGGAAACAACCCAAGAGTCCACCGAAGGATGAATGGATAAGCAAAATGTGATTTACACATACAGTGGAATATTAGCCTTAAAAAGGAAGGCAGTTCTGACACCTGCTACAACATGGATGAACCTTGAGGACATTATGCTAAGCGAAATAAGCCCGTCGAAAAGGACAAATACTGTACGATTCCACTTATACAACGTACTCAGAGTAGCTAAAGTCATGGAGAGAGAAAGTAAATGGTGGTTACCAGGGGCTGGGGGAGGGATGAATGAAGAGTTATTGTTTAATGGGTAGAGTTTGCTTTACAAGATGAAAAGAATTATGGAGATGGATGGTGGTGGTGGCACGACGATGTGAGTGTATTTAATACACTGAACTGTACACTCAAAAGTAGTCATGATGGAAAATTTGATTCCATGTAATTTACCACAGTAAAAAGAAAAACAGAAGAAAGATTCTGAATAGAGTGTGGCCTATGAATCAGTGAGGCAGACCATCTGATCGCTGACCTCGCTGCGCTCCATCAGAAAATCAGTCAGAGGCTCCCTGGGTGTGGACGGCAGTCTGTGGGTTAGTGTCAGGCCTGCAGGTGTCTGAATGGTGAGGGGCCTCAGTCTGTGGGCTGGAGCATGAGGCCCTGAGGCTTGGGGACAGGGAAGTGAGAACAGGCTTCCCCTAGTGAAACCAGGGAGGGGATTCTGGCAGTGGTCAAGGGCTGACAACTTCAGACTCTCCCAGGAGGCTCCAGGTTAGACCCCTGGGAACATGTATCAGGACAGGCCAAAGCCTTGAGGGGCAGAGAGGGGGTGCGGGTGAGGCTGGGAGTCGTGGTGAGGGACCTGGGAAGCGTGCAGATGGGTCCAAGGATGAGGAGGCTGCTTTATGGGAAACGGCTGTGACCAGCCACCACCAGCCTGCTCTGGGTTTGAGGTGAGGACTTCGTGTGCTCACCCCCACTCCCACTCCCCAGCCCCGGGCCTTACCAGGGTGGAGCTGAGAGTCTGGTCGGCTTTCCTCGCCAACGTCCAGCTGCCTGGGGGAGCCTGGAAGAGGGGAGGAGATAATATGCTATGGGCACGTGCTAGGATGCCCTGGGACCAGCTCTGGCCCCATGTCTGGCTCGGGGCTCGTCCCTCAGGGTGGGTTCCCAGCAAAGGAGAAATCTACACTCAGTGATCTGTGGAGGGCACAGCTGGTGGTGAGCCTTGAAGGCAGCTGGGGGCAGACACGTGTGCATATCTAAAGGTTTGTGCACATACAGGTATGCGTGTGCATGCACACACGTTTATGCCTGCTTGTGCGCATGCACGTACGTGTGTATCCACACGTGTGTACACTGTGCCTGCCCGCCTGCCCTGCACTCTGCCTTGTAGAGTTCTTGAGTAAGTTCTCACTTTCTCTCCAAGAACACCGTCACCCCTCAATGTTCTGTGCTTCCCCACGGTGCTGTGTAAATAGAAAGAGCCCAAGAAACGTTCACTGGACAGAACAGAGTTCAGTCAGCCTGCGCGGAAGCAGTAGTCAGAGGGCTCTCTCTGACTTTCTGACTGCATTGCGAAAAGAAACCTCTTGGGTGTTACAGGCTATTTGGAATTTCCTGGCAGGAAGAAGTCACCTGGTCCTTTCTCTCTGTGCATCCTGCCTTTCTGGGCAACTGGGGTGGTACAAGGTGGAAGGAGGAGTCTTCCAGGTCCCCAGCAGATTTGGTGGTGTTAGGGCATTTGCTCCGGGAGGTACGCAGAAACATGGAATTTTGTTCCTGGTTTGGCCATGCTGTCTCTGAGTCAGACAGGTCCCGGCCTCGCCTGGGCCTCTCTGGCTCCCCACGCCCTGGGGCTAGCTGGCGGCGTTGCACTTCTCACAGCCACTCTTACCGTCTCTGTGGCCCCAAATGCTCAGCAACGGCACCTCCAGCTCCAGTGGTACGTCCAGCTCCATGCACACGCAGTGGATGAACTCCTGCCAGGTGCTCTGACCCTGGGTGTGCAGTTTGCTGAGTTGTTGCATGACCCTCTGTGTGGGGTCTGGGGACTGGTCCCCGGAGCCCAGGTCCATGCTGGGGAGGAAGAACTTCACCTTGGCACTCAGCCATTCTGGGTCTTTGCTGAGCAGCCTCACGAGACATCCGCACAGGTTCTCGGTGCCCAGCTGGAGGCTGACGGGGTCCGTGAGCAGCCCGGCCCTGCAGGGACCAGGTAGGCAGGTGAGCTGGGGGACAACTCAGCTGGGGGGAAGCCAAGAGGGGCAGTCACAAACCACCCCCTACATCTGAGGGGAAGAGAAGAGACAGACACAGAAGACAAAGAAGTGGCCTCTCCGCAGAGTCTCAATGCCATTGCCCAGAGCTTGGTCCCAGAAATTAATCTCCTTCTTCTGCATCCTTTGCAAAATTAATCTGTGCCTATGTATTGGCTCTGGAATGGTCTAGTTCATCCCCCGTGGATAATGCCCTGACGATGCTTTAACTCATTCTTGTTTCCATGGACCCATTTGTGCTGCTCTCTGTGTGAGCTAAGCTCATGGCAGAGACAACTAGCTGTCCCCCAAAATCTGTTCTTCCCTTCTTCCTTAGTACTAGAACCCCTGAATATTCCCTGGTCATCTGGAATAGACTATATTTCTCAGCCTCCCTTGTAGTTAGATGTATCCATGTAATTAAATTTGGGCCAATGGGATGTAGGCGGAAATGTTGTATATCATTCTTTGCTTCTTCCTGTTGGGTGAAATGCCGATGTGATGACTGAAACTTGGGCAGCCATGTTGGATTATGAGGTAAAAGCCAGTACTGAGGAAGATGGAGGGTAAAGCTTTCCTGTCCTGGACTCTCTGACTTTGAATTTCTATTACATGACAAGGAAATACATTTCTATTCTGTGTAAACCCCTGTTGCTTGGGCCTTTCTGCTATCCACAGCAAAATATAATCCTAGCTAATACAGACCATCTCCTCTCTCTCTCTAAGCAAATTCTCCCCTTCTAAACTGGAACTCTCAAACAACCTGCTGGTAGGAGTACTAATATAAGGCAAGGGACACATGTAGTGAAAGCCTAAAAAGTCTGTAGGCCCTTTGATTCAGCAATTCCGTTTCTAACACTCTAGCCTTAGGAAACAATCATGGAGGTACACAGAATTTTTAGTTACAAAGCTGTGCACTGCAGGATTATTTTTAATAGACAAAAATTGGAAGCAAACATAAATAAATAAATAAAAGGGCTTCCCTGGTGGTGCAGTGGTTGAGAGTCCGCCTGCCGGTGCAGGGAACATGGGTTTGTGCCCCGGTCCGGGAAGATCCCACATGCCGCGGAGCGGCTGGGCTCGTGCGCCATGGCCGCTGATCCTGCGCGTCCGGAGCCTGTGCTCCGCAACGGGAGAGGCCACAACAATGAGAGGCCCACGTACCGCAAAAAAAAAAAAATTAAAAAAAAAAAATTGGAAGCAACCTAAATATCCAACAGTGGGAGATTAACTAACTGGTTATCCATAATACAGTGGAATATACTATAACATTTCCAAATGTACTTTCTGGTACTATTTCCTTAATAATAGAGGCAAACACTCAGAAAGCACTTACTATGTGTTAGGCACTGTTTTACGTGCTTTATGTGTCTCATCTAATTATCACAACTCCAGAGACTCCACTTCTAACTCTGAAAAAGGTAGGAGGCCTGCCCAGGGGCCAGCCATACCAACTCCCAGAGGCTGGGGCAAAGACCATGTGTCCTGGGGTTCAGACCCCAGCTTCTCCCTTGACCCTCGGCAGAGGCCTACTGGGCACATGTCCCCAGCCCCTCTGGTCACCCTTCCCCAACTAAACTAATAGCAACAACTCCTTGCTCAGGCACAGGGCTTTAGAATTCATGAAACATGCTCACATCTACGGCATGGGCAGGAATCACCATCCCCACTGAAGAGATGGAAAGACTAAGCCAAGGAAGGGTAAAGGACATGCCCAAGGTCATCATACAAGTTCATGGCAGAGCCAGGCTCAGAACTGAGATTTCTTACCTCTCAGGCCAGTAAATTTCCAAGGCTTGAGATCCCTAGGTGGCACCAGACAAGGGCTAATCCCTGCCCTTTGTGTGATCTTGGCACAAGGATGTGAACATGGCCTAGGGCACAGTTTCTTTTCTGGGCTATAATGTCCAAAATCATATGGCCCATAAAGAAATCATCCAGGGCAGCAAGGTGCCAGGCGGAAGTGAGGAGTGCCTGGATGGTATAATTTCTGGGAAAGTCCTTCAAACTCAAATTTCCCCTCTAGACAGTCTAACATGATGCCATTGTTTCCACCATGAGTGCTCTATCCCCTGGAGGTAACACCTTAAGCTCTTTAAAAATAACCATCCCTGGAAGAAAAAGCACATTATATTATTACTGGTCATTGTGAAAGTCTGTGGGAAATAGCCTTGGAGACAGAGGTTCATAGTAGAAAGAGCCTCAGCCCCAGAGTTAGGAGATGGGTGTGCCGGTCCCAGCTCTGTAACTAATTCTCTGTTCACAGAATTAGGGCTGTTCACAGATACTCTCTTTCTAGGCCTTTGGTTGGATTGCATCTCCCTGCCCCTTTGAAACTGGGTATGGCCACGAAACTTGCTTTGGCAATGAAATACGCTAAAGAATGACCCACGTCATGTCTGTGCAGAAGTTCACCTTGTTCTCTCTTTTCCTCTAACACAGTGGCCAGCAGTATTCCAGATCTCGGCTGTTCCTTTAGCCTGGGTCCGGGAAAGAGGATAATGTGGACTAGAGGCCCCAATCGATTCATATTAGACAAGAACTGAGACCAGGAAATAACTTTTGTTGTCAAAGCCATGGGGACTTTGGAGGTTGTTTGTTACTGCAGCATACACTAGCTTATCTAAACTGATACACTATTTTTTTTTTTTTTTTTTTTTTTTTGCGGTACGTGGGCCTCTCACTGCTGTGGCCTCTCCCACGGCAGAGCACAGGCTCCGGACGCGCAGGCTCAGCGGCCATGGCTCATGGGCCCAGCCGCTCCGCGGCATGTGGGATCCTCCCGGACCGGAGCACGAACCAGTGTCCCCTGCATCGGCAGGCGGACTCTCAACCACTGAGCCACCAGGGAAGCCCCGATACACTCTGAACATGAGCAGATCTCTTCTCTGTCAGGGCCTTGGTCACACCATCCATGAAAAGGGTAGATGCTGACGCAGGTCCTTGCTGACGTTCTGTGTCTGATGATTCTCACTCTCATGCTGAAGGGTGACTAAGGGTAACTTTGCTATATTGGGGGCAGTCCAGGGAGCAGTAGGGAGCAGTCTTAGCAGTAGGAGGGTGGGGGATGAAGGAGTGGATGGGGGGGAAAGAGAGGAGGCAAAGGGGAATGATCACCTACCTGGCTTCCTGGTTCATCATAGATGTTCTTGGATGTCCACAGAGAGGGTCTCATGGGCTCCTGGGCCAAGTCCCTGAGCTGGATTTTCAGGTTCTTTCCATAGGACAGGCCCCTAAGAGAGAGGAGACAGTGCACTCTCCCCATCATTATTCCACGTTCCAAGAGGAATTCTGTAAAGAAGGCACTGACACCCAACCCTGACGCGACTGAGGACAGAGACCCAGAAACAGCCTCCTCGTCTCAGGTACAGATCTCCTTCCCCAACCAAGATTCTTTTTGTCCCTGGACCATTCAAAGCCCAGCCCTCCCTGGTGTCACCTCCCGCCGTATCTGGCCCAGAGGATGCCCCTCTTCCTCTTCCAACTTGAATGTTCCCCTTACAGTGACTTGTGACGTCACTGCAGGCCCCTCAAATTCATCAGACTTAGTTCAGCTAATTTATTGGATGAAAACGGAATAATCCTCACCACAGACGTCAGCTTCCTTTCCTAATAAAACTCCAGAGAGGTTAGAATGTGCAGTCTTCTCTCTTAATACATCATGAAGTTTTTAAATAATCAAGAGCAAACATTCTTCTTAATGAGAAAACCCAGAGGCATCGATCACTATCTCACCAAGAGGACAATAAAATGATGCTCTGATATATATATATATATATATATATATATATATATTTTTTTTTTTTTTGCGGTATGCGGGCCTCTCACTGTTGTGGCCTCTCCCGCTGTGGAGCACAGGCTCCAGACGCGCAGGCTCAGTGGCCATGGCTCACGGGCCCAGCCGCTCCGTGGCATGTGGGATCTTCCCGGACCGGGGCACGAACCCGTGTCCCCTGCATTGGCAGGCGGACTCTCAACCACTGCGCCACCAGGGAAGCCCTCTGATATTTTATAATAACTATAAATGGAGTATAACCTTTAAAAATTGTGAGTCATTATGTTGTACACATGTAACTTACATAATATTGTACATCAACTATATCTCAATAAAAAATAAAATAAAATGATGCTCTGGCACAAATGCCTACGTAATATAGCTTTAGAGATCTTGTCTAACAATAAGGAATAGAAAAGAAAAAAGATGGCTAAAAAGTACACGGAAGAATGGAAGAAAGGCAAAAGATCAGAGTAGTGTGCACTGATTATCTCCGAAGTATGAGGAATGTAACAACAAAGTTCCAGACTTTAGATGAATCCACATCAAGAGGGCACATTCTACAGAGAGCCCAGAAATAAACCCAAACACCTGTGGTCAATTAATCTTTGACCAAGGAGGTAAGAATATACAATGGGGAAAAGACGGTCTCTTCAGCAAGTGGTGCTGGGAAAGTTGGACAGCTGCATGTAAATCAATGAAGTTAGAACACACCCTCACACCATACACAACAATAAACTCAATGGCTTAAAGACTTAAATATAAGACATGACACCATAAAACTCTTAGAAGAAAACATAGGCAAAACACTCTCTGACATAAATCGTACCAGTGTTCTTAGGTCAGTCTCCCAAGGCAATAGAAATAAAAGCAAAGGGACCTAATCAAACGTACAAGCTTTTGTACTGCAAAGGAAACCATAAACAAAACGAAAAGACAACCTACGGACTGGGAGAAAATATTTGCAAATAATGTGACGGACAAGGGCTTAATTTCCAAAATATACAAATAACTCATACAACTCAATAACAAAAAAATGAAAAACCCAATAAAAAAATGGGCAGAAGACCTAAATAGACATTTCTCCAAATAAGATACACAGATGGCCAATAGGCACATGAAAAGATGCTCAACATTGTTAATTATTAGAGAAATGCAAATCAAAACTACAATGAGGTACCACCTCACATCGGTCAGCACGGCCGGCATTAAAAAGTCTATGAATGCTGGAGAGGGTGTGGGGAAAAGGGAACCCGCCTACACTGCTGTGAACTGGTGCAGCCACTATGGAGAACAGTATGGAGGTTCCTCAAAAAACTAAAAATAGAGTTGCCATATGATCTGGCAATCCCACTCCTAGGCATATACCCAGACGAAACTATAATTCGAAAAGATACATGCACCCCTATGTTCATAGCAGCACTATTCACAATAGCCAAGACATGGAAGCAACGTAAATGTCCATCAACAGATGAATGGATAAGGAAGATGTGGTATATATATATATATATATATATATATATATATATATACACACACACACACGTATATATATGTATACACACACACACACACACACAATGGAATACTACACAGCCATAAAAGAGAATGAAACGGTGCCATTTGCAGCAACATGAATGGAACTAGAGATTATCATACTAAGTGAAGTAGGTCTGAAAGAGGAAGACAAATACCATATGATATCACTTATATGTGGAATCTAAAATATGCCTCAAATGAACTTATCTACAAAACAGACTCACAGAGAACAGACTTGTGGTTGTCAAGGGGGAGGGGCGGTGGGGGAGGGATGAACCAGGAGTTTGGGATTAGCAGATGCAAACTATTACGTATAGAGTGGATAAACAACAAGGTCCTACTGTAGAGCACAGGGAACTATATTCAATATCCTATAATAAGCCATAATGGAAAAGTATAGGAAAAAGACTATGTGTGTGTGTGTGTGTGTATGTGTGTGTGTGTGTGTGTGTGTGTATGTGTGTGTGTGTGTGTGTGTGTATAACTGAATCCCTTTGCCACATAGCAGAAATTAACACAACATTGTAAATCAACTATACTTCATAAAATGAATTTTTAAAAAGGAGAGCATATTCTAATATAACAGAGATAAGTACTGTAGTTGGAAACAAGGGGAAAAAAACCACAGCCTGCTGAAGAGCTACTGAGGTAATAATGGTTTTTTAAAAAAGAAATCTGTCATATTCTAACAGAAGAAATGGAGAGAAGCATGAGCAAATTGAAATAAAGCCTTGCTATGGACTGGATATTTGTGTTCCCCCCAGACTTATATGACGAAGCTTAAATCTGCAGTGTGACGGTATTTGGAGATGGAGCCTTTGGGAGGTAATTAGGTCATGAGGATGCAGCCCTCATGATGGGTTTAGTGCCCTTATAAGAAAAGGCAGGGGAGATGTGCTTCCTCTCTCTGCTCACTGCCATGTGAGGAGGATAAAGGGAGGAGGCAGCCATCTGCAAATCAGAAAGAGCATCCTCACTGGGCACCGGATCTGCTGGCACCTTGATCTTGGACTTCCCAGCCTCCAGAACTGTGAGAAATAAATGTGTGTTGTGTAAGCCACCCAGTCTATGGTATTCTGTTATGATGGCCAGAACCGCTATAACAGACTAAGACAAGCCTGCCTGTGACTACAGAAAGTGGAAGGAAAAAACCCTCTAAGTTAATAGACATATTTAAGGCAATGCCTTAAATATATTACAGTAGGATACTTCTGAGGACTTGGTAAAATTATAATAATGGTCTTTTAGACAAAAAATGGCAGATATGACAAGTGTTTGTATGCCTTAACTATTTCATAATAAACATTTTGAATTAGAATTAGATAAAGAGAAAAAAAACGAAGGCAATTATATCAAAGACTATTCATTGGGAGAGACAGGCAATAATGGAGAGGCTTCCAAACAAAGGCATTTTATAAAGTAACTGTCATTAAAACATTATGGTACCAGGTGCTTCCCTGGTGGCGCAGTGGTTAAGAATCCACCTGCCACTGCAGGGGACATGGGTTTGAGCCCTGGTCCGGGAAAATCCCACATGCCGCAGAGCAACTAAGCCTGTGCACCACAACTACTGAGCCTGCGCTCTAGAGCCCACGAGGCACAACTACTGAGCTCTCGTGCCACAACTACTGACGCTGGCGCCTAGAGCCCATGCTCTGCAACAAGAGAAGCCACCGCAATGAGAAGCCCATGCACTGCAACAAAGAGTAGCCTCTGCTTGCCGCAACTAGAGAAAGCCTGCAGGCAGCAACGAAGACCCAACACAGCTAAAAATAATAAATTAAAAAAATTTATAAAAAAATACTGTACAAAAAAAAAAAAGAATCCACCTGCCAATGCAGGGGACACGGGTTCGAGCCATGGTCCGGGAAGATCCCACATGCTGTGGAGCAACTAAGCCCATGTGCCACAACTACTGAGCCCGTGTGCCCTAGAGCCCACGCACCACAACTACTGAGCCCATGCGCCGCAACTACTGAAGCCCGCACACTCTAGGGCCCGCATGCCACAACTACTGAGCCCGTGTGCGGCAACTACTGAAGCCTGTGTGCCTATAGCCTGTGCTCCACAACGAGAAGCCACCACAATAAAAAGTCCGCTCACCACAATGAAGAGTAGCCCCCACTTGACACAACTAGAGAAAGCCCGCGCGCAGTAACGAAGATCCAATGTAGCCAAAAACAAACAAACAAACAAAACACAGCACATATATAACCTATAATGGTATAATGGAAGAGATTATTAAAAAAAGAATATATATATGTATATATATGTATGTGTAACTGAATCACTTTGCTGTACACCTGAAACTACCACAACATTGTATGGAAATGAACTATATAAAAAACACATAGTAATACAAGTCTTTTAAAGGGAGAGAATTATTATTATTATTGTTATTGTTATTGTTATTGGCTGTGCTGCACCCCTTGTGGGATCTTAGTTCCCTGACCAGGGACTGAACCTGGGCCCTTGGCAGTGAGAGCGTGGAGTCCTAACCACTGGATCGCCAGGGGATTTCCTTTTTTTTTAAGAATTATTTTTTAGTTACATAATTAAATTAAATTTTTCTGTATGGGCAAATTAAAACCACAACCAGATACCATTTCACATCCCCATTGAATGTCTGTAATGAAAGAGAAGATAATACAAGTGTTGATGAGGATGTGGAGAAACAGGAACTCTTACATACTGCTGGTGAGAATGCAAAATGGTACAGCCACTTTGAAAGTTTGGCAATTCCTTAAAATGTTAAACAGAGAGTTATAATCCAGCAATTTTCTACTCCTAGGTTTATATCCAAGAGAAATGAAAATATATATCCACATGAAAACATGTACACAAATGTTTATCATCCCTAATAGCTAAAAAGTGAAAACAGTCCAAATGTCCAAAAACTCACAAATGAATAAGCAAAATATGGTATATCTATCTATACAATAGAATATTATTTAGCAATAAAAAGGAACAAAGTAACAATACATTACTGCAACATGGGTGAACAGCAAAAACATGCTAAGTGAAAAAAGCTCCAAAGTATACTAGTAAGTGAATTCAACTTTTAAAAGCTATGGCACATGTATGTTTTAAATGTGCTGTGTGTATTTGCATACATAGAGACCAACTCTAGGGTTACACAAGTAACTGGTGACAGGATTGTGTCTGGGGAGGGAACCTGGGGGACCCAGGCAAAGGAGAGCCCTTTACACTGTACAGTTCGCTCTCTGTATCTGTGGGTTCTGCATCTGTGGATTTGAATCCTCAAATTACCAAAATCAGAAAGTGGGGACATCAGAAAGTGGGGACATCACTACCAATTCTAAAGAAATAAAGAGAATTGTAAGAGAATACTATGAACAACTGTATGTCAACAAACTGGATAACCTAGATGAAATGGACAAATTCCTAGGAACACAAAACCTTCCAACATTAAATCACAAAGAAGTAGAAAATCTGAATAGACCTATAACTAGTCAGGAGGTATATCAGCAATAAAACAAATCTCCCAACAAAGAAAAGTCTTGGAGCTGACGGCTTCACTGGTGAATTCTACCAGAAAGTTAGAAAAGAACTAATACCAATCCTTCTCAAACTTTCCCCAAAAGTCTTCCTAAAAACTGAAGAGGAAGAACACTTCCTAACTCATTCTAGGAGGACAGCACTGCCCTGATAGCAAAGCCAGACAAAGACACTACAAGAAAACTTGAGGCTAATATCCCTTATGAACAATGATGCAAATATCCCCAACAAAATACTAGCAAACCAAATTCAGCACATCAAATTAAAAAGATTATACACCATGACCAAATGAGATTTAATGCAAGGATGGTTCAACATATGAAAATTGATCAATGTAATATGCCACATCAACAAAATGAAGGGAGGGCTTCCCTGGTGGCACAGTGGTTGAGAGTCCGCCTGCTGATGCAGGGTGACACGGGTTCGTGCCCTGGTCCGGGAAGATCCCACATGCCGCTAAGCGGCTGGGCCCGTGAGCCATGGCCGCTGAGCCTGCGCATCCGGAGCCTGTGCTCCACAAGGGGAGAGGCCACAACAATGAGAGGCCTGCGTACCGCAAAAAACAAAACAAAACAAAACAAAAAACAAAATCAAAATGAAGGGGAAAAAACCAAACAATCATTTCAATTGATGCAGAAAAAACCATGTGACAAAATTATACACCCTTTTATGATAAAACAAATTCAACAGACCAGGAATAGAAGGAAACTACTCCACATAATAAAAGTCATATATGAAAAACCCACAGCAAACATCATACTCAATGTTGAAAGACAAAGCTTTTGCTTTAAGATCAGGAAAAGGCAAGGATGCCTGCTTTCACCACTTCTATTCAACACACAACTGGCAGTTCTAGCCAGATCAATTAGGCAAGAAAAAGAAATAAAAGACATTCAAATTGCAAATAAAGAAGTAAAATAATCTGTTTGCAGATGACAGGATCTTCTATGTAGAAAACCCTAAAGACTCCACAAAAAACCTGTTAGAACTAGCAAGGCAGCAGGATACAAAGTCAACACAAATCAGTTGTTTTTCTAAATATGAAAGATAACAATCTGAAAAGGAAATAACCAAAACAATTCCATTTATAATAGCATCAAAAAGAATAAAATACTTAGAAGTTAACTTAGCCAAGGAGGTGAAAGATCTGTACAATGTAACTACAAAATGTTGCTGAAAGAAATTAAATAAGACATAAATAAACGGAAACACATCCCATGTTTATGGATTGGAAGACTCACTATTGTTAAAATATCAATATTGGGACTTCCCTGGTGGCGCAGTGGTTAAGACTCCGTGCTCCCAATGCAGGGGGCCCAGGTTCAATCCCTGGTCAGGGAACTAGATCCCACATGCATGCCACAACTGAGAGCTCATATGCCACAACTAAGGAGTCCGCATACTGCAACTAAGGAGCTGGCGAGCTGCAACTAAGACCTGGAGCAACCAAATAAATAAGTAAATATTAAAAAACTAAAACTAAAAATAAAAAAGTATTTTCCTTAAAAAAAAAAGTCACTGTTACCCAAAGTGATCTACAGATTCAATGCAATTCCTATCAAAATCCCAATGGCTTCTTTTTTGCAGAGATTAAAGAACACATCCTACAATTCATATGGAATCTCAAGGGACCCCAAATAGTCAAAACAATCCTGAAAAAAAAAAAAAAACCCAAACTGGAAGACTCACATTTCCTGATTTCAGAACTTGCTACAGTAATCAGAACAGTGTGGTATTGGCATAAAGGCAGACATACAGACCAATGGAACAGAATAGGGAGCCCAGAAATAAACCCTCACATATATAGTCAAATGATTTTTGACAAGAATGCCAAGACCATTCAATGGGGAAAGGACAGTCTTTTCAACAAATGGTACTGGGAAAACTGGATATCCACATGCAAAGGAATGAGATTGGACCCTTACCTAACACCATATAAAAAAACTAAATCAAAATGGATCAAGGGGGACTTCCCTGGTGGCACAGTGGTTAAGAATCCGCCTTTCAATGCAGGGGACAAGGGTTCAATCCCTGGTCTGGGAAGATCCCACATGCTGCGGAGCAACTAAGCCCACGTGCCACAACTACTGAGCCTGTGTTCTAGAGCCCACGAGCCACAACTACTGAGCCCAAGTGCCACAACGACTGAAGCCCACGCGCCTAGAGAAGGCGGGCTACACAACAAGAGAAGACACCACAATGAGAAGCCCGCTCACTGCAACTAGAGAAAGCCCACGTGCAGCAATGAAGAACCAACGCTGCCAAAAATAAACAAATAAATAAAAAATTGAAACAAACAAACAAAAAAACCCAAAAATGGATCAAGGCCCTAAACGTAAGACTTAAAATAATAAAACTATTAGAAGCAAACATAGGATGAAAGCTGTGACACTGGGTTTGGCAGTGATTTCTTGGAGATGACACCAAAGGCACAGACATCAAAAGAATAAACAGAAAAATTGGACTTCATGAAAATTTTAAAAATCATACATCAAAGGACTCTACCCACAGAGTAAAAAGGCAACCCATAGAATGGGAAAAAATATTTGCAAAACATATATCTGATAAGAATTAATATCCAGAATATAGAGAGAACTCCTAAAACTCAACAACAACAAAACAATCTAATTCAAAAATGGGAAAAGGACTTGAACAGACATTTCTCCAAAGATATACAAATGGCCAATAAGCACATGAAAAGATGCTCAACATCACTAATCATTAGGTAAATGCTAATCAAAACTATGAGATACCACCTCGCACCCATTAGGATGGCAACTATCAAAAAACCAGAAGACAAAAAGTGTTGGTGAGGATGTGCAGAAACTGGAACCCTTGTGCACTTTTTGTAGGAATGTAAAATGGTGTAGCTGCTGTGGAAGAGATATTTGTACACCCATGTTCATAGCAGCATTGATCATAATAGGTAAAACATGGAAGCAACCCAGTGTCCATTGATGGGTGAATGAATAAGCAAAATGTGATTATACACACAATGGAATATTATTCAGCCTTTCAAAGGAAGGAAATTCTGCAGTATAGATGAATCTTGAGGACATCTAAGCTAAGTGAAATAAACCAGTCCCCCAAAGACAAATAATGTATGATTCCACCTATAGGAGATACTTAGAGTAGTCAAATCCATAGGGATAGATAGTAGCTTGATGGTTGCTAGGGGCTGGGGGGAGGGAAGAATGGGGAGTTACTGGGTAATGGGCATAGGATTTCAGTTTTACAAGATGAAAAGAGTCATGGGGATGGACGGTGGTGATGGATTCACAAAAACGTAAATGTCCTTAAAAGCACTGAACTGTAGTACACTTAAAAATGGTTAAGATAGGAAATTTTATGTGTATTTTAACACAATAAAAAAATTAAAAATAAAACTAAAGTCCGTATATCGCTTTAGAAGTCCACATTGGGAGTGGAGCTGAAGGAAACCATCCAGACGGCGAGCAGAGCTCTGGTCACCAGGATGTTCACCGCAAGGCTGGATGTCAACCTGGGCAACCCCATCTTTCCTGCTACAGATGAACTGGCTCAGACAGCCACCTGAAACACCATGGCCTGGGGCAGCTTACGGCCTCCCCACAGGCAGAGCTCCTCGGACAGAGGGCTCCTGATCCAGGTCCAGCCTTTTGTTAAATTACAGGTAAAAAATTCACTCATAAGAGGCTTAAACAACTGTGAGTTTAACAACTCCTCCCTCCCTTCCCTCCTCCCTCCCTTCTCCACTCCAGGCACCATCATGGTTCACGACTCCTTGCCTCACTCCCCTCAATTGTCCCAAGAGCCCCTTAAGAAAAGGTCATGCCTGGCCTCTCTGTTCCAAACACAATCCTCCCTCTGCCCCCAGCATGCCTGCACCTTCGCTTGCCTTGTCTTCCTGCACCATAGTCACCACTACCTGATGTCTACCGCACATCTTTGTGTACTTGTGTACTGTCTGTTTCTATTGGCACATCAGCTCCCCGGGGCAGGGACTCTCTCGTACCCCTAGCTGTAGCCCAGTACCTAGTGCAGGGCCTGGCATGTAGAAACTCAGCAAATGTGTGCTGAGCGGGTTAATGATTGCAGAATGGAGCCCATGCTGGGGTCTGTGCTGTCAGTTACCCACCTCGCAGGAAGTAGGGGCATCACCCTAGCGAAAATGCCCTTTGGCTATCCTACCCCCAAGAAGTTTCTGGGGGTCTTCTTCCTGTGTGGCCTACCTTCTCCCCACCCTCTCCTCATCCTCCCTTCTCTCCTCTCTCCTTCCTTCTTTTCAGGAGCAAATATTGCACTCCCAGCCCATACACATGCTTCATGCCACGAGTCTGCCCTGCCCACCCCCCATGTCCTGGTCCCTGCTGACCTCTTTGCACCCAGGCCCCACCCACCCCAATCCTATCAAGGTATTTTTCCAGAAATACTTCCTTCCCTGAGAGGAATTCTGGGAAGGGCTATGGAAAGAATTAAAATGTCACCTCTTGTTTTTTTTATATGAAACAGAGGAAACAGTCCATATGTAGTAGGAGAAAACAAGATCCAGTTGAATGTTTAACAAAGATTATGGTTCAGCCATTCTTTGGACAACTATGCAGCCACTTAAGATGACAGTATACTCATACTACAAAGAGCTAATTTCCTTAATATGTAAAGTGCTTTTACAGCTCGATAGGAAAAAGACCAACTCAGTAGAAAAGTACGCAAAGGATATGAACAGTTTATGGAAAAGGAACTATAAGTGAGCCTTAAATATTTGAAAGGATGCCCCAAATCATTCATAATAAGAGAAATGAAAAAAAATAGGACACCATTACTTGTTTAGCAGATCTGCAAATATGGAGAAGTCTGATAACGTGTTGGGGAATGGGTGGGAAGCTGGCCTCCTCATACATGTTGGTGGGAGTGAAAATTAGTACAACACTTAAGGAGGGTAATTTGCCAGACTTATCAAAGTTCAAACTGCGTATTTTCCCCTTGACCTTGCAAACACACTCCTGGATGTTTTCCCTAAAGATTTATTCTCACGTAGGCAAAAACGATGCTTGAACAAGGATATTTGTTACAGCACTGATTGAAATAACAAGAGATGAGAAACAACCTAAATGCCCAACAACACTCATATCAATTATGCCATGCACTGAAATACTATGTAGCTGTTAAAAAGAAAAAGAAAAAAGGCAGATTTGTTTTGATGTGGAAAGATTTCCAAATTACATTAAATTAAAAAAAACAAGATAAAAAACACTACAGTGGATACTACCATTTGTGAGAAGGGGATATATATGTGTGTGTGTGTGTGTGTGTGTGTGTATATATATATATATATATATATATATATATATATATATATATAATGTAACTTCATGTGTCCACCTGGACTGCCTTTGGAAGGAGACATAGAACCTGATAACACTGGTTGTTTTCAGGAAGGGTTATCAGGTGGCCAGGAGACTGGGGAGGGAGGGAGACTTACTTTTCATTACATACCTTTTTATTTGTTTTATATTATTGTACTATATGAATGTACTAGTTACTAAAAACTAAACAATTTAAAAAAGGATATCATAGCATTTAATCTTCCTTTAATGCATAATTCCACATTATTTAGTTTAAAAAGTGTTAATTCCACTTTGGTTTTTATGTTATGAGTCCACTAAAAAAGACAGGAATATACACATATAGAAAAAAGTCTGGAAGGAAGAAAACCAAACAGAATAGAGGTCACCTGAGTGTGAACTCAACGTTCCCTCAAGTTCATTGAGGTTCTCCTTTGCCAAATGTCAGAGGCATCCCAGCCGGAAGGGCTGCTAAATACCTTTCTGGGAAAGACTCCTGTGTCTGGGAATTTATCAAAAGACTTTGGAGTGACTCACAGGATGTAGCAGGAGTCCCATCACGGAGAATCAGGGTTGAAACAGGCAGGGTAAACGAGTGTACTCAGGTCTCCCCAGGTCTCCCATCTTTTCACCCCAGAAAACCTACTGGTTTCATGCCCTGCTCTACTAGTGAGAGAGGATGACTGCAGAGCAGAAGAGTCTGGGGTCAGACGTGGCCAGAAGAACTACGCTGACATTCATCTCCACCTTCCAGATCCACAGAGAGCTTGAGAATACTTAGGGCCTCCCGAAGGAGCATAATGGGGGTTCATGACAATTTCACCCAGCTCTCAAGGATCTAGGAAACCCCAGATGGTATACAGGTTACATAAGCATGCTTATTTTATGGGTAACAAGTCCCACATATAACCAAGTGCTTGCCTGCCTCACCACTTCCTCCTGGTTTTAAGGGCAGTGGATGGCAGAGATATGATCTTCAGGGTGGTCTGAGGGACCAAAAGCCTTCCCTTCCCCAGACAGCCTGCACTAACCGTCAGACTGATCAATTTTTCACTTTTTGTTTGTTTCCTTCTCAAATCATTTGGGTGTTTGCCTTGCAGACTGAGTTTCATCCAAGATAGACTTTGGGCTACCAGCAACACTCAAAAAATAGATCCAGTAAAGAAAACCCGTAGTTTACATCCTTAGAAGGCCTCCAAAAAGTTTTTACAAAGCATTTGCACCTGTATTTAATGTGCTTAATCCTTAGTGGGACTCTGTGGAAAGCAGAGGAGAGATTCTGGGATGGCAAATTAGTTTCCTAGCTTTGCTACAAAGAACCACAAACTCGGTGGATTAAAATGTAAGAAATTTATACTCTCACAGTTCTGGAGGCCAGAAGCCTGAAACCAAGGTGTGGGCAGGGCCATGCTCCCTCTGAAGCCTCTAGGGGTGGGCCCTGCCATGCCTCTTTTAGCTTCTGGTGGTTTCTGGGCAGTTCTTGGACCTCCTTAATTTGTAGATGCCTCATTCCAATCTCTGCCTGTGTCACATGGCTGTCTTCTCCCCGTGTGTCTCGATTTTCCTATGCTGGCCTCCTCTCTTATAAGGACACCATTCATACTGAATTAAGGACCCACCTAGTATAGTATGACCTCATCTTAATTAATTACATCTGCTACGACCTTTGTTCGAAATAAAGCCACATTCTGAGGTAGAGGGGTTAGGACTTCTACCTATCCTTTTCAGGGACACAATTCAATCCATAACAGACAGGGGAAGACATACTAAGTAATTTGGCTGAATTTTTCTCAGAGGGAGGTGGGTATATGTTTTGGGTGTAAGGAAACTGACATGGCCCTACAAACATCCAGGCATCTCTGTATCTGCTGGAGGAATAAGGCTAAGCATATTGGGAAACTCTTCCAAGGAACTTTCCCTTCCGCTTGTCTGCTTTCATCAAGGACCCATCACTCCTCATGCTGGTGCGGTACCTTGAAGGACATGTTATCATCCCCATTTTACAGATGAGAAACCGAGGTTCTGAGAGAGAAAATAGTCCATGGTCACCAAGCAAATTCAAGGTGCTGAGAGCCCTGGTCCTTCTGCCTCCCATGCCAGGCTCCAATCTAGCTGGCGCTGTGCTTTCTTTGTTTTTTTGTTTTTGTTTCTGTTTTTGGCTGCATTGGGTCTTCGTTGCTGCGCAGGCTTTCTCTAGTTGTGGAGTGCGGGGGCTACTCTTCATTGGGGTGCGTGGACTGCTTCTCCTGTTGCGGAGCATGGGCTCTGGAGCACAGGCTCAGTAGCTGTGGTACACAGGCTTAGTTGCTCCGTGGCATGTGGGATCTTCCTGCACCAGGGATCGAACCCATGTCCCCTGCATTGGTAGGCGGATTCTTAACCACTGTGCCACCAAGGAAGTCCTGGTGCTGTGCTTTGGAGGGGAGGCAGGTGGGCATAATCAATGACCAGCCGGTGCTATCAGTAAGTTTTGAGGAAAGCACGCTGGATGGGGGGCCTGCATGCACCATGAAATCATCAGATTCACCCCCGCTCTGTTCTCTGGTAAGAGACCAAGCCTAGTGTTTTCCGAGCTTACTGCTTCTTAGAAAGAAAAGCAATTTGGAGGGATGAGGCTCCATGTACTGACCCTGGGTACACCCTACCTCCTGCCATCCCCAGGTCTGGGAGGCTCGGAAGTGCTGGTTTTCAAACTGCTTTTGAAGCCTGCAGAACCCCCAAGCTCTTAAAAAGGAAACATAAAAACCCCAACGTATAAAATGGATGCAAACGGTGCTGAAGGTGGGGGGCCTCCCTGTACCTCCCCAAATGGCCATCCCAGCAAACTCCAGGTCCTGGCCCCCTGGGTGAGAAAATGGCTGAAAACGACTTGGAAACATAAAAAGCAAGTAGCAAAACGACACCCATGTAAACAAAAGGGCACCCATGTATTCACCTATTACTTATGAGGTTAAAACGCTCATCAGGAATAGTCTGTGGAGATTTGACATTAAGGAATTACTGTTAAAATGTTTAAAGTTATGCTGATGGTATTGTGGTTATGTCTTTTAAAAAACTCCTTATTTTAGTACATTGTGGGAAAGTTCAGTTGAGATGCTGCTGTGTCTGTTTGCCATTTGTTTCAAAATGAAGTGTGGTAGGGACGAAACTGGGCTGGTCTAGGGTGATGACTGTTGAAGCCTAAGTGGCGGTTACGTGGGGCTTGGTTATATCAAAACTGACATATTTGTACAGCTCAACCTAATTCTATTCCTTCTATTTATTATTTTTATTTATTTAGTTTGTCTGCGTTCGTTGCTGCACGTGGGCTTTCTCTAGTTGCGGTGAGCGGGGGCTACTCTTCTTTGCGGTGTGTGGGCTTCTCACTGCAGTGGCTTCTCTTGTTGCGGAGCACGGGCTCTAGAGCACAGGCTCAGTAGTTGTGGCGCACGGGCTTAGTTGCTCCACCGCATGTGGGATCCTCCCCGACCAGGGCTCGAACCCGTGTCCCCTGCATTGGCAGGCGGATTCTTAACCACTGCGCCTCCAGGGAGCCCCTATTCCTTCTACTTTTGCACATGCTTGGAATTGTCCATCATAAAAGGCTCTTTTAGGCTAAAAGGTCCCACGCAATGAGCCGGGGACTTCTGAATTCTTTAAAAGACAATTAGAAGTTGAAGCTCCAGGAGGTGACAGGAGCGGTGCGAAGGTGGGGAGGAATGCGAAGGAGCGGGAACGCAGCCGCGTCCCGAAACCCAACCCGGGTGACCCAGACTTGCTTTCCTCTGCGGCTCGAAACTCATCCCCCAAACTCTGCAGGGTGGCAGGCTGAGCGCTCCCCCGCCACCGGCGCCCCATCTGCCCACCCGTTCATCAGTCCAGCCGTCCGTCGGCCCGACCATCCATCAGGTCGGCTACCTGGCCATGGTACGTCCAGCTCCAGAGTCCTCTGGCATCCCCTCCTCCCCGCTCCGCGCGGCGTCTGCACCCCGAACCTCCCTGCGCAGCTCGCCCCAGCCGGGTCCCGCTGCCCCGCGAAGTGGTGGGCACTCACCGGCTGCGCTCCCGGCTGCGCTCCCGGCTGCGCTCCCGGCTGCGCTCCCGGCTGCGCCGTGCTGAGCACGAAACTGAAAGTAGGCGCGGAGAGCAGCCTGGCGACGGGTGCAGGGAGCCGGCTGCCTCTGCCGGGAAATCACGTGGGTTCTCAGTGCCCCGGCGCGAGCGCGGGATGGGCGGGGGCAGCACACGCCCTCCTGCAGGGCCAGCGTCCTGCGCCTCTTGGAGCTCAGCCACCTTTGCGGAGGACACCCAGAGACGGCACCAAGGGACGCGGGGAGCGCTCGCCCCTTTCGTGGATGCGATACTGAGGCGAAGGGATGAGGGTTGGCACACCCGGGTCGCGCCAGCAGACCCCGGGTTGAGTTCGGCTCTCCCTGCCTCTCTGGAGACTAAGAAGGAATGGGACAGGATAGGAAGGAGATGCTCGCTATGCAGGAGGAGACTTAGAACCCAGGGAGTCCAGCCTCCTTTTCTTCAGGGCTCTCCAGGATGGAGGGAGGGGAGAAAAGAAAAACGACCATAATTGTCCTTACTGAGCCCTTGGCCCTTTGGACGGTGTTAAACGCTATGAATTTAGGAGAGAGGTGAAGGAACTTGTCCAAGTCACACAAGGGACACAGGCAGAGATGAGGAAGAGATGGGACAAAGAGGACAGGAGGAGCAGAAAGAGGGTGAGAAGCCTCCCCCAGGCGGGGGTCAGCAGCAGTGCTGAGTGGCCACTAGTCCACTACCCTTTCAGAGCTGACTACAACCTCCCTGGCTTTTTGCATTCCTCCGGGGACAGGAGCTCCTGTCCTGCAGAGGATACACCCATCCCCGTGGACAGGTCTGCCCTCTAGGAAGATCATGCGCCCACCTTCCCGTGACATCCCCACAGTGCAGCAGCTTTCACTCCCAGATCTTCTGTCCCCCTGCCTCTCAAGCCAGCCGGGTGTGTGTGAGTGTGGGTGAGGGCACTGCATGGTAATGGTCACAGGCACAGCCATCAGTGTCAGACACCCCTGGCTTCAAGTCCTCCTCTTCAGCTTACTGGCCAAATGCCTTTACTTCGCTGAGCCTGAAGTTTGCCATCTGTAGGATAAGAACCCCTCCCACGCAGAGAGGTCACGAGAATCCGATGACCTAAAGTTCAGGCTAATGTAGCCTGTGACTGAAGCCAACAGGTGTCCTTGTATTTTTGTCTCCTTCTGCTGGTCCCACGTCCCTGTGAGAAGGGAAACTGCTCCCCTTCCAGCACCAACTCTGATATCCAGAAATCACGTGACAGCACGGATTTTGCAGTCAAGTGCTTGTGGGTGATTCCCAGCTCCACCACTTCAGGTAAATGCCCTGACTTCCCCAGGTCTCAGTTTATTCATCTGCTAAATGGGGTATTCCAAGCTTCCCCAGGCCACTGTGGGGCATGGTGGGGAATGGATGAGAATGCGAACGTGGCTGTGACTGGGTGCACGGGAGGGATTATGCCCCAAGATCAGGATGTGCACTGCAGTTCAGCTCACGTTCACTGAACACCTGCTCCCTGTCCAGGCTGGGAAGAGCAGATGGACACGTGGACAAATAACCACAATCCTGAGAGACAAAGGCAGACCATTTTCAGATGCATTTAATTTTGGACAGCCCCTTGAGGATGGCAGAAGACAAGTTATCCCATTAGTCAGATGAGGAAGCTGAGATTCAGACAGGTCAAGTGAGTTGCTGAAAGTCACACAGCAATCAGGAGCAGAGCTGGGTCTTAAACCCAATACCCTTTCCAGCCTGGAGATACCTGGCCTGCTGAGGTGGTTATCACTGAAGGACTCTGGGAGAGCTACCCTCCCAAATGCTCCCTACCCTCAGCCCGGCCTGTGGCCTGGAGTCCACCATCAGCACATTGCTCCTTTGGCTGAAGGTGTGCATATGCTCCTCTGGTATAAATTAAATGGCCGTCCATCATTTACACTTGAGTGTGAACAAGCTAATAAGATTTTATTGGTGGGAGATCAAAGGGAATCTTGGGTGTTTGGATTTGGGGATAGGAAACACAAGATGTGAGAGTCACGGGGACCAGAGGATGGAGCCCACATTTACTGGGCACCTCTGTGTGCCAAGTACCATCTCCGTGGAGTATAACCAATAGGTGGCATTTGTGAGCACTTAGGACATACCAGACAGTGTTCTGGGTACATGGGCTTGCTCCTTTAATCCTCATGGCAGCCCTTTTATCTCCATTTTTACAGGTGAAACACAGACAGAGAGGGTAACATGCCGAGATTACACAGCTAGCAGCACAGGAGCCGGGATTTGGACCCAGGCAGGGCAGCTCCAGAACCCCTGCTCTTGGTCACCATGTGATACCCCTCTAGGCTAACGCAATCCTTACCAGAACCCTATGTGGAAGGTATTATTATCATCCCATTTAACAGATGAGGAAACTGAGGCACAGAGGGACCCAAAATTAGTATTTCAGGATACTGGGCTTTGGACCCAGATTTGAAGGCCAAGCCTTCCCTCTGTGTTCCCCATTGCCCAAGGTTGGTCCCGAATACCAGGGGCCTATCCTGTCCTGGGTCAGCAGCCCAGGGCGCAGGATGTGCTTCCACAGGACCTGGCCTTGGGCAGCCCTTGTTTCCTCCCTGGAGGAAACAGCAAATGCCCCCACCCATGCTGGGGGACTTCCTGGTCTTTTGTCGTAGGCCTAGGTCTGAGTTTCTGGGCTTGGATGGAAGGGCCAGGACTGGGAGGGGTCCATCAGGTTGGTGCTGTCCTGGCAAGCTCTGGGGTTCCACGTCTGTAAGTCCTCCTGCGCAGACCTGGCTGAGACGCCCTCCTGCACCTGGGGCGGCAAAGGAAGCTGAGGGACTGCACCTTTCTGGAGCAGAAATGAGCTCCAGGGCCTTCTAGGGTCCCAACTGGGCTGGGGTCCACAAGGGGCAAGCCTCCGAGCAAGCTCTCTGTCTGCCCCTTGTGATGGTGAAAGTTTTCATTTTGGGGAAGGAGCTGCCCGGGGCTGCCAGGTCATCCTGATACTGTCCTTGGGGCATCAAGTTGGGGGCCTGGGCTTCCCAACCCTTTTGGGGGTGCTCTCTTGAGTGGAGTGAGTCTCCCAACTGGTGTCACTATCCTGGAGGCTTACATCCCAAGGCCTGGAATTTCCACGTTGGACTCAGGACTCGGGGACTGATGAAACCACTCTGACTCTTTGTGGCAGCGGCCCTGCCTTCCAGCCCCCAGGAGCACTCCTGGTCAGCTTAGTGGGTCAGACCCTTTCTTTGGACCCTGAGGGAGGAAGAGAAACGGGCCCAAGAGAGCATTTAGAGGGGACCAAGGAGGAAGGAACCGGGCTCAGAAGATGGTGCCTTCCCCTCAAAACCTGAAGAGGTGTCCTCTGCGAAGCTCCACCCCAGACCTTGCCTCCCGGCCGCCTCTCCTGCCCGTCAAAAGAAAGGCCAGGCCCCCTCTGCACCTTCATGATGTGGGCCCTGACCTCCTTCCTCTCTCTCCCTCTCCTCTTTGCTCTCCGTGCTACTCCGGCCTCCTTTAAGTTTCTTGACTCTCTCATGGTTCCTCCTAGGGACTCTGCACATGCCAGTGTCTTCCTATGCTTTTCCCCCTTCCATTTGGCCAATGTGGCAGCAAGGGATTTTCTTCACACACCCTCCCTGGAGCCTGGTACCTCCCGAGACTGAGATGGCAGAGAGGAGCCTCCCGTATTCTAGCCTGAGTGGGAAGAAGACACGCCTGGAGCCTCAGAAGGTGGTCTGGCTGGTGCTCCTAAGGGGTTACTCTTCCATGTTAAAGTCTGATTTGCTTTTTAGAGGCTCCATCCTCCTCCTCTTCTACCAGAAACCAGACCTCTGTGAGGGCCCCCTAGGCCCTGGGGTGGGCTGTGACTGCATCCCATCCAAGGAAACAAGGCCCGGCGAGCGGCCAGCTGGCCAGTGCTCTCCTGCCCTCCCCACCCCCTTAATCCACACCACCAGCGTTCCATTTCTGCAATCTCAGCGTCGTCCCAACAGACACACAGGCAGAAGGGTCACAAGATAAGGGAGGGATCATCTGGTCCCGTTGCCTGATTTCCTTTAGGACTCTGTGTCCGCTTTCTTTAAGACATGAGGTACACGGGACTTTTTCTTCGGCGCACCTCGAGGAATGCGAGAGCTTAGTTCCCCGAGAACCCTTGCCCCCCTACAGTGGAAGTGTGGAGCTTTGACCACTGGCCCGCCTGGGAAGTCCCGCTATGGCGCTTATTTCTCCAGGTGCACCCAAGACCACCTACCTTGGTCAATGTGGAAAAAGTCAGTTTAATCCTGAAGTCAAAAAGATGAGAATTTGGCCCTCCACTGTGCTCCCAATCCCCCAGAAAAGAAACTAGGAATTATCTCAAGTGCTTCCGTCTATATTTAGGGCCCTCCACAGAGAGCCCTTTTGAGCTCTCCCATGAGATTTGCCATCCCAGCCACCAGGCCTTTGCTCGGGCAGGCCCTTCCTCTGGCTATGCCCTCCCTCCATCCTTCATGGTGCCTCTTCCTCTGAACTGAGACTCTAGGTAGGAGTCTTCTCCCCCAGAAGTCAGGTCCTAAGTCCTGGAGGGAAGGAGCCATATTTCCCCACCAATATCCTGTGCCTGACGTCAGAGGGACAAGGGAGGGATCTGCTGAGTCAACCACTCACCCCCTCTCTGCAGACATACTGGGAATCCAAGAGGCTTAAGTTCTCCTTCCTGGAGCAGGAGGCCTGGATGGTAGTGATGGTGTGTTGTCAGGCCACTCGAGAAGTTCTCTTGTTCTTTGTACATCCCGTGCTCGACCAGATCCCGCTTCACCTCCACCCCACGCAGGTTAACGCATTTGCCCCCTGCCCCGCCCCGCCCAGCTAGTGCTTGTTTTAATCCTTAGGCCAGAGTGGCTCCACCTGCTAGTTTATTAAAGGGAACCAACTGCCCTCCTGATGGTCCTTAACCTGAGGGTCCGTGAGGGACACGCCCCAGCTGCTCGTTTCCCCGGTAACTGATGACTCCACCTGATGTCAATCACGCTACGAATGGTAGCCTCCTTCTCCCCGCCCCACCCCCGCCCTGTGCGGCATTAACCGGCGAGGTGTCGCTCCAGGACCTTTTGCTTAAGATCCCCTGTCCAAGATCCCCGATGGTCTTGAGGCTGGGCAACTACAAGGCTCGCAGGCCTGCAGACTGCAGCCCACAGGTGGTATCCTGGGGAGAGAAACCAGGTTCCCTGCGAGCAGGGGCCCTCCTCAGAGCAGAGAGCAACCCCCAAGGCCAGGACCCTCAACTCTCTATGCTGAGCGATGGGAGAGGTGTGAGGAGAGGTGGACCCTGGGGACTCTTGGTGTCAGCCTAGCATTGATATTCTACAAACAAAAGGGAGTTCCCCAGGACCTGCCGCTTGGGGATTATGTGGCATGTCCTCTCCTGGGTTCTCACTCATCTACATTCCCAACAGCTTCTTCCTGGTTTGAACCAGCACCAGGACTTTCCTGCAGGGCTCACTTACTCCACCTCCCGAATGAAACCATCAGCAAAACAAGGTGACACTTCATCTGCTGGCAGTTGGATCTAGCTGCATTTTTACATTCCAGAGACCAAGTATGTATCCTCAACCAGGATCATTAGCTTTACCACCTGGGAGAGAGCTTGTTAGAAATGCAGACTCTCAGGCCCTACCCCAGGCTCACCAAACCAGAAACTGAGAGTGAGCCCAGGAATCTGTTTTAACAACCCCTGCAGGTGATTCTGATACAGGCCAAAGTTTGAGACCCATAGCACTAGATAACTTTCAAATAGCCTCTTGATTTGGGGCTATGAGTTGTATAAGCACCCAACTACCCACCCCTTTTTGCTTCATAGCTCCAGGCACAATTAGTGGTTATATAGTCTTTTGTTTGGCTAGATATCATCTATCTCTGCCTACGTCCCCTAGACTATAAGCTTCACAAAGTCATGAACCATATGGGCCTTGCTCAGAGTAAGAACTCAACAGATATTGTTGAAAATACATCCATCCATACATAAAAATGCTGGGGCCACAGAAACTGTTGCCTCTGATATGAATGTGACATGTGACCTTCAACAAATGTCCTTCTAGTTCTCAGCCTGTGGAACTCCCTTTGTACAGTGAAGGGGTGGGTCCAGCTGACCCTTGAGAGCCACGCCGCTCTCTACCATTTTAGCAGAGGCTCAGTTTGATGCCTCCCCAATCCAGCCATCCCGCACCAGCGCCAACCAAGGCATCTCCTCCCACACCCCACCCCAAAGCCTTCTGGAGGTTCTACTGCTTCCTTCTGGCCTTTAAGTCTCCTTGACATGATCTCAACCTAACTCCTGGCCTGATCTGCAACTCCTTTACCCCCAAACCACCCTTCCCTCAGCCACGCTGGGCTTCCTTCCTCCCCCTGGTCCTGTCACTGCTGTTCCCCAGGCAGGACACCTGCGCTTGGCTCTCTCCCTGCCCCTTAAGAGCCAGTTCAAACTGCCTCTGGAAGCACTCCAGCACATAGAAGTCTTGGTTAATAGATTCCTAAAAAGCATGTATGTCCACAGTCAGACTCAAAAGCAAGAAGGGAAGTCCTCAGGAGCCAGAAACAACAGGGGACTCTGAGAAAAAGTCAGGGGAGGCGAAATGAAATGGGATATTCTGGGAGGTGGAGTTTACAGCTGGGTGTTAAGAGTACTCTAAACTTTTCAGATTCCTAGATTTAAAAAAAAGTAAATAATACAAAATTTTAAAAGATTAAAAAAAAACAACCTAAATGCAATGTGCTAACCTGGATTGGATCCTGGGACAGAAAAAGTCTATCAGTGGAAAAACTGGTGAAATTCAAACAAAGTCTGGAGTTTGGTTAATAGCAATATACCAACATTAATCTCTTAAGTTACAACAAATGTGCCATGGTTGTGAATGACCGCGGTGGTTTTTTTTCTTTATACTTTTCTCTGTTTTCCACTCTGTGCCTACATTACTTTTGTCTGCCGTTTTCATGTATGAAGAAATATTGAAGACATGCAGAGGGGCATTAGGAGTAGTACTGATCATCAATTCCTCACCTACAATGACAAAATCAAACACGCTCTGAAGACTACAAGTTTTTTTCTTAAGTTTGTCAGCAAACCTGGCCATTTGGATGGAAGGCTGTTTATAGTACTTACCTTGCTTTATGTGAAAATTCATATGCAGAGAAATGTCAGTGGACTTGATTGTGGGGTGCCACCCCAGATCCCATGCGGGTGTCCTGCAATATATCTAGTGTGCATGTACCTGTACTACCTTCTAAAATACACAAAATTCTGGGTTTGGAAAGTCATGTGGCCCTAATGGAGATGGACAGTGGTTTGGGGACCTATGTTACAAACACCCACGTCCCACCACCCAGGTTAAGAAATAAGATATTACTAAAACTGTCAAAACTCCCATGTGTACCCCATTCATAACTTGTATCGTGTGATTTTGATGATCAGGAGGACAGCCATGTTTCAGAAACAACCAATCACAGCAGAAGCAGTGAGAACTTGGAGGTTTCAGAGGTCCATCTGCGGAGGGGTTGCCAACTACCGGCCTCCCCATCTCCCTGCCTTCCTCTGTCTGTACCCACTTCACCTCTTCAAGTGTAAGCCTCAGGAACTTCCCTGGTGGTCCAGTGCTTAAGAATCCGTGCTTCCAATGCAGGGGGTGTGGGTTCAATCCCGGGTCGGGGAACTAAGATCCCACATGCTGCTGGTGCAGCCAAAAAAAAAAAAAAAAAAAAGGGAGGCCGCAAAATATCCTTGTGCTCCACCTCTGAGCCTCAGCCTCAGTCAACATTCAGATATTGGGATTAATGTTTAGCTACAGGCCTGCTTCATTTCAGCTGCCAGGAGGCTCTCTTTCTTTCTCTCTGGCTTGTTCAGCCACTTCAAGGTAGCCAAGAAATACAGAAGCTCTTAGATCCTTATAGCTGAGTGAGATTTTGACATTACTTAAGCCCATAATCTCATTTTTCCAGAAGAAACAAAAGCCCCAAAGACCTGAGACTTCCCAGCCAAAAAAAAAAAAAAAAAAAGTGTAGGCCACAAAAAGTTGCCTGTCTGGGCTAGGGAGGGGAGTTACACCATCACTGAAGAACCATGATACCCTTGTTCTGACAGTAGAGCTTGGACATATTGAGGCTGTAGACAGTCACCTGGGCCTGGTTGGCGGGGAAGCTATGGGAAAGCAGTGGGAGACACAGAGGGGGTCCCATGGCTAGCATGGGGGCCTATCAGAACAGCTGTGGCCACTGCCTCTGGAGACACAAGGGACAAAGCTGACTCGGGGTTCCCAGGGCTGAGAAAAAAAGGAAGCAGCTAGGGCAGTGGCTGGGGCCCAGGCCACCCCATCACTAATTTGCCAGTGACCTGGGCATCATTCTTGCCCTCTCTGGCCCTTGGTTTTCTCACCTGTGTGATAGTGAAGTAATCCCTTGCCTTGCCCACCTCTTAGTGTGTGGAAAGGCCTTCTGTGCCTCACTTTCTTCATCTGTAAAATGGGGATAATAATAGTACGTACCTCTGAGGGTTGTTGCAAGGATTAAATGAGAGAATCAACATAAAGAGCTTGCGGAAGGACCTGCGCATGGTCACCCTCCAAAAGAAGCTGCCATTGCTTTTGTGTAACAATATTCATGAAATGCTGACTATGCTTCAGCCCTGGGTGAGGATATGCGGGACAGTGCAGAGCTCAATAGACCTGGTCTCTACCTTCAGGAGGCTCAATGTTTATCAGATAATCCCAGAACTAAATGTAAAATGGCACCTGAGGAGCGTCTTAAAGGATGGATGCACCGGGCTGTGGTTTGAGAGCCCTGGAGAGCAAATCTCACCTAGTTAGGGAATGGGGAGGCCCTCTCTGAGGACGAGGAGTAATCAGATGGGGCAAGGAAGAGGGGACGCCTCTGGGCAGGGGGGCACAGCATGTGCAAAAGCCCTGTGGTGGGTGGGGAACATGGTCAATGCACAGGCAGCCAGGGGCTGGGAAGTACGGCCCGAGGCGGCCTGGGCAGGAGGGCAGGACCTCCGATTTGCAGACTGTTGGGCTGGGCTCAGGGAGACCTCTCCCCATCAAAAAATTGAACCAATAGGTACCTTGCAACAAAATGTTTTATTTAATACACAGCTGAGCTCAGACAAAGGAAAGGGACAATCCCAGATACTAAAGATGAAGAGGGAAATGAGAGCTAAAACCATAAGTAACGTGGCCCAGAGAGACAGGCACTGGATGTGGGTTCAGACCACACTAAAATGGGGTTTTAACACTGTCAGAGGGAGAGAAGTGAGAGGAGGGGGGATGGAAATACTTCCTCTCAGTGAAAAGGAGACCAAGTGACTTCACCCACCAAAGGAAGCCACAAGAAACGCCAAGGTGGGTCTGGGAGGGTATAACTTGAGAACCCGAGCCTGCAGCTCGGGTTCAGCATAATTCAGATGTGCAGCTCTGAATTATGTATGTATTTATACTGCCAGCATGGTGCAGGACTTCCTGAACTGAGAAATGGACCTACAAAGCCAGGAAGGAAAGAATGATGTAACCTTTGGGGTCCCTGGCAGTAATAAGTGCAAAATTATTCTCTAAGGAAATGTGGGTGATTCAGGGAGCAGAGTCTGTCCACAGAAAAACCAAATTCCACTAAAGCTGAGCTTCTAAGAAAATAAATATTACAAGCCACACAAGAAAACCACGAGAGAGCTAGCAAACACAACCAACAAGAGGATAAGCACCCCAAGGCTCTGACATAATAGAACATGGAAGAAACTACAAAGGAGCTAATTTTTCAATAATTAAAGAAATAGCACCATAATGAAAGCATAGGACTCCAGGGGGAAAAAACAAAAGATAGATTTGAAAAGGAAAACTTGAAAATAAAGTCAAGAAGATGTGGAGAAAAGGGAACCCTTGTGCACTGTTGGTGGGAATGCGTATTCATGCAGCCACTATGGAAGAGAGTATGGAGGTTCCTCAAAAATTAAAAATAGAACTACCATATGATCCAGCAGTCCCACCTCTGGGTATCTTTCCAAAGAAAACAAAAGCACTGATCCAAAAAGATATGCACCCCCATGTGCACTGCAGCATTATTTGCAAAAGTCAAGATATGGAAGCAACCTAAGTGTCCATCAATAGTTGAATGGATAAAGAAGATGTGGTATAACAAATATTACTCAGCCATGAAAAATAATGAAATCTTGCCATGTGCAACAACATGGATGGACCCAGAGGGTACTGTGCTAAGTGAAATAAGTCAGACAGAGAAAAGTGAATACCGTATGATTTCACTTATACGTGGAATCTAAAAAACAAAACAGATGAACAAACATAACAAAACAGAAACAGACTTGTAGATACCCAGAACAAACAGGTGGGCAGGGAGCTGGAGGGATGAATGAAATAGGTGAGGGAGACTGAGGTACAAACTTCCAGCTATAAAATAAATAGGGACTTCCCTGGTGGCACAGTGGTTAAGAATCTGCCTGCCAATGCAAGGGACACGGGTTCAAGCCCTGGTCTGGGAGGATCCCACATGCTGCGGAGCAACTAAGCCTGTGGGCTACAACTACTGAGCCCGCGGTCCACAACTACTGAAGCTCATGTGCCTAGAGCCCATGGTCTGAAACAAGAGAAGCCACTGCAATGAGAAGCCCGTGAACCACAACGAAGTGTAACCCCCGCTCAACACAACTAGAGAAAGCCTGCGCTCAGCAACAAAGACTTAATGCAGCCAAAAATAAATAAATAAATAAATTTTAAAAAAATAAATAAAATAAATGAGTCACAGGAATGAAATGTACAGCATGGGAATATAGTCAATAATATTGTAATAACTCAGGTGATAGATGGTACTTAGACTTATCATGGTGATCATTCTGTAATTTATAGAAATACTGAATCGCTATGTTGTGCACCTGGAACTAACATAGTGTTGAAGGTCAATTATACTTCAATTTTAAAAAACGAACTTAATAGAATTTCTAGAAATGAAAATTATTAATTTTAAAATGAAAAACTCAGTGAATGAGTAAACGGATTAGACACAGCTATAAAAAGAATGAGTGAATTGAAAGAGATAATTGAAGAAACGATTCAGAATTTAGCATAGAGATAGAAAGAGATGGAAACTATGACAGAGCAACTAAGAGACATAGAATGGAATGAGAAGGCCCAACATACATCTAGTGGAAATTCAAGACGTTAAGAATAGAAAAAATAGAGGAGAGACAATAATTGGAGAAAGAGTGGCTGAGAAATTTCCAAAGCTGACGAAAGACACCATCCCTTAAACTGAATGCTTATGCTGAGTCCAAAACAACTAGATTGAGAGGTAAACAGGGGCCAGAAAATACATGACCCTGGAGCCCATGTCAGAGAATTTTGCTTTTATCCTAAGACTTTTATTCTTGATGAGTTTTAAGCAGACAAGTGAACAATCAGCTTTGCTTCTGGAGGCTACTGTGGGGAACAGATTCAGGAGATGTCAGGATGCAGGAGGCTGTAGATGGGTCCCCACAACTGATAATGGTAGCCTGGCCCAGGTGGAGATGGAAACAGAGAAAAGTGGACAGGCTCCAGAAATACTGAGGACATAATAGGGACTCAATAATGGGGATGATGAGAAGAGGAAGTCAAGGGCAAGCTTAAGATTCTGAGCCGCAAAGACCTAAACAGACATTTCTCCAAAGAAGACAAACAGATGGCCCATAGACACATGGAAATGTGCTCAACATCGCTAATTATTAGAGAAATGCAAATCAAAACTGCAGTGAGGTACCACCTCACACCGGTCAGAATGACCATACTTAAAAAGTCTACAAATGCTGGAGAGGGCGTGGAGTCTGCCCTCCCACCACTCCCACCTCGTGATGGGACCCTAGGTGGGTGGTTTTGATGACAGTCTCCATCCGAGGGGATGTTGGCTGTGGGGAAGGAGAGATCAGGGTGGACCCTCAGGATGGGGCGCCTGGCCTGAGTCACCTGCTCCTCCTGGCCCTGCCCAACACTCACAGGTGCCCCCAGCCTCCAGCCTCAGGGCTCCCATCTGTAAAATGGGTCCTGGGGTGCACAGGGTGCACTTTGTCATCCTCTCTCTTCTCAACTTCTGTCTGTCTGGGTGGCCCTGCCCTGCAGGAGCCCTTCTAGAAGAGTGGTTCAGAGTGTGGGACTCTGAGTCGGAGATGTGGGCTGTAATCCCAGCCTTCTACTGCTGGGTGATCTGTGGGCAGGGACCGAGCCTCACCCCCAGCACCCTCGGTGTCCTCGTCTCCAATCAGAGCATCCACCTCAGAGCTATGTATTTAATGGAACAATCTGGTAAAAGTGGGTGAGCACCCAGTAACATAAGCTACTCTGATTTTCCTCCTAATCTTCTCCCAAGAGAAACCTGGAGATCGCCCCCACCGCCAGCTCTGGTCTGCGTCATGGAGTTCAACAGGCCAGACCAGGAGTCGGCAAACTTTATCTGTAAAGGGCCACATAGTAAATACCTTAGGCTTTGCGAGCCGTGCAGTCTCTGTGCACCGACTCCACTTTGCTACTGCAGGGCAAAAGCAGTCACGGGCAGGAGCATCTACATGAGTGGGCGTGGCCATGAGCCAATAAAACTTTATTTATAAAAGCAGACAGCAGGATGAACTTGGCCCTCGGGAGGTAGTTTCCAACTCCTGGTGCAGAACCAGCCCGAGGGCTGGAGGGTGGCGGGGGAGTGTAGCAGTACTGCATCAAGAGCCGTGCCCTTGGTGAGGCCCCCTGGCCGTGTCTGTGTTCTGGCAGCTGCTTGGGCCTGTCCAGGGAGGCTGGCCTCACCCTCGCATTAGCTTTGCCTACATGCACTCTGATGGCACAGCCCCTGGCGTGGTGTTCCCAGAGAGACAAGCAAGGTTCCCGTTCCAGGTTTGGGCAGTGATGGGAGTGGGGTCGGGGGAAGGATCTAGCGCGCAGGAAGATGCAATTATGCTCACCCCACCCCCTCCTCCACCCCTCCACTGCCAGTCCACACTGCCCCGGACCTGGTGCCACCAGGGGTCTCCCCTCCTAAGGCCCCCACAGGAGCCCAGAGGGTCTACCCAGTGGGTTTCACTGTCCTTTATTGCCTCTGTTCACTGAGTACCTACTACGTGCCAGGGTCCAAAGAGCTGGGCGCATCCCTCAGCCTGGCCACCTCCCCCTCTGCTGGCCAACCACAGTGGGAGCAGTTATGACGTAGTAACAGGGACTTGGAATTTTTAGATGGCCCAGGCTCAAATTCTGCTTCCCAGCTTGGGGGTTGGGGGGTTCCCCTCGACTCCCTAAATTTCAGTTTCTCCATCCATAAAATGGGGTGTTAGCACTACCTTCCTTGCTGGGTGATTGTGAGCATTCCACAGTTAATCTAAGTCAAGTATTTGGTCGGTAGCACGTTCTGCAAACATTGGCTTGTATTCGTGTTAGGACTGGGACAGGACAGTGCTTCCTACCTCTCAGATCACCTTCACCTCTTGTCCTGGGTCCCTCTCAAAGGCCTGGTGATGTCCCCATTAGACAGATGAGAAAATTGAGTCCTGAGTAGTTTTTTCTTCACTGCACAGCCTTGTGGGAGTTCCCCCTTAGCCTAAGGCTGTATGGGAAGGGAGGGAAGAGACTCAGGGAGTCTTAGATCTCCAAACCACTTTCTTCCTCTTAGCTTTCACCCGGTGTTTACTGCTGCTTGAGAAGTACTTGACAGTATGCTCATGCTGGGGGTACCAGGCTAGTAACAGCAGTAGTAATAATAGGGACCAACTGGGCCGGGTACCATCTTAAACATTTTATATACATTTTTTTCCACTCAATTCTCACGACTGCCGTATGGGGTAGTTGCTATTATCACCCCCATCTTGCAGATGAGAAAACTGAGGTTCAGAGAGGTTACGTGACTTGCCCAAGGTCACAGCCTGATAGGCTGCAGCCCTGAGGGGAAGTGACTTGCCATAGCCTGACCATAACTAATCACCAAACGGTAGAGCCACACAGGGGCTGTGAGACCCAGATAGGGGCAATGACTGTCCCAAGGTTCACAGTGACCAAAGGTGGCCTCCTGGTTCCCACCACTGCCTTCCAAGGCATGCAGACCAAAGCACACTCACCAGCCCTTGTCTGGACTAAGTTGGCTATGATGCTGGAGATGATGCAGATCTCTTCGCAGATCTGGGGCGTACAGGGCAGGCGGCTCACCAGGCTGGAAAGGAGACCAGAAGAGGGGCAGGGCCACGTGGGGGTGGCAGTGCTGGGAACAGGCACAGGGGGCTGACCACACTGGGAAGTGGTGGCTGTTTCTCAGGGAAGGGCAGTGGGGGAAGGACCACCCAACCTCGGGGCATAACCCTGGACTGCTCCCCACAACGAGTGGTTGGGCCAGAGGGGTAGGCGAGCCCCACTCACCTGTCCTCTTAGGACCAGCTTCAGGGTGAAGGAGATGAAGTCTGTGAACAGCTGCTTGGTCCACCTGGGCCTGAAGGGAGCAAGTGCTGCGGTGCTCCAGTCCTGTGCATCCATTGAGCGCCTACTGTGTGCCAGGCACTGCTCAGGGCTCTGCCAGCCTTGGAATCCTCCTATAACCCAGCTATAACCCCATTTCACAGCTAAGAACACTGAGCCTCAGAAGGAGCCTCAGACCTGAGTGTTAACCAGCCCAGAGTCCCTCGGGAGGCCCCATTGCCTGTGATGTTCATACCTGTTACACTCACACATATGGATATGCCTGAATCCAGATTCACACGTGTCCATCTGCTCCACGGGCAGAGAGGGGCCTGAATCAGGGCTGCTCACAGCAATTTGACAGAGGGTTGGCCAAGACAAAGATCTGAGTATAGTACTCAGGATCTCAGGTTCCAGAGTCAGGGGGGCTGCTGGGTTCAAATCCTGCCCCCACCCCCTAGTGGCGAGCTGTGTGTCCTCAGCCAGTTACTTAGCTCGGCTAGGAATTGTAGCTGCGAACTTGTGTGATGCCTGGGATGCCAGCAGATATGAGTTTTTCTTTCCTTCCTAAGCTCTCTGTGCCTCAGTTTGCCCATATGTAAGAACGGGGTTAATAACACAATCTACCTTCCAGGGTTGGGTTGTGAGGATGTAATTAACTAATCCATGCAAATGGCTTGGAAAAGTGCTTGGCTCATAGCAAGTTCTCAGTAACTGTTAGCGATTATTTTTTTCCAGCCTTTAAGGGGGCGTTGATGGGGAGAGGTAGGTAATGCCCCCACTGAAAAGACTGATCCCCCAGGTTTGGCTGCCACAGGCATGGTCTAGGGTTGACCCTCGGAGGGGCAGTGGACACACCACCCTTCCATACTCCTGGGGCTCATGCTAACAGGAAGGGGCACAAGTAGAAATGGGGGCCACAGAGGCAGCATACTTACTTGCACTCCCCTTGGAGATGCAGGAGCAGCCTGTGGAAAGATAGATAGCATTCAGGGGCATTGGTCCACACACTGCCAGAATCACAGGCTGCAGAGACCCCTGACACCACATCAGGGCAGCTTTGGCCTCCAGGCAGAGCCCATGTGCTGCCCAGGCCAGCCAGGAGCTAGGCTAGCTTTGGGCTCCCCCAGCCAGCAAACTTCCTAGGCTGGACCGTCTTTGGCAGCCTCAGAATCCTCAGTCTGCCTAGCCTTCCCTCTCCGCTGTGGCCGATTCCTGGAGTCCAGCCTCCCTGCCTCCCCAGAGGGAGCAGGACACATGGCTGATCAACCCTCAACCTGCAAGGAGGCCACGGCCCAAGACCCTCTCTCCGCCCTCAGCCCAGAGAGGGCCAGGGAGAGGCATGTCAGCTGAATGGGAATGCTTATCTCCAGGCACCCCAGGGTCCCCTTGAAGATCACAGGCTCATTCTGAATGGAGACATTGGTGGACTTGTCTTCCACCAACTCTACCTGGCTGCTGGCGACAGACAGGTGGCTGATCTGGACTCTGAGAGAACAAAGGGAAATAAGGAAGGGCGTCGGGGGCCTGGGAAGAGGCAAGGGGGTGTTTTTGTCACATGTCCACTTCTTGTCATCCTGCGCTGCCCAGGGATGCAGTGGGCAAAGCCCTGTCCTATCCTCCTGGAGCTGAGTCCAGCTTCACCTAATATCAGTCATGGTCAATCACATTTAATCTCTACTCCACCCATGTTTATTTTGGATAAGTTATATATTAATGAAATTTATTCTATGGAAGTTTGGTCTTATTGAATTGTTGATGATTTATTCAGGGTAATATCTCTTTTAACTTCTCCAGGCAGCTTTGCCATCTCTGACCTCTTGTGATGTAGGTCTAAGATGGCTTTATCCTCATTTTATAGAAGGGAAACTGAAGCCTAATGTTACACAGAGAGTGCGGGGCTGGGGCAGCCCCGTTGGACGCCCCACTAGACCTGGGACACCCCCACTCCAGCTGCTGGCGGCTGGTGCTTTCCTCCCAAGAGGTAACGGTGGCATTCAGCATCGCCATCGCCCCCTAGTGGTAGTAAAATGTTTACACCGACTCCAGCACCAGGTTGGTTACCTGTGCAAATCAGAGTCCACCTTTATTGAGCTTGTCCTTGGCGGGGGGCGGGGGTTGGGGAAGATGAGGTTTTAGGACAAAGATTAGGTCCCTGAACAGTGTCTTCCCCATCCCTGAGGCCTCATACAGATATACAGACACAGAATCTGTTCCCTTGCAGCCTCAGGGGCCCAGAAGGTGGATGTGTCGTGTTCCGGGGGCCAAGCCTAGTGCTCAGACCTGGGCTGGAACCTGAGCTTGCCGCTGCTAGCCTCGCTGTGTGACCTCCAAGCTGCTTAGCTTCTCCGAGCTCCTGTTTCCTTGTTCAGTAAGCAGGGCCAGTAGAGGGATGTGCTGAAGGTAAAATGAGGTATTGTTTGTAAAGGCGCCTGGCCTATAGCACAGCCTCAGCCCAGGTAAGGTCAGGAGACTCAGTTTGCCAAGAGATCTTACTACCCTGCCTCCCTCTACCCAAAAAAGACCCCATCAGAAAGGGCTCTTCTAAGGCCCGAATCTTACTGGGGCTGTTGGAGAGACTGATACCTTCCAGTAAATCCCCACAGGGGCACTGGGGGACAGTGAGTGGGTTGCAGCAGCATGGTGGGGGCAGGTTGTGCAATACCAGGCTTCTGGCCCTGGTCAAGTCAGGTGGGGAGGTCTGAGTTCTCCTGGCTGCCCTTGCTCTCTGGGGGCTGGGGGCAAGTTTCAGGCTACTCCCCACCAACCCCCAACTGTTCACACCCCAGGCCTGACTCACTTGTGCAGACCTTACTTGACTTCGCCAAGGATCACCGTGGCCCTTTGCCCTTGATATCGCTGGAGGCTGTCTGGATCACCTTGGTGGTCTCCTGGCTCATGAGAAGGGAGGGCAGTGGTGAGGGGCTGAAGGCCCAGGACCAGTGCCCTGTCCCCTGGCCTCAGCCTCTTTGGGATGAGGGGCTGGAGTTGGCCTCACTCTGGCATAAGTTAGATGGCTACGTTCAGGGCACATAGAGAGAGAGCTCTGACCCCCGACCCTGGCCAGAGATCCCAGTCATACCCTAGCCTCTGGATCCCAACACACAGGAACCCCATGATCCTAGTCAAATGGCAGCCTCTGAACCCAGCCACACACTAAGCCCAGCGTCACCGAGACTGTGCCGGGAAACCCCTCCCCCAAATACAAACTGAGTGTGTAGTCCTGGGACTCAGACGTTGAGATCCTCCATGTTAGAGATCATTGCGTTTAGCCTCCCTATGCCCTTAAGAGGCTGGGGCCCAGAGAAGGTAGGGGAGCTGACCAAGGTCACACAGCAGTGAGTGAGTGACAGAGCCTCCCCATCCTGGGCTCATGCTACCCCCAGACTCCAGCCATGGAAGGATCCCCAACACCAAATACACACGGACCTCCTAACCTTCACCTTCTAACCTGACCCTCAACGTGGCTCTGCTCTGAAACTTAACTCGAACCCCAGAATGATCCTGGGTCCCAGGCAAACACAAATTCCCACATCAGGCTGTTTGCAGCCCTTCAGGGACCTTCTCACCAAAGAACTTGACTTGAAGGTGAGGACAGGAGAGAGTGAGGATTGCTCCACTCAGCCCAGGGCTGTCCTCTCTCTGGGCTACAGTGTGGCAGCCCCTGCATCAGAGCTGGCTTCTGGCCAGGGAGTCTCCTTCTCAGTGGGTGCCCCCCAAAGGAGCCCTGGACCGACAGACAAATGGGTGGACAGACAGATACATACACAAAGCAGTGGTGGTGGTACTTACACCCCAGGAGGGCAGGCTTGGTAACTCGGTACACAACGCCTGGTACAAAATGCCTTTGGGGCAGGCGCGGTCACTGCCCAGCAGGGCTGGGGGCAGGAGAGAGGCAGCGAGCGTGGTTCTCGGGCAGCCGTGGGCGGGCCCACGCGGAGCTCATGTCTGCACAGCTCCCACGGGACAGGAGGCACTTCCGGGGCAGAGGGTCTTGCCTAATTCGCTGCCCTTCCCGCCTTCTCTCAGGTTCAGAGCCAGGCATCCAGCCAGGATTCCCACCTTCTGCTTGTCTCCCCTCTACCACCTGGCACCATGTTTGCCCTCTCCTATGTATCTGGATAATTGCTTAATACTTAAAACAAAATTTATTCTTTTTTTTTTACTTAAACAAATGTATGTAAAAATAAACGTTATCTCTTTTGCCATAAATAGAAAGAGGCTAACATATAATGACAATAAAATGAAGACATTTCATTGTTGCCAGATACTCTTGCTTGACAATGACCCTAAGTTTGAGTCATGCTGTTGCATGTAAATCAAAACTCAGTTCAAAAAGGGAGACAGCTTTGTGGGTTTTCCCTCGCTGGAATTTGGTACCAGGGTACTTAATGCTGCATCTGTGTACCGCGCAGCAACATCTTGCACGCCCCCAGGGGTATGTGCCTCACACTTCGGTATTCTGGTTTAGAGATCATTGCCCTTAGCCTCCTTTATTGAACTGTGCAAGAGGCTGAGGCCCAGAGACAGGAAGTGAGCTGCTTGAGGCCACACAGCAGTCAGCGAGAGGGCCTCCCCACCTTGGGCTCTTTCTTTGCCGCCATTGACCTGCTGTCTCCCCAGAGCTTTTGCCCTCTTTGGAGCTTCCCAAACCCCCTCCATCACCGACAGCCTGTCTCTGGGGCAGAATGAGGCAAGGGGCTATCTTGGAGTACACCTCCGGCCCCATGCTGGCACCCTTCAAGGTCTCTTTGCGATTACAGTAGCCTGGAATCAGAATTTTGGGGGTGTCGGGACCACTCCTGCCAGCTGGGTTCCCATGTCCTTGGCTTCCAGAGGATTGAGAGGTAGGAAGGGAACAACTCTGAGTGAACGCCTGCCACACCCAGGACCGAGCAGCGCACTCACCGTCAGTGTCCCCCTCCCGCACCGCCGGGAGCTCTACCGACAGGCGAACACACAGAGGGACGTGCTGGCACTCACCTGGCACCTCACAGTTGCAGCTCCGGAGGTCTGGGAAGCCTAGGTCCAGCGGGGCAGGAGGCCTGGGGACACACCGAGAGAATGGCGTTGTGCCACACTGAACTTAACCCCACGTCCTAAGATGGTAACAGGAGCCAGGCTGACAATGATCATGGCTCCTAGTGCCACAGTCTCAGTCTCTGTGGCCACCCTCTATAGGACGCCTTCCTGGAGAACGTATCTCGTCCTTGCCACCCCCTCCCATTCTGAATTCTCTTCAGTACCAGTCACAGGACACATAGCATGGTTCACCATGGATGAGCTCTTGTGCCGTTCCATTTTAAAATATTAATCAATTAAGTTTTAAAATACAACACTGGTATCTGCGTAGTCAAAAGTCACAGAGAAAAGCAAATCAAGTCACTTGTCGGTCCTCCCATCCTGGAGCAATCTGTGTGTGTGTCCGTGCATGCATGCATGCTTGCATGCATGTGTGTGTGTGTGTGTGTGTGTGTGTGTGTGTGTGTGTGGCGGGAGGGTGAGGGGCTTTCCTCCACGAAGGTTTTTGCCTCTGCACATTCATTCCACAAATATTTACTGAGCACCTACTCAACTAATGTGACCCCAGTCAGGGACACAGAGGGTGGGGAACAAGATGCCGGCCTCTCCTCTCACAGTCCCACATTCTAGACTTGGGTGGAGACTCAGGTACGGTGGTCTCACCTCCACTTCCCAGAACCAGGAGGCAAGATGACTATTTGCTGAATAATAACATCCACCATTCACTGAGCTCTTATTGTTAGCCTGCTAGGCTGTGAGCTCCCTGAGCCAGGATCATGGCTGCACTGGATCCTCACATAGTAGGTGCTCAGCACATAGTAGGCCTGCAATAAAAGCTTGTTGAATGGTGTAGAAAAGCCAGGTGCTGTGCTGAGCTCTTTACATGCTTTATCTTATTTGGTTCTTATGATAAACTCATAAGAAGCTATCAATTATTATCTTCATTTCATAGGTGAGGGATCTGAGCTCAGAGAGGTGCACTAACATATTCTAGATGATGAAGCTGATGGACATTAGAAGGAGGACCTAAACTATAAGGTCTGTATTCTGTGCAGAGGGCTTTCACAAGTCCCCGAGCCCCGAGTGGGGGTGGGTAGGAACACACACTGGGAGTCAGGGATCGGGTCTAGTTGGCCCTTGACTCACTCACTGTGTCACCGTGGATTGGTCACTGGCTCTCTCTGAACCTCAGTTGCCTCATCTGTAAAATGGGAAAATGTTGACCATTGCCCTTTGCATCCAAGGAGATAAAGGCAGTGGACCCAATATGTATACATATAGCTGATTCATTTTGTTGTACAGCAGAAGCTAACACTGTAAAGCAATTATACTCCAATAAAAAAAAAAAAAGAGTCCTATATATAGACTTTTGCTTGATCAGCACAAAGTATCTCTGGGTGGGTACACAAGATGCTGAAAACATGGGCTACCTCTGGGAGGAACTGGGTGCCTGGGAGAAAGGGGTGGCAGAATTCCACGCCTTTTGAATTTTGGGTCACATGAATGTATTATTTTTCAAACACTATAACATACAGTGTTTTACTCACAGCTGGGGCCAAGAATTCCCCGTAGCAACTGAGACCAAACAGCCGATTTCTCCTTCTCAAGAGTCCTCAGGCAGGGAGCCAGGGCCGCAAGGATGTGACAGGATGCTATCCACAAAGGGAGGGCTTGCCCAGACTGCTCTCGGGCAGGTCCCTCCCTAGCCCCACGTGATACACCCACTCACAGAGCTGGGTGAGCCTCACTGATTCCCAAGGCCCAGCTAGGGGGGGCCTATTTCCCCTGGGCACCCAGCCCCTGGGGGGTACATACCCACAGTCACCGCAAGGGTATGATGAGCAGGCATGTGCCCATTGGCCACACTAGGGTGGGGGCTGGAGGGCAGAGATTCCGCCCAGGAATCCCCAACACCCCCATCCATAGGCTGGGGCTCAGGAGCCTCGTTAATGGGCTCCATTTCCCAGGAACGGGAACACTCCCTGGCGGTCTACTGTCCTCGTGGCTGCTGTTCATTTTCCACTCCTGGGGTTGTGGAGGGCAGTGACTGAGGGTGCCCCGGCCAGAGTTCTGGCAGTCGCGGCTGTACCCACAGCAGAGAGGGAGGCATGCCCATCCTTTAGTGCAGCTGGCTGCTGGGGTGCCTGGCATGGGAGTGTGAGAGGCTCAGGGGGTAATGGATTAAAAAGCAAAATAAGGGGGCTTCCCTGGTGGTGCAGTGGTTGAGAGTCCGCCTGCCGATGCAGGGGACCTGGGTTCGTGCCCCAGTCCGGGAAGATCCCACATGCCGGGGAGCGGCTGGGCCCGTGAGCCATGGCCGCTGAGCCTGCGCGTCCGGAGCCTGTGCTCCGCAACGGGAGAGGCCACAACAGTGAGAGGCCCGCGTACCAAAAAAAAAAAATCTATCCCTGGCTGGGAGGGATAAGTTAAGAGGTTGGGATTAACAGATACACATTACTATATATAAAACAGATAAACAACAAGGACCTACTGTATAGCACAGGGAACTATACTCAATATTTTGTAATAACCTGTATGGGAAAAGAATCTGAAAAAGAATATATATATATATATAACAATCACTTTGCTGTACACCAGAAACTAATACATTTTAAATCAACTATATTTCAATTAAAAAAATCTATCCCTTCAAACTTAGAACCCTGCATCTTAAATTCTTAAAACTTAATAATCATAATATCAGCTATATTTTTGAGCTATATGCGGTTTACATTATCTCATTTAATCCCCTTTTACTTTTATCATGGTAAAATACACATACCTTAAAATTTACCATTTTAAAAGGTACAGTTCAGTGACATTTAATACATTCACAGCGTTGTGTGCGTCAAATTCCAGAACATCTTCACCCTAAAGGGAAACTCCATGCGCCCAATAAGCAGTCACTCCTCCCAACCCCTCAGCCCCTGGCAACCGCAAATCTGCTCTGGACCTTTTGTGTAAATGGAATCCTACATCACGATGATTGTAAAAGTGCAAAAAGTCAGCTAGGGACTGGGGCGGGGATATCTTTTTAGTGGGGGGAGGGGGGCATTATTCAGTTTACCACAGTTTCACTGAGGGAGAAAAATGTCTCTAAAGCAGATAATGATGACAGCCCCAGACCCTGATTATGTATATGTAGGTCCATATCGGATTATTTGGAAGGACACACACTAGATTGTTAACTTGGTCACCTGGGGTGGGGGTGAGGGCAAGGATGGGGGAGATAAAGTCACCCTCGTAGTCCCCGGGGGACTGACTTGCTCCTTCATATTCAGTCACAACAAAGAGTAGGAGGCTGTGTCTACGTCGTGCCCAGGGGTCTCTAAAGAACGAGAACTTCTGAATGTGAGCAGGCTACATGTGGCTCCCAGCGTGGGCCACTCACTGGCTGTGCAACTTGGGTAAGCCACTTAACCTCTCAGAGCCTCAGTTTCTTCAAGCATAAAATGGGCGCATTTTACGCACCTCCTAGGGTTGGTGGGAGAATTAAAGGAGGTATTGCTTGCCTGGCCCACAGTCGGCTGTCTTATCATCATGGCTCATCCTCTTCTCCAGGCTGGGAGGAAAGCTGCCGGGTGTTAATATACTCTGCTCTGGCGAGGCCTCAGTCCTCAAAGCTGGCAGGGAAGAAGTCGCCCATCACTAGAAGGTGAGTTTCTGCAGCAGTGCCCGACACACAGTAGGACCTCGTTATGTATTTGTGGATGGAAAGACTGTGGGGGGGGTTCCAGGATTTGGGTTAGTCACTGCCACCACTGGGCTGACCTGGCGGTGCTCCTCCCTGTTAGTGCGGGTGGTGGCCCTGGATGTGGGGACAGAGCCGAAGGGCTCTAGGATCCAGTTGGCCCTGCGATGCCAACCTGGGAGTCTCGGAGGGGCCTACTCACCACAAGCCAGGGGTGAGCCCAAGCGTTCAGCTGTATTCTGAACAGGTGTGGGGCTGAGAGTAGGGGAGACAGACAGCTACAGAGCACCCCTGAGACCCAGAGCCCAGCCTGCAGAAGAGTCAGAAGTGGCCAGCCACCTGTACACACCCCCAGAATTCCAGATGCCAGCAGCTCAGGGACCCGGGTCCCTTCCCCCCATGACCCCAGGAGTCCAAAACCACCTACCACCACAGGTCCATTTTCTGAGTCCTAGGCCTTCCAGCAAGCCTCAGCCACGGGCCACTGGCTAATCTGGCAGAGGCCTGGGGCGATCTGGGGGAAGTGGGGACAGGACAGAGGGAGACTTCAGAGGGCCTCGCATGCCAAAGTCAGAGGAGACCCGTCCTGAAGAAGGCCCTGCTCGGCCTCTGCTGCCCCCTGGTGGCTGGAGACCAGCTGGCCCCAGGCTTCCGGCCCAGCCCAGTGCCACGGGGTAGCGCTGAGGGCTGGGGAGGGGAGGCGGCTGTAACTCAAGATGCTCGCATACCTGGTGTACCTGTACCCACACACCTGCCCAGATAAAGCAATCCACGTGCACATGCAAATAACCTTGTGTGCACGTGTGCACGGATGTGCACATCCCACGTACACACACAGGCCCCCTACACACAGGCCAATACACACCAACCCCAGCTACATCTGCCTGAGACGCACACGCCCACACGTGTGCACATGCACCCACGACAGCCACCCAAACACAAACGATCGCGATGAGATTCGTGTCTTTTTTTAAAAAACATTTTCATGGGCTATATGTTCACAAAGCTTTTAGTGTTTCCTGACCTCCATCATACAAAAACTACTGCCATGATTTCTGCCTTCTCTGCACATGATTTAGACTGTTACTTACTTAACCTTTTAAACCGACTCGTTTTTACTTAAATGTATTTTAAAAGGGAACTTCATATCTCCACTTTAAGTAGAAAAGTATGCTTATCTAATACACTGAAAAGTAACACGGTTATTAAAATAAGGGACAGACCCTCTAGATTTGGTTCTGCACACCCACCCCAGGGCACGTTTGCCACCTTTGGAGAACACTGCGTTATTTTGAGCCTCATGGCCCCTGTGGGGTGGACAGAGCAGTTTTTTATATGTCCTAGGGGGCCTATGTTTTGGATGAGGGAGCAGGGGCTCAGCCTGGAGAGGCCCCAGGGCTCAAACCAGCTCTCCTGCCCTTGAACCCTCTGCCCTTCCCTAGGGACGACCTCTCTGGCCTCATCCTGCCAACGTCTCCCTGTCTGTCTCCAGCACCATCTAGATGCGGGTCTCCCAGTCAGCCCACACCAGGACTCTTACCCTCTGCAGCTCCCTGCAGCCCTCAGCCAACCCACCCCCTAGTCCTCCCTGACCCCAAATCCTCCCACCCGCCTTCTGTCATCACTGGCACTCTGCTCCATGCCCTCAGCTCCTTGCTCTGGCCCTGGGCTTGAGGCCTTCCCCGCAGGTGCTCAGTGAGCAGTCCTCCCTCCTACACCCCTCGTGTGCAAATCGTTTCTCCTCCCTCCCCCCAACCCCGGAAAACTCCAGCTCCTTGAACTATAATCCATCAGACCATACTGTTCCCTCCCTTATGACTCCTCCAATGGATCCCATCTCACTTTGACTAGAACCCACATTCCTTATGATGGCCTGGAAGGCCCTATATGATCTGTCCCCCCACTTTTGGATCCCTTCACCCACCACCCCCTTCACTCAACTTCAGCCGCCTGCCACCTTCTAAGGCACTGGCTATGCTGACCTTGTTCCTACCTCAGGAGCTTTGCACTCGCCTTTCTACTTGGAAGACTCTTCCCCAAATCTTTGCTGGGTTTGCTCCAGCTCATCATTCCGGTGTCTCCTCCTCAGAGGCCTTCCCTGACCACTGTCTAACCACTTGTCGTCCCCCAAACCCACTGCTAACTAGTGTCCCCCATCCCATTATTCTTTTCTTTCTCTGTTTTATTCCCCAGTACTTGTCATTTTATGTCCACTTGTTTCCTTCTTTAGTCTCTGTCATCCTGCCAGGATGTAAGCTCCATGAGGGCAGGAACACCCGGCACCAGGAAGGTCCTGAGTGTGTAACTGTGAGTGTTGACCCTGTGACACGTGCCTGCCTGCGTGCTCTTCAGCCAGCTGTGTGGCAGGGAACGCAAGCTCCTGCACACTCAGGCTTGCCTAAGTACAGCAGGCATCACAGCATCCGAGTCGGCTGCTGCCGGGCCACTGGGTACCATTGCAGGCAAAGCCACTCTTGGATGTGTCACGTCGGAGACAGCTAGCCCCACCTCACTTCGTGCTCCCTGCACCGTTATATCCCACCCCTTCCACCCTTATATCCCACCCCTTCCACCCTAAGGATGTGCTTCCAGCGGAGGCCGCCTCTTCCCATTTCCCCAAGGCTGCCCAGCCCACTTCTGGAACCTTCTTTGTGAGGCACAGAGCAAAGCCTTATACTTTCTCTGGAGCTGCCCCCATATGCCTTTGGTCTCAAGCAGAGCCTGGGGGGGCACCTGATTCTGAACAAGGGACACAGCCTGCCTGGCAGCAACCCCACTGGTCAGTGTGGTGCACCAGGCTGAGGAACAGGACTCCTAACCTCCAGAGCTGGGGCCCTTTATCAGTCAGGGTTCTAGCAGAGAAACAGAACCCATAGGAGATTATTTGCTTGTTTCTGTCTTTCAAGAAATTGGCTTACATGATTGTAGAGGCTGGCTAGGTGAGTCTGACATTGCAGGGCAGGCTGGCAGGCTGGCAACTCTTGAGAAGAAGCTGATACTGCCGCCCGCGGCCTTAACGGCTTCGTCCTCTGGAAACCTCAATGTGTCTCTTCAGATCTTTCAGCTTAGCTGGATGAGGCCAACTCAGATGCAGAGGATAATCTCCTTAAAGTCTACCGATTGCAGATGTTAATCACATCTGCAAAATAACCTCCCAGCAACACCTAGTGTTTGACTGAATGACCAGGCCTAGCCCAGTTCACCTTTTATCAACTTGCTACCCTCGCACTCATCCTTAAACCACACTTAATCTCCAGATAAAGAAAATAACAAAGCCTTGCTTCCATCGGATGTGATGCAACCATCCTGTCTATAACCCAAAACACACAGATCCTTTCCCCAGAAGAGGATGCCAAGTCCTTGGGTGACAGTTACTCTTCTCTATGAGATCCTGTAACTTAAATCCTGTGATGTAGGGACTTCCCTGGTGGTCCAGTGGTTAAGACTCTGTGCTTCCACTGCAGGCGGCACGGGTTCGATCTCTGGTCGGGGGACTATGATCCTGCAGGCTGCGTGGCCAAAGAAGAAAGATCCTGTTATGTAAAGTTAACTATTATTAATTCATCTTATGTTACGTGATAAGGAGATAAGGGAAGAAGACAAAAAGATTCACTTTACACTTACTATGTATCTATACAAGTTTGTGTATGAAGACACAAACAGCACAAGATGATGAATTACATGACAATTACAAGATAATTCATGATAATTACAGGCCTCATTTCTGCAACTGGTCACATAGATGTAGCTGGTCTTTACAACTACTTTCTTCCGCTACCCATTGCACACCCTCAGCAAGCACCTCAGCTGGTCATGGTTGCTGGGGTGTCCCAAACCTTCATTCCTGAAGAGTCAGGGCCATTAGTAGTTCTGCCTTAACTGCATTTTCCATCGACTTTAAGGCAGGGTAGCCTTAGGGATCTCCTGTATTCCGCACATCTTCTTCCTTAATTGCATAGTAGCAGCCCGATTTCCTCTTGGTAGTCAGGGTCAGTCACCCCAGCCAATAGGATAACTCCCTTCTCTGCCTGATGACTTGGAGGCTTGAGGAGCCCAAAGTGGCTGGCAGTTGTCTGAACTTCCAGTTCAATGACATCAGTGTTTTGTCTCCGGAAAGCACTTCTCCCTGTTGTGGGTGAATTGCATGCCCCCAGGTTCACGTCCATCCAGAACCCTGGGATGTGACCTTATTTGGAAATAGAGTCTTTGCAGATGTAAATCCAATGGCTCAGTAGTTACTCAAAAGGAAAGGGATTATCTGCAGAGGATGGCAGGACCTTGCCCCCAAATCCTAAGGGCCTCCACTGTGATTCATCTGTAGGGACCTGCCGCAAGCTCCAGACAGCATCCCTGCCTGCCCCCACCTCTTCAAGCACCAGGAGATCTGCTGCATCCTGTGGCCCAAGTGGCAGAGCAGCGCACACAGCAGCCTGGACCTGGTGCAAATCTTTCTCTTGTTCTGGGCCCCACTCAAAATAGGCAGTTTTGGGCTTCCCTGGTGGCACAGTGGTTGAGAGTCCGCCTGCCGATGCAGGGGACATGGGTTCGTGCCCCAGTCCGGGAAGATCCCACGTGCCGCGCGGAGCGGCTGGGCCCGTGAGCCATGGCCGCTGAGCCTGCGTGTCCGGAGCCTGTTGCTCCGCAACGGGAGAGGCCGCAACAGTGAGAGGCCCGCGTACCGCAAAAAAAAAAAAAAAGGCAGCTTTTCAGGTCACTTGGTAAATGGGTCAGAGTGACACACCCAGAGATGTCCAATATCCAGAGAGGACAACTAGGTGTTGTGCCTGGTTTTTTGGCTGCAGGAGGGGCCAGATGCAATAACTTATCCTTCACTGAAAAAAGATATTTTGACACGCACCCAACCAGTGCATCGCTAGAAATTTCACTGAGGTGGAAGGCCCCTGACTTTTGGTGAAATTTATTTCCGACCATCGACAATGCAAATGTCTTACCAGTATATCTATAGTTACTACCTCTTGTTCTCTAGATGGAATCTGCATATATCATCGATGTCAAACCTGTGGGATATTTTGTGGAAGGGAAAGGTGATCAAGATACCTGCAGACCAAATTATAATGACAGCAAGCTGGAGAGTTGATCTACCCGAGGCAGGACAGTGAAGGTGTATTGCCGGTCTGGCCAGCTGAAAGCAAACTGCTTTTTGTGGTCTTTACTAACAGGTATTGAGAAAAGAGTACTTGCCAGATCAGTAGCTGCAAACCAGGAACCAGGGGATGTGTTAATTTGCTCAAGTAGTGAAACCACATCTGCCAAGAGCAGCTGCAATTGGAACCACCACCACCAATCATCAGTTTATGATCATCCACTGTCATCCATCTGCCTTCTGCACAGACAAAATGGGGGTTGGACATGTGGGAGTCACCACCCCTGCATCTCTCAAGTCCTTGATGGTGGCACTGATCTCTGTAGTCCCTCCAGGGATGAAGTATTGTTTTTCATTTACCATTTTCCTAGGTAGAGGCAGTCCTCGTGACTTCCTCTTGGTTTTCCTACCATAATAGGCCTCACTCCACACGTGAGGGAACCAGTGTGGGGATTCTGCCCGTTGCTAAGTACAGGCACACCTTGGAGATACTGCGGGTTCGGTTGCAGTCCACTGCAATAAAGCGAATATCGCAATAAAGTGAGTCATATGAACTTTTTTTGGTTTCCCAGTGCCTGTAAAAGTTATGTTTACACTATACCATAGTCTATTAAGTGTGGAATAACATTATGTCTAATAGAACAATGTACGTACCTTAATTTAAAATACTGTACAGCTAAAGAATGCTAATCATCATCTGAGCCTTCAGCGAGTCATCATCTTTTTGCTGGTGGAGGATCTGAAATATTGAGAGAATCACCAAAATCTGACACAGAGACACGAAGTGAGCACATGCTGCTGGAAGAATGGTCCTGATAGACTTGCTCAGCGCAGGGTTGCCACAAACCTTCAACCTGCAAAAAAATACACAGTTATCTGCAAAGTACAATAAAGTGAAGCACAGGAAAACAAGATGTGCCCGTGTGTCTGTTTCAACTATACATCCTGGAACTGGGGACATGACCACAAGATGGGTTCAGGGACCCACCGGACCTACTGTGAGATGGACCTCCATAAATTTCTACTCTTTTTTTTTTTTAATTGAGCATTTTTTAAAAAATTTATTTATCTTTGGCTGCCTTGGGTCTTTGTTACTGCGCGCGGGCTTTCTCTAGTTGCGGCGAGCAGGGGCTACTCTTCGTTGAGGTGCGCGTGCTTCTCACTGCGGTGGCTTCTCTTGTTGCGGAGATCGGGCTCTAGGTGGGAGGGCTTCAGTAGTTGTGGCTCGCAGGCCCTAGAGCGCAGTCTCAGTAGTTGTGGCGCACGGGGTTAGCTGCTCCGTGGCATGTGGGATCCTCCTGGACCAGGGCTCAAACCCATGTCCCCTACATTGGCAGGCAGATTCTCAACCACTGCTCCACCAGGGAAGCCCCATAAGTTTCTACTCTTGATTGGCAGATCACAGTCACGTTTTGGGTCTCCTTGAATTAGTTTTAGTTTAGAGGCTGTGTCCAGCCATCCCCCCAAAGTCTGATTATTTTCTTTTCCCCAATGCACAGTCACCTTGATAAAAAGCTTCAGGTTCCTTTAGGGGAAGGCTGGGCAAAACAGTGTAAATTTTTTCAGTGTTGCAGGGTCCTTCCTCAAGGAGACTTGCCCGCCTTCATTCAAGGGTTTCTGGGTCTGGAAACTGTCTCAAGTCCGGGAATCGATGGAGAAGCTAATTCTGTTTGGGTGACTCAACTGAGACTTCTGTTCACTTCTGCTTACACAGATCAAGAATTTAGTTCAGGCTTCCCTGGTGGCGCAGTGGTTGAGAGTCCGCCTGCCGATGCAGGGGACACAGGTTCATGCCCCGGTCTGGGAGGATCCCACATGCCGCGGAGCGGCTGGGCCCGTGAGCCGTGGCCGCTGGGCCTGCGCATCCAGAGCCTGTGCTCTGCAACAGGAGAGGCCACAACAGTGAGAGGCCCGCGTACCACCAAAAAAAAAAAAAAAAAAAAAAAAGAATTTAGTTAGCCTGCCCATTTCTCTCTTTCCAAGGGATACCATAATCAACTGGCCAATGCCCTAGGTCTCTGCAAGTCCATCGATTCTATTTCTTTTTAGACTCCGCTGGTACCATAATGGTATCCACAGCCACCTTATCTCTGGTGATTTAAGTTCTACCACTTGGTCCCTGCCACCCTGGAATCCGATTATCCCTATTGCATTTAAGGATCCTAGTTCAGGAACTGTGGTTCCCACTGTAATTTCTGACCTACAGAGAAGAATGACCACAGAGCTCTGCAGTGATGCTGGGCTCCCCTCACAAATTTCTTTCTCACAGTCGTGGTGAAAGGTGTGTCCTCTGGACCCTCGCAGGGTGGGTGAGCAGGTCTGACATGATAAATCCACTCTGATGGACTTCCCTGGTGGTCCAGTGGGTAAGACGCGGTGCTACCAATGCAGGGGGCCCGGGTTCGATCCCTGGTGGGGGAACTAGATCCCGCAGCCATGCCACAAGAATCCTCATGCTGCAACTAAAAGATGGCACGTGTTGCAATGAAGATCCCGCGGGCCGCAACTAAGAACTGGCGCAGCCGAAATAAATATTTAAAAAAAAATCCACTCTAACATTCCAATCTTCCTAAGATTCAGAATACCTTCTGCTACAGTTCCCTAAAGCAATCCTGGCACTTCAACTTCATTGAGTGTAGGCCACCTGTTAGACTATGTTTCAGCCAACTAAACAGGGTCCTTCCTCACTCTTCATGCTGAAACAGTAAACGCAGAATCTCTGCTTAGTGCATCCATGTTAATAAATTCAGCCTGATCCAACTCAGTGTTGCTTCCACCACTAACCCACACCCATTAATATCCATTCCCACGCACCCCCTGAGACCTGTCTGTATAAATTGGAAAAATCATGCAGCTCTTTCAGTGTGTAGCAAAAAGCTGTTCACTCCTTGAGGCCTGCTGGGACTTGAGTCTGGTTATAGGTCTAGAAGCAAAGAGAGGTGGGGTGGGCATAGGTCCTGAGAAGAATCAGCAGCATCTCTCAAGGTAACTACCTCGGGGAGGCCACTCCAGTTTCTTCTGACAAAGGGCTAACTTCCTTAGAAATGGGTAAAACAGCCACTTCTGACAAAGATGACCTGTAAACTCTCCCTCTCAGTCAGACTATAGATCCGCATGGCTTCTGACACCCTCCCTGGCCATATAAAGAATATTTATCTCCATTGTTCATTAGGGATGTATGCCATCACTTCTCACCATGCATCTGTTTGCTGCTTAGAATGCCAAACAAAGTGTTGATTAATAGTAACAACTGCATTTCCCCAACCGTGGCACTCCGTTCAGTCATGGGCAGGTTCACAGAACAGAGGGGCCGCAGACCACACACCCTCCTTCAAAAGTACATCAGCATATTAAAGGCCCCGGGAATCCTGCAGTGAAGAAACCCACCAACTGGAATCAACCTGGTTTCCAAATTTACTTGACCATGGGCTCATTTTCTGGAGTGTTTCTTCTACAGAACTAGGATTCAAGAAAACACACCTTGGAAAATGCAAACTTAAAAAGCTACTATGGCTTGAGCTAACATTTGGAAATTTTTTGGTTTGTGCTTTTAGCTTTTTAATTTCTACTTAACAACAGAGACCCAAACCAATAATTTCCTAAGTATTAACAGTGATATGTAGTACATCCTTATGCTATATTTAGTAACTGTTGTGGAATCACTTTTATTTCTGCCATGTCGCCCACCCAACAGCGCTCTTAAGCCTCGGCTCTTGTCTGAAGGTTCTTCTCTTGTATTAGTGGGGCTTGGGACAATCTGAACCCTTGTCAGCTGTCCTCAGGAGCACCATCCTGGAACTATTTTGGGCTGGTGGAATCTGGAGTTTAATCAATGCAACCCGACACCACAGGGAGAGAGGCCCCACTCCTTCAGAAACAGGAGCTGGGCACCGCCAGCTGCCTGGGGCTCCAGGCCCCTCTTCCAAACGATGATGCCCCTTGCTCTGCAAAACGACAGGATTTTCCACCCAACAGTTTTAAAAGGCCTTCGTATCAACTCTTAATGACCACTTTCATCAATCCAGCTTCATGGCAGGAGGGAAGTCTCATCTCTGCACCCTTGCTTCTGCTGTGACCCTTCTCTCTCCAGCTCCTCAGGCTTTTTATGTCACCTACTTCCTCACTTGTAAAACTACAAAACCTCCAGTCTCAAGTCACTTCTTCCTTCAAGCAAACATTGCCTTCATAACTCATCAATAATCACTGCCTCCGGACTGACCATTCCTCTGTTCTGGAGGTCTGGTGTTATCTGAAACTCTATGCCATTTCACTCCTTACATAATTATCTTAGTTGGCTTTTTAAAGCACGACCATACATAAAACAGCTTTGTATCTACCCAGCATCTGGCTATGAATTGTTCAGTGAATGTTTATTTGATGTCAATGTGTCCAGTCACAATTCATTCAAATGATCATGAAGGACCATGACACAAGAAGCTCATGATACTTTGCCCAAAACAACACTCCCAGGCCTTCAGCATTCTACTTACAGCATCACTCATGTTAAAAAGTACACAGCACTTTGCTTTTCAGACTAGTCTCAAAAATAATACTTAAAAGAAGGATTAAAGTCCAAAAGTAAGCTCAGCATGACATGTGAGCAGGTGAAAGGTACTTAATACCATTAACTTTAAATCGTGGGAATTTAACTCTGATGGGTTACAACATAAGCCAGTACTGTTTAAATCAGGAAATGGGGGGCAAACACAAGCATAATCTTAGTAAATTAAAACTTTTGTGGCCTTACCTTATCTTCTTCATCAGTACAAACAGTCCTTTAATAAAAAGAAGCACAATATTCAGGTTACTCAAAAATCAGCAACTCAGCTGTTGACCATCCAGAGATGATGGACACGGAATAAACTGGTAAGATGACAGGAGTCTCTGCCAGGGTCATTCATAGTAAAACTTTATTGAACAGAAAACCCAGCAAAGGTTTTCACCTCTGCAAAGCTCCTCTTGGTTTAAAGTAAAGCACGCATTTTAAAAAGCAATTATACATAAGTCTTTCCTAGAAAAGTCCTGCTAAAACATGTCTAGCAATTTCATTGATTATATAAAGTAGTACACTTAGTGTAATTTAAACATTCCAACAGGAATCAAATCGTACCAGCAGAACCATTTCTGCATCTATGGCATCTATGTACAAACACACATGCAGACACACACATCTGGAAAAGTTCCTCAGGCATAAACATGCGACACTAATGCCTTCTACTTACAATGTCTATTAAACTACAACAATATATATTAAAGCTCTTCAGAGTAAAGACATGAGAAGCCTTAGGCATTTTTTGTTCATCAATTTGTATCATGGCTTCACGTCTTACTTTCTGCTTTTGCAGAATCACAAAAGCATATCATCCTCTTTGTTGATTCTTTTACTAATTCTGTGCCATCGCCACGTCCAGGTAAGGAAATCTAGCCAGAACCAGATGATCCAGTCCACGCCTGCCAAAGCCTCTAGCAGCCAGAGAGCAAACACCATCAGTTTGCTATGGCTGCGGGACCTTCTGGAAGAAGAGAGGCAAAGAAAGTCTTGAAGACGAGCCAGGCTGTGCTCATAAACGAAGGGCTGGTCTGCTCCTCATCCACTACGTCTCTGTCTGGAGGGAGGCGGTTGGGGTCTGCAATTTCAGGATCAGGGTCTTCCTACAGGTGATAAAACACAAGGAGAAAAGAGGACTGTGACAAGCACCCAATAATGTCAGGAAAGGGCAGAGTGGCTCCCTGGACCCTTGCCCCATAAGCCAAGCCAGGCAGGCAGGACCCCGGGGACGACATCCCCAGCTGGACAGAGCTCCTTCTCCAGCCTCCGCAGCACAGCTGTGCTGGAGCATTCGCATAGTTTTCCATATTCCTGGCAGCAAGTAGCAGATCAAATGAGGTACTGTAACTAGATCTTCAGCTATTATTTAACTAGTAATTAATTAGCCACTTCATTAAATGCGGATATTTTTCTAATTTGGGCAGTGTCCCGAGTTAAAAAAAAAACTAAAACTGGAAACAAAGGATTCTAAAAACAGATTCGAGGGTGACACTTTATATTAAAAAGAATATCCTTTAGGATTATGCATTAAACTGCCTTATAAAAATTCTATTTCTTTTTTTAAATATTTATTTATTTGGCAGTGATGGGTGTTAGCTGCAGCACGCGGGATCTTCAATCTTCGTTGCTGCGTGCGGGATATTTTAGTTGCGGCATGTGGGATCTAGTTCCCTGACCAGGGATCGAACCCAGGCCCCCTGTACTGGGAGCACAGAGTCTCAGCCACTGGACCACCGGGGAAGTCCCTAAAAATTCTATTTCTGTATGTTATTTTCCAGGAAATCGATTCTGTGAGACAGGCTTATGTTCCTAATCCTTAATTAGAATAACTCTCCATTAGCAGTTTCCAAGGTATAACATATCATTATTGAGAATGAACACTAAAAATATTGAGTTTAAAAAAAAACATTACTTATATATGCCAAAATGCAAACTGCCACATGACCAAAATACCTGATGGATTTTATGACACAGTGTTTTAAAAATAGCTAATTTGAAAAAAATCTTGAAATACTGAGCCTAATAAAATGGTACACCACAAGGTATCTAAAGATTAAGGACTCGAGAGCCTGGTGTTTCACACCGAGATCGCCGGGCTCCAGAGGAAGCTCCCTACCTGGAAGTTATTGTTGGGGTCCTGATCTGCAGCTTCCTGAGGAGGACCATCATTCGGGAAGTTCTGAACTGGCCTCTGTCGAAACGGAAACCACCCAACATGATGCCTTCAAAGGAAGCATATAAAGTCCATCTTAGTGAACATCAGAGTGACATGTACTCAAGAATTTAGGGGTCCTCTCAATGAGATGAGGTTCCCCTTGCTCCCCTCCTCTCATCAGAGCAGAACCTGATTAGAAGCTCGCAGCCAGGCCCATCTGCAGAGACATTCCACCACACCGACTCCTAGACTTTCTCACTGGCCCTGTCAGGTTCTTGACAGGCACTATGCAAACTAGGCTTTATTCATTATCATGTGCCCAGCAACATAAACAGCACCTGACACATAGAATGTGCTCAATAAATACTTCTTCATCTGACCTAAACCTTACACGTGAAAACCTGAACAGAGGGGGAAGGGAAAATACATACACAGCTGTGACTATATGTAATAACATACTAAGACCTAGATTTGGTCACCTACATATATGATTCTAGAGACTATAGAATTTAAAGAATTAACTAAAAGTTGCATCTGAAAAATCCAATTAAACCCAAGTCTTGAAGCAAATATGACAAAATATAACAATGATTAATACTGGATATGAGTATTTAATGCATTATTCTAAATATTTCTTTTTTAAGATTTTTAAAAACTAAAATAAAAATCAATTTTTCCTATAGAGGAAAAATTTCTTCTGTCAGTTTTCACCACATACAAGGACATATAACTCTAGGCCAGGGTTTCTGAACTTTAGTACTGCTGACATACCAGGCTGGATATTTACTGTGGGGCTGTCCTGGGCACCAGAGGATGTTTAACAGCTACCAACCAGATGCCAGCAGGACCACCCCCCTCGCTGTGACAGTCAAAAATGTCTCCAAACACCACCAAACGTTTTGGGGGCGGGGGCAGAGGCAGATGCAAAACTACCCTGGTTGAGAACCACTGCTCTAAGCCATGGATAAAGCCAAATGCCAGGTCTGTGATGGATCTCTGGCCCTTCAGAGGCCAGAGTCACAGCCATTGCCTGACCTTTATCCTAGAAGGCAGCTGTATGTAGCCTGATAAAAGATAAATATGTTCTTATTCAACACAAATACAATGTTCCTCTCCATGCCTCAGTATGGCTGTTTTATTGTGGTTCATGAGCCTGGCAGGTAACTTAACTAGAGGAAAAGAAGAGAATGTTGTTCCTGTATTAACACAGAATTAACTGTGTTTTTGGCAATGCGCAACCAAACCATCAATTCTTTGCATCGAAAATCCTAGAATGACATACTATTTAAATACACCTCCTTAAATACTGACTGAGACTGCTCAAAAAAGAGGAAAATCTGCACTTGGTTTGAGTCACCACACGGTGTAATCTGTAGTAAAGGGAAAAAAGGGAAAGCGAAATCATCTGCTTACAGGTACATAACTACGGTGGCCCCCATGACCATGAGGAATCTGCTCAGGGAAGAGTAGAAGTAGAGGATACTAAGAAAAACGGAAAACGTAGCTGCTGAATAGGTCCAATCCAACCAATCTCGATTTATCTCATCATCTTCTTCCACAATAGGGCCACCCTGTGCATTCATCCGCAAATTCTGATTGGCCCCAGGATTAACCACCACTTGAGGAGCAGCATTCTGATTGGCGGGCTGGTTTTCAGCTGGAAACTGGTTGTGGATAGGGGCTGGAGCAGGCGCAGAGACCACAGGTATCTCTTGTGCACTTGGCGAGGGGACAAGAGTCCCTGACGCAGCAGTGGCTGCTAAGCTAAAATAAAAATGACAGAGGCAAATACTGTTGAGAGCAAGGCACCATGAAGACTTGTTCTCATAAGCTCGTTTACGCAGGGATCTTTTACTATTAAGTAAGCATATACAAACTTGATTTTTCTTTAACTTAGTGAAGAACTTCTTTACTGATAGTCATATCTATAAATGCCTTTTCTACTCCTAAGAGAAGGTGCTTGGTAAATTTCATCTGGAATTAAACACCAAGGCCACCATGAAAATATGGTGCAGTAGCAAATTAAGATTTTCATAAAATGTTAAAGATATCACGAATTGAAAAGAAAAAAAGAGGAAATAACATATTCTAAATAAAGTCATCAAACTATGGATCAGTCAGCAAACTATGCATCAAAACACAAATCAGTAGTTATCATTTATACTCTCTTCCACCACAGAAAGGACTCTGCAGATAAGTGATGAAAACACACTCATCCTGCCCTTCCTAACTTTATGGGTAACATAGATGGGAGTTCCCTCAATTTCTGGGAGCTCTGGCCACACCCAGCGCCATGAGGAAAGACTCACTACTGCATGTAGTACTGCCGTGCGTATATCTGCTGGAACCAGGAGAGCTGCAGCCACCCATAGGTTGTGTAGCCTGAGAAACCAGGCCCCAGGCCTTGGAATGCCGGCTGGGCAGCTTCAGGCCTATGAAAGATTTCAAAAAATGCTCTTTTTGAGTTGGTTTAGTATGAATAAAGGAAAATTAAGTTTAAATTACAATCAGGAATTCAAAACAAAGAGACAGAAGACTGAGCTTTATGATAGTTACATGTAGATTTCTGGGTGATGCACCTGTGTAATACAATCACAGAAAATACTGACAAAGCCCCCCTCCCATGGTCTGGATCCCATGGGAAAACAAGAGCCCTCTGTCCAGCACTGGGGTCTCATGATGTCATCACCATGATGTACAAACAAGCTGGACCTTTTCAGTCTAAGTGGATCCCCACCCTTATTTTAGACTTGCTGAGTCTCACTGAAGGTCTAAACCCCACTATTCATTCTTTAGGGAGCAGCTCTAAAAAGCCACACCTCTCCCAAAGTCTTTTCTGCAGGAAATACTCCTTTCCTCCCAATATCCATTTCTCCCTCACCCCTGATCTGAACTATACGGGGAGCAGAGTTATGTGTGGCACCACCCATGCATGCTTACTGACCACTTGTGCCTTGTAAGGCCGCTGGGCTGTTATCTCACGGGATCCCCAACAACCTTGTGGGGAGGGAGCTCTGCACTCTACCATTTTACAGAGGGGAGTCTGAGTGCAGCTCAGGGAAGACAAAGGATCTGCATGAGGTCACTGAACCTGTAAGTAGTAGGGCTGGATTTGAGACCTGTTTGACACCAAACTCATGCCTCTATCATCCAGCGCAGCCTGGGGCAGGGTGTGTGTGGGAGTCATCTCTGGTTTTGTGAGCCCTACACAGTGAACTCCTTTGGCATCACTTCACAAAATTCAAACTAACAGAACTGCAGAAAGATCAGGAGTTGTTATGTGGTCATCTCTGCTGGTCAACTCCTATCCTTAAACAAACTTATATGCACCGGCTGTCCAATAAATATTTGTTGGACGAAATCAAGTTTTATTATGGTAAAATTCATAGTCAGATATGAGCTTCAATTCTCAAATCGTATAGCCAGAAAAAGGGAAACAGTTTTAAGTGTTTCTATCCAATAATGAATTCAATTATCCACTTTATATGCTAGGTATGGAACTTAACCAAATTCCATACCCAGAGTATTTCTAAAATTGTATTCTAATACAAATAGGTCTTGGTACGATACTGTTTTTGATCATTTAAAAAAGATACAGTACATGGAAATGAGAAAATAACAAAGTGCTTTTGTTAGCTCTGATGATGATGACACTGCAGATACGCAAAATAACTAAAAGGTTTTTAGAGTTATATCCTGAAGTATGTAGAAGTGAACTGACATAATGTCTGGGAATTACTTTTAAATACTTCAGGAAAAAATGGGAAACAGGAAGAGACAAAGCAAGTATGGCAAAACTTTGATCATTATATGGAGATTCATTATACAGTTCCCTCTACTTTCGTGTATATTTGAAAACCTCCATTAAGAAAAAAAAACAACTCTTCATTCCTCAAACACCTGACTTTATCAACAATCAGATATTAAAAACTACTAGGAAATGGTGGGCAGGGGACTCGGGGAGTAACAGAGTTTCAACTTGTGGTTAATAAACTTTTTTCCCATAGGATCTTTCATAGTAAGGTGTTCCAAGAGCTGTGAAATCCGAACATCACAGCATTTAGTCGCTTCTGGCTTTTGCGCTAAAGAAATGCTCTAATTGCTCCTTTTCTCCTAGCACCACCAACACAGTACTTGGCAGAGCATTTCTCAAACAATCCCTTCACCTTTTGTCACCCACTGTTACGGCAGACAAAGCACAAAGCCACTCGGCAAAGCAGCTGCGCAGTGCTTACAACAGCTGCTTTTCTGCACCAGCACTAATTCCCTACCATGAGGTCAGTGCAATGTGAAGCACACCCACGTAGGAGGAGAAATGCCCAGATTTTCAGGACATGCATCTCCACTTTTTAGATGTTCCTAAAAGGCTATGTATTAAGAAAAGTTAAATACAGAAGAGATCTTTAAAGGGAAGCCCTTATAAAGCAAAATTTTGTCCATTTAAAAATTCTGACTATATAAACACAGCTTATTCTTAAGTTGATGCAAATAATGCACATTCATGTTGTACAACCTGCTTCTTTATTACAACACTCACCTCGAGATATTCTCCCATCCAGAGGGAAAAGGGTTCCGAACAACCTCCCTTTGCCTTAAACCGTCACTTGAGGAATCCTCAGGAGACTGTCCCTGATTAAGACCAGCGGGCTGCTCTATGGATTCAGCAACCTAGATAAGTGTAACATGAACATGAGAACAAAAGGCCTGATGCAACTGTGTGAAATCAAGCTTCAAGGATTCTTTCTCTGTGAATGGCTTATGTCCCCAACCCCGACCTCTGAACCTGACAAAATCAAACAGATGCAATGTTACATGAATATTCTAAAATTCGTTCAACACAGTATCAATACAGATACTAAAAAAAAAAAAATCCATATTTTCTCCTAGAGTAGCTATGCTGTAGTTTCACTAAAATCTCCCAATGAAGTTATCACTGGTGAGAAAGCTTCCTGTTAATGCTCTATACATCTTCTTTTTCTATACATTTTATGGTGTTAAATTTACTAAGAAATTAAATTTGACCAATAAGATTTATAAAGACAACCCAGCCAGCAACCTAAAGAATTTCTTACACTATATTCAGATGTTTCAGGATGTACAGTTGTAATATGCAAATTTAGAGTGTATCACCACATTACAATATTGATACTGTATATATATATATATTTAAAATAAATTTATTTTTATGTTTGGCTGCATTGGGTCTTTGTTGCTGTGCGCAGGCTTCCTCTAGCTGAGGAAAGCAGGGGCTACTCTTCGTTGCGGTGTGTGGGCTTCTCATTGTCGTGGCTACTCTTGTTGCAGAGCACGGGCTCTAGATGGGAGGGCTTCAGTAGTTGTGGCACATGGGCTCAGTAGCTGTGGCTCTAGGGTTCTAGAGCGCAGGCTCAGTAGTTGTGGCGCGGGGGGCTTAGCTGCTCCACGGCATGTGGAATCTCCCCGGACCAGGGATTGAAGCCGTGTCCCCTGCATTGGCAGGTGGATTCTTAACCACTGTGCCACCAGGGAAGTCCCTTAATACCGTATATTTGAACTAACACTGTGAAATGAAAAATGAGGGATTTTGACCATCTAACATAAGCAAGTCTTAAGAGACCACTTGATAAAGACTGCGGCCTTTTCCTATCCAAACAAATAATCACAATGAAAATTTCCAAAGGAAATATAGTCATTTTTTTACTCTTTATAAAAATCAGTGGTTCCTTAGAAGAAATTTATTATGTGCTAAATTCATGACTGCCTTGCTAGTTCGGTGATCTGGATACACAGCCACTATAGATCAAATCAAATCCCAGAAAACAGTGTACTGCAGAGCTCCACTTTTCCACTACAACACTAATGGAATAGTCTACTACTATTATAGTGAACTCTCACTTGTATTGATAACACTTTCTTATTCCTGATTCTCACTGGGGAAGAGACAAAATATTATATGATAAAAAGACTTAAGAGTTTTATCCAACTTCCTTTATTTTGACCTTGAGAGTCTGAATGACACGAACTGCTATCATCATGAGAAAGCAGACATACCTTTGTGCTGGCTCCTGGCATTGAAGGACTCTTCTTCACACTGCACACCAGATGCAAAACATGCCGGGGTTCCTGCT
>NW_006793860.1:487330-495406 GCF_000442215.2 Lipotes vexillifer | reverse complement strand
CCCCCGTACCGCAAAAAAAAAAAAAAAAAAAAATCCAAACCCTCTACTCCATTCCAGTGATTTTAAAACCACAGTCGTGCCACACACTTTTATACAAATCTCACTTTTAAAATCCATTTTTAATTCCCTTAAAAACTGGACTTAAGGGACTTCCCTGGTGGCACAGTGGTTCAGAATCCGCCTGCCAATGCAGGGGACACAGGTTCAAGCCTTGGTCCGGGAAGATCCCACAAGCCGCGGAGCAACGAAGCCCGTGCGCCCCCACTACTGAGCCTGCACTCTAGAGCCTGAGAGCCACAACTACTGAGCCCACGTGCCACAACTACTGAAGCCCGCGTTGCCTAGCCCGTGCTAGGCAACAAGAGAAGCCACCGCAATGAGAAGCCCACGCACCGCAACGAAGAGTAGCCCCCGCTCGCTGCAACTAGAGAAAGCCTGCGCACAGCAACAAAGACCCAACGCAGCCAAACATAAATAAAATTTAAAACTGGACTTAAATAATGGCTTCAAGTGATACATACCAAAGTCAGTACACCAGAGCTCACCAGCAACTTCTCAATCTACTCTTGCCAAAATAACCAATTATGCAAAATTTGGAATAAAGCTGCTCCTGCCAAGTAGCCCAAGATTATAAAGCAAGCTGTTTAAAACAAACAAAAAATAACCATACCTATTTATCTGCATAAATCAGGATTTTTTTTTTTTTCGGACACTGGGCAACTATAACCAACTGCAGAAATATACTGGATGCTGTGTTCATCGTTGTTCTCACTGACTGAACTTCATATGTAAATGCTATAAACCTGGACTTGTAAATGTTATTGTATAGGTGGGGTCCTGCATTATATTAAAGAGTTTCACACTAGAAAAGGTTTGAAAACCACGGGTGCCCGTGATTTGAGGCCTGTTAAAGGCCTGAACCGACACTCTGCGTCTTTATCCAGAGGCTGATTTAAAACTATATATATTAAGCAAACAACTATTATAAAGTAAGGCTTCTCACATTAGAAAGCAAATGACGAATGTGCTCCAGCCAAAATTTTTAAACGCAAATATACAGACCTGAGAGACCTTTTATTTACACCTTTGGATCCTCGGACTTAATAGGAGTGATGTTCCTCACCCAAGGAGGCCCTAAAGGAAAGCCCTCCTCCAAAACACCGCCTTTTACCAGATGAGGCAACTAGAGGCTCCACCTGCTTCGCCAATTTGCGCACCTAACAGCCATTCTTGTAGCAGCACTGCCACCTGTTTCTTGGGAGCAGCTATGGTGAAACTGCAAATAGTGCCAAGGCGAATGCTAGAGGAATGGGAGCTTATTAAATAAATAAGCACATTTCAAAAGAACGACTCAGAAGGGAAACTCACTTCCACGTTCTCGACAATATGGAACAAAAACAACCTGACCCATAAGCTACAACCTGACACGTTGCAACATTTCAGATAAGAAAGAACAATTTCACAATCTTGTCCTGTCCTGATGCCCTCTCCTGTTTGATGGAGAATTACAGTTGTGGGCAGTAAAGAACACTGTTGACACTTACATAATATTAGAGTAGAAAGTAAATATAGGAAGGTCCAGCTCATAGCCTCCATCACGTGGTGGGGAGGGAGGGCGGCCCTAAGGGTGATGTTGACAGATATGTCAACCAAAACAAAGTGAGGACGTCTCTGCAATTGAGGGACCAGAGTCTTAAAACCCAGACTCCAGGAGATTCCTTCCACCTATTTTCCTTCTAAATCATTTTTTACCGGAAAGTGCCCCGGGCTCCTCCCTGGGACTAAGCAAAGGCTGTGGAGTCCAGCTCACAGGGAGCGGAAGAGCCACGTCCTGTTCCTGGGTGTGGGGCCTTAAGTACACGCTGCCTGGGCGCTCACAATGTTTCTCTAGCCACTGGCCGGGCCCTCACCTCTCTGCAATGAGAGGCTACATTCAGAAAACTCATTTCGCAGCACTTCTGTTTCCTTATTCCTACCCATCGGATGCAATCCTAACGAGGAACACCCAGTCACTCCGACGTTTGGGGGAAATTGAGGCTTGGAGGGTTAAATGACTCACTCAAGGTCAAACTGCTGTTTCAGCGGCTTGGCTAAGGCTGGAAGCCAGATCTAGGGGACTGGGAAGGGGTCTGAAGAGGTATGGCGGGAGTGTGACAGCCGTTAGAGTTTGGGGACCTAGGACGCGAGGTGACAGGGGAAGGCGGCCCGTCAGGAAGACGGGACGATGGCGGCCTAGAACGAGGAAGTGACAGCCTCTGGGCCACGTCAGAGGGCGCCTACGGCGGCAGGGCAGAAAGGGGGAGACCACAGGCCTGGGAGAGGGGACCTGGGGAGCACCAGCCGTCAGGGGAAGGCCGGCGAAGCGAGAAGTTACAGGGAAAGGGGAGGAGGACGTGGCATCCCAAGGGGGACGCGAGGAGGGCTGCGAGGATGACAGCCGGGGTTAGGGGAGTGCTGGCAGCTGGAGCCGGGGGCTCCTCTCACCGGGCGCTCGGGGTAGACGCGGCTCAGATGGGCCTTGAGGCGGCTCACGCTCCAGCTGCGGTCGCCGCTCAGCTCCAAGTCGCGGTGGCGCTGGTTGGGGCTCTTCACCAGGAGCGTGACGGGCTCGGGCTCCATGTCGACGGTGCTGTGGGCTCGGCGGCGCTCCCAGATGCCAGGCAGGAAGTGCCGCTGCCGCCACAACCTCCAGAAAAGCGGTTCGTTTCTCTGGAGCGCGCGCGCCCCTCTCGGGGACCTTTTATAGGAACCCCGCGCCCGGACTCTGCGGACAGAACCCTCTGTGGCTGCCACCCATTGGCTGGGGCGGAGAGCACTGCCCCAACGTGGCCCAATCGGCGCCCGGCTCCGTGGGCGGAAGGGCGGGCGGAGCACGTGGGAGCAGGCTGATGCAACCCGCCGCCGTGGCGTCACCCACAGGGGCGGCTGCTGCCCGGGACCCTGGGCTAGGCGGCTGTGCTGGGGTGCGCGCGGTCCACGCGGGGCCCCTCGGCCCTGAGACACTGGCTTGCTTCCCGGCTCGGGTTGCTCACGGCATTTTAGGGAGGGCCGACCCTGCCGACTCTCCGGTTTGGCAGCCTCTGCAAATTGTTTCCTCACAAAGAAGCAGCTCCGCCCTTTTGACACTAGCCCCATTTCCCCTTTCCCTTCCCCGGGTGGCCCGGGACGTCAGGTCCCCAGGGGAGGCCTCCCTACCCCCACCCCGGCCTCAGCTCAAAGAACTGCTGGGGGAGCCCCGTTTGCGAGCCCACATGGAAGGGCGCCCCGACGCGCCTTAGAAGGGCCAGGAAGAAGGGATCTTCTTCCTGGGGTTCAGGATGCAGGAATCCGAGCCAATGTTGCCCCTTCATCTGTGACCTCAGACTTGAACGTTGTACCACTAAGTGTGGGACGTCATCCTAATGAGTGGCAAGCAGGCCACAGTCCAGCTTAGGCTGGGAGACGCTCGAAAAAGGCCTCACTTTATAGGATACTAACACATACTTCCTTGAAATTGGGGCTGAGACACAGAAGGCAGGTTTCTCAGTTTTCCTAAAATGTGACCACAGAGGCCTGGCTGATGTAGACACTCCCTCCCTCTGTAGGAAAAAAGGTCTTGAAAAACAAAACTGACATTGTGCTGGCCTGTCCTTGTTCTAATCCTGTTGGGACATCTGTTTTGCCAGGTGTGTCAGGACCTTGGCAATTGTACATACAATGTAAACACTATGTAAATAGTTTCCAGAGTGGGGCAGATTTAAGGAGGGTAACAGGAGGAACCTGGTGTGGTTGGTGGGTGTAGTACCACAGACTAGGTGGCTTAAAGGACAGAAATGTATTGTCTCACAGCTCTAGAGGCTGGAAGTCTGAGATTGATGCCAAAATACTGGCTCCCTGTACACCGATGCCAAAATGAGATACAGAGACAGAGTCTTGGAGGAGAGAGAAAGGGTGGCTTTATTCTTTGTCAGGCAAAGAGGGAACACAGCAGGCCAGCACCTCAAGAAATGTCCCCCCCACCACCCCATCCCTGGGGAATAAGGAGAGGTTTCATGTTCGGGGCTTGTGGTCAGGGGTATTCAATAAGGATCAATGCAGTAATAGTCTTACATTCTTCTTTCTTCTGCGGAGTTTCTAAAGGGTGGGGTTGCTGACAAGATTAGGGTGTGTGCAGGGTCTCCAGTGGTCTCCTAATCTTGAAGAGCTTCTCTGGTCCCTTTAATCTCGCCTCAGATGGCTTCGTGGCTGCTCCCCCCTTGATTAGCAACTGTTCGAATCTGCCCTTTGGAACTCAGGGAAGGTCATGGAGGCTGGAGTCTTGCCTACAAGAAATGGGGGACAGAAAGGCCTCTGTGTCCAGGAGCTCCACAGGGCCCCGCTTGGTTTCAAGATCAAGGTGTCAGGCAGGGTTGGTTCCTTCTGAGGGCTGTGAGGGAGAATCTGTTCCATGCTGGCAATCTTTGGCATTTCTTGTTGTGTAGCTGCATCACCCCCATCTCTGCCTTCGTGTTCATAGTGTGTTCCCCCTGTGTGCGTGCCCTCACGTCATTTTCTCTATGCATGCCTGTCTTTGTGTCCCAATCCCCCCCCCCTTTTTTTATAAGGACACCAGTCATATTGGATTAGGGTTTTACCCTAATGACCTCAACTTGATCATCTGCAAAGACCCCATTTCCAAATACTGTCACGTACACGTACTGGGGGCTTAGGAATTCATCTTTTTGGAGGACACAGTTCAATCCATAACAATCAGCCTTAATATAACACAGAACACGGGTGGTTTCCTTTTCAGCAGTGTTTGTACTAAGAAGGGAGGTGAAGCGCTTTGGAGATAATTGTCCCCATGCTCATCTTTCTGTGATTGGTTTTTGTTGGCTGAGAAGGGCTCAGTCCCTTTTCATCCAGGCTGGCTTCATGGGTGTGGCACCTCTGGGGCTCTACTCTTTGTTTAATGCTCTTCTGAAAATTCTTAATAAATTTTGAACAAGAAGTCCTGCATTTTCATTTTTCACCAGGTCTCACAAATTACGTAGCTGGTCCTGTTTCTCATACATCAGTATGGAAGAAATGACTGATTACAATTTGATAGTCTTCCAACTAGCTAGAAGCTAACCAGTGGAGCCAGGCCAGATAAAACAAGCAGAAGCCTTAAAGCAGGGAGCCGAGCAGGAGATAACAGCTTCGCTGGGTAATTAAGGAGGCCACATAACATGGTTTCCTGTAGCCGGCTGTGACAAGTGTCAGGTCCCCTTAAAACAGCACATCCATTTTCGCTCAGTAGTAAGAAAGTAAAGGGGTGTGCTTTTCCCTAGGGAAAAGGCAATCCAATTTCTGTGATTCCCTATTGAGTTATCTCTCAACGAGACAGCTCCTTGTAAAGGACTTTTGTGATTCTGCCTATAGTACAGAATTGTTCCTCGTATACATGGGGATTGGGTCCAGGACTCCCCCTCGCCACCCCCTCCCCAATAGAAAAATCCTTGGATGCGCAAGTCCCTTCTATAAAATGGCGTAGTATTTGCATATAACCAATGCAACATCCTCCCATATACTTTTTTTTTTTTTTTTAACTTTTTGGCCGCGCTACACGGCATGTGCGATCCTAGTTCCTTGACCAGGGATTGAACCTGCGCCCCCTGCAGTGGAAGCGTGGAGTCTTTCTTAACCACTGGATGGCCAGGGAAGTCCCATTCTCCCATCTACTTTAAATCATCTCTAGATTACTTATATTACTAAATACAATGTAAATGTTATGTAAATACAATGTAAACACTATGTAAAGTTTCCAGAGTGGGGCAAATTTAAGTTTTGTTTTTTGGAACTTTCTGGAATTTTTTCCTTCAGAATATTTTCCATGTGGTTGGTTGAATACATGGATGTGGAACCCGTGGATGTAGAGGGCCAACCATATTTATAAAAACATTAAATTCAGGTCAACATGCCAGGAATAGAGAGATAAACATGGAGTGACCCTGTTCTCAGTGATGTTACAAATACAGCGAGCATGATAAGACAGTCAAAAACAGAAATAAAAGACAACCCAAAAGTCTCATACATTTCTGAAGGACTTATGATTACATCGAGGAATTACACAGAGGCAGGAGGAGAGGGGGAGACAGAGAAAACTGGATGGAAGAGGTGGAATTTGAGCTGAACTTTGAAGGATGAGTAGGATTTGAATGAAAATAATAATGGCAGCAATTATTGATAAGCCCAACAGGGGACCTGTATACACAATTTGTATGGGCAAGTATAGTTCAGTGGTTCAACTGATGGGCCCAGAGCCAGAGTGCCTGTTTCTAAGCCAACTTGTGTCACTTATGAGCGTGACCTTAGGCAAGTTACTCAAACTCTCTGTACCTAATTGTCCTCATCTGTAAAATAGGAAGAATAATCGTGTCTATTTCAGGGGGTTGTTGTGATATTTAAATGATATAGCATTGTTAAAGGTCTTGGGGAAGAGCCAGACACTTAGCAAGTGCTCAATTAATATTAGCCATTAATATTTAGGAAACTGCAAGGAGTCCAGTCCACAGGTTCCCAAGCCTGGCTGTGAAACAGAATCACCTGAGGAACTCTTTTTTTTTTTTTTTTTTTTTAAAGTGAAGTCTTACAACACCAAGTATTGACAAAGATACGGAGCAATCAGGACTCTCATACTTGGCTGGTAGGAGTATAAAATTGTACAGCCACTATGGAAATCAGTCTGGCAGTTTTCATAAAGTTAAACATATACCTAACTTACAACCCAGCTATTACACTCACAGGGATTTACCCAAAAGAAATTAAAGACTTGCACAAGAATGTTGATGGCAGCTTTATTCATTGCATCAAACACTGGGAATAGTCGAGGTGTCCATCACCAGGAGACCAGATAAACACTACTGTATATCCATACAATGGAATACTACTCAGTAATAAAAAGAAATGAACTACCATACATGTAGCAACGTGGATGAATCTCAAAACCGTGCTGAGTGAAAGAACCAGATGAAAGTAGTACATATTAAATGCTTCCATTTGTATGAAACTCTAGAATAAGCAAAATGAATCTATGGTGACAGAGAACAGATGCATGGTTGCCTGGGGATGGGGTGGCAGAGACGGACTTGGAAGGGGCTGTGCTGAAGTCGGCTGGTGCCGGTTTTCAAGAACTGAATGTGAGCTTGTCTTCCTGACTCTGCTTTCAGTGTCATCACACTGACAACCTGAAATTGGCCATGGTAGGAATATTCACACCACAGAGATCAGGAAACGCAATAAAGCAGAGCCTTTTTCCCCCAGGGGAAAAGTTGTTCACCTCTACTAACACACCACTGGGCATGAAGGAAATTTCTAGGGTGGTGAAAAGTTCTGTCTTGGTAGGGTGTGGGGTAGGCAGGCACAAACATTTTTCAAAATGGATCTAGCTGCATACTTAAGATATGTGCATTTCACCGCATGGACATTATGCCCGCAACTAAACAATGTAAAAACAATAGGATGGGTGTCTGGTCCCATGTCAGGCCTACCAAATGGGACCTGAGGCATCTAAGTCGGTACTGATTCAAGGGCCAGCTTTGGAAACCACTGGTCAAGTGTGGCAGTAAGGACAGAGTTTATTTTAAAATACTAATAATGATGATGTCTGGACTTCTCTGGCAGTCCAGTGGTTAGGACTCCGAGCTCCCAGTGCAGGGGACGTGGGTTTGATCCCTGGTCGGGGAACTAAGATCCCGCATGCCATGCCGAGCAGCCAAAAATAAATAAATAAAATAAAGTAAAATTAAAAAAAATGACAATGATGATGTCAGCAAGAGGTAAGACTGGAAAGAATTCTTGGGACCAGTTCAGGAAAGACTTTGCATGCTCACCCTTGAGAGTTGGCTTTATTTTGTGGGCAATAAGGTTTTTGAGTAGTAGAAGGACGTGACCAGAATCAGTATGGATCTTCATCATTACGAAGGCTGGGTTCAAGGGGGAGAGACTTGGGGCCACGAGACCTGAGTGGTTCGTTCAAGAGAAAATGTAGATCAGTGCTAGGATCGAGCAAAGAAGGAAATGTGCAAAAAAAAATTGGAAAAAGAAAAAGACATCGCAGAAATAAGGCAGGAGGGA
>NW_006793860.1:485966-486985 GCF_000442215.2 Lipotes vexillifer | reverse complement strand
CCCCGTGGCCCGTGGCTCAGGGCCCCAGCCGCTCCGCGGCATGTGGGATCTTCCCGAAACGGGGCACGAACCCGCGTCTCCTGCATCGGCAGGCGGACTCTCAAGCACTGCGCCACCAGGGAAGCCCTCACAGCAACCTTTGAAGTAGAATGCTTTTATTATTGCCGTCTCACAGCTGGGGAAACTGAGGCATGGGGAGTTTAAGTAACTCGGCTACAGAGCTAGTAACTCTATGAAATTTTTATTTTTTAATTAACTGGTACTGAGGTATAATTTACATATAGTAAAATACATGGATCTTAAATGTACAGTTCAAAGAGTTTTGGTAGGTGTATTCACCTGTGTGAATTCCTATCATTCCAGATACATTCCTATCATTGTAGAGAGTTCCCCAGTGCCCCCTCCCAGCCAACCTGCTCACCCCCCCACCAATCCTGGTCCCAGACATTACTGGTCTGCTTTCTGTCACTCCAGTTTGGTTGGGCCTGTTCTAGAAGTTCATATAAGTGAAATCATACAACATATATTCCTTTGTGCCTCTCAAGAGTAGAAAGTCAAGCGGCTCAGGGAAAGAAAGATAGTGAGTTCAAGGAAAATACATATTCTTTTTTTTTTTTTCTTTTTTGGCCGCGCCATGCGCCATGTAGGATCTATAGTTCCCTCACCAGGGATAGAACCCCTGCCCCCTGCAGTGGAAGTGCAGAGTCTTAATCCCTGGACAGCCAGGAAAGTCTCAGAAAATCCATATCCTTAAATGAGATTTCTGGAAATGTGGAAGTGAAAGACTGTGGAAATTTAAAAACTGGATGGTTAGAAGCACCTCTGTGGTTCTATGTCTCTGCTGTGACCTAATTCATCTTTAAATTCTGAGGGGGTCAGGGAAGGAGCCGAGACCTGTTTTTTATTTTGTACTCAGGCTGTGAGGGTCTAGAAGCCTTTGCAGAACCTGAGCAGGCAAAAGGTCACTGACAGTGCACGTGCTTTATTTCAAACAATCTGGTGTCTTAGGCCCTGCTGAA
>NW_006793860.1:461761-485956 GCF_000442215.2 Lipotes vexillifer | reverse complement strand
TCTGTACTTTGTCCTTGGAATTCTTGTTTTTACTTGGTTTCTAGAGATTCTCCCAAATAATTCAAGCTCTAGCCAGAAACCTTGCCTTTTATGGTCATTTCTGAAATCCTAATTTGGCCACACACACGAGCCATCTCCTTTAGTCCAGGAAATGGACATCCTGTTCTGTACTCATGAAATCCATCCCATGGTGACCCGTGCCCACGCTAAGCCGGAAGCAGCTTGCTTTCCTCACCACAAGTAGCGCCCACAGTAAATCCTCCCAAACAATGTGGTCAGTGATCGGGAAGTGTTTTTTTTTTTTTTTTTTTTTTTTTTTTTTTCTTGCGTTATGCGGGCCTCTCACTGTTGTGGCCTCTCCCATTTGCGGAGCACAGGCTCCGGACGCGCAGGCTCAGTGGCCATGGCTCACGGGCCCAGCCGCTCCGCGGCATGTGGGATCTTCCCGAAACGGGGCACGAACCCGCGTCTCCTGCATCGGCAGGCGGACTCTCAAGCACTGCGCCACCAGGGAAGCCCCGGGAAGTGTTTTTGTTCGATAAAGGAAGGAGGTATCTCGGACTGGGATGCCCAAACTTCGAGTGTGACACCCACTTAACTGTTACTTTCTGATATCTGTTTCTTAAAAGTGCATGTTACATACATTTTTATAATCAAAGAGAATGAAAAGTGACTTGGCTTTGAGAACCCCAAGTATCTCTTGAATGGGAGATACTGAGGGGTCTGGCCAGTCAAGACTGACCACTGGGGGCAACAGTGGGCCTGGTAGTTAAATTCACGGTGCACTTCTTTTTTTTCTTAATAATTTAAAAAAATAGATTTATTTATTTTTATTTATTTATTTTTGGCTGTGTTGGGTCTTCGTTGCTGCTCGTGGTCTTTCTCTTGTTGAGACGAGCGGGGGCTACTCTTCATTGCAGTGCACGTGCTTCTTATTGCAGTGGCTTCTCTTGTTACGGAGCACGGGATCTAGGCATGCGGGCTTCAGTAGTTGTGGCTCACGGGCTTAGTTGCTCTGCGGCATGTGGGATCTTCCCGGACCAAGGATCAAACCCATGTCCCCTGCATTGGCAGGCGAATTCTTAACCACTGTGCCACCAGGGAAGTCCATGCATGGTGAACTTCTAAACTCAGCCCTTATAAGGTTTAAAAATGTACCTGGGGTTCATTTACTTGATAAGCTAAACAGAATTATCATATGACCCAGCAATTCCACTCCTAGGGTTATATCTAAAGGAATTGAAATCAGGAATGTAAACAAAAACTTGTCTATGAATATTCACAGTGGCAACATTCATAATAGCCAAAAGGTAGAAATAACTGAAATGTCCGAGAACTGATGAATGGATAAACAAAATGCGGTCTATCCATGCAATGGAATATTATTCAGCCATGGAATAATATTGGAAAGGAATGGAAAAGTACTGATACTTGCTATAACATGGATGAACATTGAAAACATTGTACTAAGTGAAAGAAGGCAGACCCAAAAGGCCACATATTGTATGGTTTTTATTCATATGAAATATCTAGAATAAGCAAATCCATAGAGACATAAAGCAGATTAGTGGCTGCCAGGGGTTAATGGAGGGTGATTGCTTAATGGGTCCATGATTTCCTTTCGGGATGATGGAAATTTTTTGGAGCTAGATAGTGGTGATGGTCGCACAACACTGTGAATGTGCTAATTGTCACTGAATTACACACTTTAAAATAGTTAACATGGTGAATTTTATATATATATATATATATATATACACACACACATACACACATATATTTGGAGTAGACATTAATTCCTTTTATGTTTTAATTGAAGTATAGTTGATTTACAAGGTATATATACCTTGATTTACAAGGTATATAGCAAAATGATTCAGTTATACCTACTATATAAATGTACATATATATGTGTATATATATATTCTTTTTTATCATTTAGTATGATAATCTCTAGGTCCAGCTATGTTACTGCAAGTGGCATTATTTCATTCTATTTTATGCCTAAGTAATATTCCACTGTATATGTTTCTTTTTTTTTTTAGCCACACCGCACAGCTTGTAGGATCTTAGTTCTCCAACCAGGGATTAAACCCGGGTCCTCAGCAGTGACAGTGGAGTCCTAACCACTGGACCACCAGGGAATTCCCCCATTGTATATGTTTGCCACATCTTCTTTATCCATTCATCTGTCGACGGACATTTAGGTTGCTTCCATGTCTTGGCTATTGTAAATAGTGCTATTGATACTATGAGGTGAATTTTATATTATACAGTTGAAAAAATCAGAAGTCCTGCTTGGTTTCCTCTTTCCTGTTGAATGCTATCTCACAGCCTTTCCTCCAATGGAGGGAGGAACCCAGATAAAATAACCGCCACCGGACAACAAAAATCCTTCCGATTACCGCAAAAAGGACGGGGTAGACGAATGGGTGGTGTCTGCTTGATTCAATAATCTCTCTCACAGAGCACATGCTTGGCTCTTCTCTAGGCTGCAGGTGCAGCCAGCTCCAGGTTTATGACTCTCCTGGCTGCTTGGGTTTGGTTCCAGGGCAAACACCACTCAGGTGAGCCCTGCCCTCCAGGTCTGCATCCTGGGCAGGATCATGGCTGAACTCTGAGGCCCAGGAAACCTCAAAAGCCCTCACTTCCCCATCACAGGTGCCAGTCCAGCCCTCTTCTAAATATTCTGATTGTAGTCCAGCATTTTACTTTAAAAAGAAAAGAAAAAACCCATATTTATTCATCTTAAGTTTTATAGTACCTTTTCATAAATACAGAATCTTTCCTGTACTCTAAGTAAAGTTTTGACTGTGGCTAGTTTCTTTTTTTTTTCTCTAGCAAAACCCCCAGCTTCCCCAAGCTGGTTTCAGACTAGACCTAGCACTTAGGCAAAGATGCATAAGACGACAGAGATAGCTATAGCAATATAGCAATATTCTTGTTAAAATGGTGGGTCTGGGCTTCCCTGGTGGCGCAGTGGTTGAGAGTCCGCCTGCCGATGCAGGGGACACGGGTTTGTGCCCCGGTCCGGGAAGGTCCCACATGCAGCGGAGCGGCTGGGCCCATGAGCCATGATCGCTGAGCCTGCGCGTCCGGAGCCTGTGCTCCGCAGCGGGAGAGGCCACAACAGTGAGAGGCCCACGTACTGCAAAAAAAAAAAAAAAAAAAAAAAAAAAATGGTGGGACTTGTTACTTTCCTCCATGAATTTCCTTGCTCAGCCCTCCCGTTCAACTCTGGACTTTTCCTTTCCCAGCCCATAACAAACATCTCCACTCATTCCCCTCTTATCTCTGCCCTGGTTCCATCAGCTGTCCCTGCCCCAGGCCTACATCAATCACTCAGGTCAGCAAGATTTCACTTGTGGATCTGGTTCTTTGTAAACAAGTTCTGGCCCCCTCCCCCTGCACCTTGCCCTAATTCCCCAAACCTCCTTATGTTAACCAACCCCACCTTTCTCCAAGACAGGACCCTCAAACATCTCCGTTGCAGGCAGCCCTGTCTCCCCCTCCTCCTCCCCATTGTTGCTTCTAGGCTGGTGTGCATCTTAGCAGCCACTTCTCACCGGAAGGCTTACCTGACTGCAAGTATAATCTCTTGACCTCTAGGGCTCTCTTCCAATATCACAAGCTTCCCTCCCATCCCTTCCCCATCTTAATAATTCCAGCTTCCAGTTCATACTCCCTTTCATTCAGTTCTACTTACATTTATCTCTGCTCTGCTCCCACTGCTCATTGGCATAATCCATTCCTTTGCCATTCATTCATTCATTCGACAAACATTTATTGAGTGCCTACTCTGTGCTAAGCCCTGTGATGGGTGCTGGGGTGCAAAGATGAGGTGATGTGGTCACAATCAGGGCTGATATGCACTCACTCAGCCATTTCAGCAGTTAAGATATTGAAATACCACCATGCCAGCTGGTAAACGTGCTGTGAATACCCTCCAGCTGCCCCAGGCCTGAGACCACCAGGTCTTCCTACCATCCAGTAACTAAAACTTTCATCCCAACTGCCACCTTCATAGAGCTCACAGTCAAATGATAGACACCCTAGATTTTGCTAAAAAATGTTTACCTCCTGGGACTTCCCTGGTGTCGCAGTGGTTAAGAATCATCTGCTTGCCAATGCAGGGGACACAGGTTGGAGCCCTGGTCTGGGGAGATCCCACATGCCGTGGAGCAACTAAGCGCATGCGCCACAACTACTGAGCCTGCGCTCTAGAGCTTGCAGGCCACAATTACTGAACCCGTGCAGCAACTACTGAAGCCCGCGCGCCTACATCCCACGCTCCACAACGAGAAGCCACCACAATGAGAAGCCCGTGCACCTCAACGAAGGCTAGCCCCCACTTGCCACAACTAGAGAAAGCCTGTGCACAGCAATGAAGACCCGATGCAGCCTAAAATGAAAAAAATAAAATAAAATAAAAATAAGTTTACCTCCTGCAGAATCTCAAACTTTGAAATGCACTATACATACTGACCACACACTACCCTGTATTCTTCTCTGTCTCCCTCTCTCCCATTCCCACAGAGCATCCTTTTTGTCCTCCTGCTACCAGCCCCTCAAGTCTTCTCAACTCTTGCAGCTCACTTCCTGTGTCTGCATCCATCTTGGAGCTCGTGGTCAGCCATTTTCATGTACTTTGGTCATTCTCCTTGAACTCCTCGTGCCTTGGCCTTCCATCCTTCTTGCTTGGCCAGCCCCATGACTGGGGAACGTGTCCCCTGCATTCTACACATTTGCTTTCTGACCTAGTGCTTGGGAGACCTGCCAGAGAAAGGCACCAGGGCAGGTGTCCTGAGAATTTTGCACCCTTGGACTAGCAGAGATCAGCTATGCCTTCTCTGCTGCTTGGGCAGAGTTTCTGCCACATTTTATTGATTCACCATTACTACCTCTTCATCAATTATTCTCTTCATTGCATCTTAAATCTTTCCCCTCAGACATATACATACACCCGGATCTCTCTTTGTCACTCCCACCTGTAACAGAGACATTGATTGCTCGATGAATACTCACATGTTCCCCCCGGGTTTTCCAGACGCTGGCAGGGAGGTGGTGCCATGTGACTTACTTGGCTAATGGACTTTGAGTGGAAGTAACAGGTCACTTCTGAGCTGAAGCATTTGAAAGCCGGGGCATGACCCTCCTACTCTCTTTTCTCTTCCTCAGTGAGTTAGGAGCTACTGGCTGACGTGATAGCCTCCCAAGATGGGAATAGTTTGGATCACTGAGTCTTGAGGTGGAGAAGAGGGCGTACCCAGCGTAGGAATATTTGTAGGAGAGAAATCAATCTTTGTCACGTGAGTCACTAACATTTAGTGGGTAATTTATTACTGCAGCAGAGCATACCATGATCCTGACTGATACACCCCCTAAGATAACGACAATCAAAATGCTTCCCCTGGAGTCTCCTCCAAGTTTCCACCTTACTTTTTCTCCCCTTATTTTCCTTATTTTTCTCTCCATTGCTGGGTTACTGAAGCACAGGTCAATGTGCATGGCTGCTGCTTTCCTTTCCCCTCCAGCAATTATTCCTCAATCTCTGGTACCTGAACCACCACCTTACCAAATTATTCTCTGTAAGGCTCCCAGTGATTCCCAGAACTGCAATTCAGCAGCGGCTTCACTTCTGCGGCCGGCTGCCATGAGGGTCGACGACGCTATGCTTTTTCGATCTCTTCTCTGGTACCTGTAAGGCCCTTGGTTACCTGGGTTCTCCTCCTGCCTCACCAGTGATCTTTTCTAGGCTGCTCTGCTGGCTTCCTATTCTTCCTCCTACCCCTAAATGTAGCCCTTCCCAAGGTCCAGCCTCCAGCCCTCACCATTCTCTTTACTTTCTTTCTTGGTGATCTCACCCAAGGTATGGCTTCGATTTCCTGTCTTTCAGTGTTGACTCCCAAATCTACGGATGGTCTCTGTTCTTACAGTGTCAGGCTAACAGTGGACACCCTGAGCTCCTCCTGAGCTCCGGGACCACAATTCTGACCACTGGGATGTCTTCATACTTAAAAGTGTCCAAAACCAAACCCACCTACTTGCTCATTTTCTCCAGCAGAAAGCCTATTACCTCGCCCTCCATATTACATGGTTTGTTCATTCTTACAGCTGCCCAGGCTCAGCTCCTGGGGCCCTGCCCCTCCCACGCATACATCCAGGCAATTCCCAGTCCTGGAAGATACTATTCTTCCCCCTCTTCTCCCTGCTCCTCACCACCCTTAGAGTGTTGAGACTGGCTGACTTGCCTTTGCAAATTCTGTGCAGCCTCCTCTCTGGGCGCCCTGCCTTTTCTCCTCCAGCCTCCTTCACCTCCTGTCTGGCCAAGCTTCCTCAGGCTCCCATCGCCCCTTCCCCTTCAGTGGCTCTCCAGCGCCCCTGAGTCAGTCCTGAGCTCCTCAGCCTCTCAGTGGGGGCCTTGCACACTACAACCTCCTCAGTCTTATTCTCCCCGGGTACGCATCCCTCATACGCCAGGAAGGCTGGTTTATTTCTTGTTCTCCAAACACACCTAGTAAGCTGTTCTGACTCTGGTCCTTGCTCAAGGCATCCTGCCACTTGGGTTACCTTCTCCCAATCCCAGCTCCCATTTCTGTCTATAGAATCCTATCAACTGTTCAAACCTATTTTAAGTACCATTTTCTCTAGAGAGAGTTTCTTAATTCCCTTGACCTTAGTGTTAGCTCCCTCTTTTGCATCCTTAGAGTGTTTTATTTTGTAACTCTCCTATGAGAAAATGAAAACCACTTGTCCTTTCTTGCCACCATCTTTTGTCCGTATGACGTTCTGCTCTTCGGCCTCCCAGCCAGGTTGTTCTTCTTAACGCTCTACCACGTGGTATTTTTAGAAACTGAGTTTGTTGTGGCTCCCTTTCAGGAAGGGGCGCTCATGTCATGCTTGTGTTTTTAGTCATAAGGTTGACCCTCACTTCAAGTGGGCAATTAACGATGAAGCGGGTGGCTGGGCTTTCCTGGGCCCCGTTTCTGTAAACACTTTTGAAGTGGGCGGTATGTATTTTCTGATATCCTGAGCTATACACATCCACAAGTGAAACCTGGCTGTTTTGCATGTGCTTGGGGGCCTCCCAGCCAGGTGGTTCTTCTGGAACGTTCCAGCTATTCTCTTCCCTGTGAAACCCACCTCTCCCTCCTAGGCACACGAGAGGCCAGGCAGGTGTGTAAAAGGGAATTCAGTCCAAATGGGGCTCTCCATGCTCTAATGAGACCTGGGAGGTGGAGCTCAGAGAGCCTATCTGGTGGAAAACAGGTGCTGCTGTACTTACGTCAAAGCCACGACAAGTCTGGGCAGGAACTGAAAGAGGATGTGAAATCTGGAGGCTGAAATGCCAAGGGGGAAATCAGGAGCTATCTGAGCAGTGGATCCTGGGGGAGATAAATGAGGAGTCCCTTCTGCAGTGGCCGTTGTGGCTGCTGGTGGGGGCTGGGTCCCAGCTCTGATGACCCAGCTCTCTGTGGCTTTCCATGCACAGTGCAAGGGTAGACTACTCACTGATGTGGAGTATCTACTCGTCCAAAAGCAGAGAAAGACACACACACACTGTAGACCAAAATCTCGTACCCTCTCAGGGCCCAATATGCCCAACAATGACTTGGAGGGCCTTCAGAGCCTCTGAGCACACAGTAGGGCAGCAGGAAGTGGTGGGCCAAGTGGGGGGGGACTGAAGAATGTGTCCTCCCCCAGACCCCTACCCTCACTTCCACAACTTTGATCAACCACGCATGGGCCAAACCACAGTCAGCAGCAGGCCAGCTGGCTGGTGACACATGCTTTGGTCCAATTCTCTCATTTCACAGACTGAAGCTCAGAGAGGTTAAGGGGGCATAGCTGAGGTCACAAGCCAGTTTTGGGGGGAGACAGAAACTCAAGTCCAGGTTCCTTGGTGGCCCCGCTGTGGCTCTTTCCACTCAATCTCTCTGCCCCTCGGTTTGAGGCAAGATTGAAAATTCTGGGAAACTTTTAAAAAGACTAAAGGGACTTCCCTGGTGGTCCAGTGATTAAGACTCTGTGCTCCCATTGCAGGGGTCACGGGTTCGATCCCTGGTTGGGGAACTAAGATCTTGCAGGCCGTGAGGCACGGCCACCAAAAAAAAAAAAAGACTGAAGAAAACAGGTTCCCTGTGTGCCTGCAAACACATGTAAGGGAAGCAAAGGGAAAATAAGTGGCTCCTGTAAATGTCCATGCGGAAATCTGGCAATATGACCTATAGAACCAGTGGAAGCTCAGCAAAGTTCAATCCAGGGTTGAAAAAACAACACAGTTTTTTCATAACACTCAGCCTAGTTGAAACAGTGTGTTCTAAAACAAATGAATTCTGTTGACTGAATAAATGTATTTTTATTCATTTCATTGTTTTTCACCTTACTGTTAACTCAAGGCTTTAAAAATTTTTTTAATTAATTAATTAAATTTACTTTTGGCTGCGTTGGGTCTTTGTTGCTGTGCGCGGGCTTTCTCTAGTTGCGGCGAGCGGGGGCTGCTCTTCATTGCGGTGCATGGGCTTCTCATAGCCGTGGCTTCTCTTGTTGCGGAGCACAGGCTCTAGGCACGCAGGCTTCAGTAGTTGTGACACATGGACTCAGTAGTTGTGGCTCACGGGCTCTAGAGCGCAGGCTCAGTAGTTGTGGTACAGGGGCTTAGTTGCTCTGCGGCATGTGGGATCTTCCCGGACCAGGGCTCAAACCCGTGTCCCCTGCGTTGGCAGGTGGATTATTAACCACTGCTCCACCAGGGAAGTCCAAGGCTTTTTAAAAATTATTTATTTATTTATTTATGGCTGCATTGGGTCTTCATTGCTGTGTATGCGCTTTTCTCTCATTGTGGAGAGTGGGGGGCTACTCTTCACTGTGGTGCATGGGCTTCTCATTGCGGTGGCTTCTCTTGTTGCGGAGCACGGGCTCTAGGTGCACAGGCTTCAGTAGTTGTGGCACGCGGGCTCAGTAGTTGTAGCTCACAAGCTTAGTTGCTCCGCGGCATGTGGGATCTTCCCGGACCAGGCATCGAACCCGTGTCCCCTGCATGGGCAGGCGGATTCTTAACCACTGCACCACCAGGGAAGTCCCCAAAGCCTTTTTTTTAAAAAAACAAAGCTATTATCATTGTTCAAAATTTGGTTTCCAACATGGTGATTTTTTTTTTTTTTAATTCCCAAAGGCAAAGCATTCTCTGTTCTTGGATCAGTGACTCCCTGAGGTCAGAAGAGGGAGCACCTGTTTGCCAGGAAATGGTTTTCCATGAGGCTCTAGAAAGGCAAGCATTCCCTGATGGAGCCTTTGCCTTATCTGGAGTTAGAGTTGGTCCAGGTCCATTGAACGGCTCAGAGGCAGCCCCCTCTCCGTCCTTCAGGAGCTCAGCCAGGCTCTCTGGCTCCCTCAGCAAAGGCCTGATGTAGTAAGAGGACAGTGGGGCTTATCACAGCCTGGGAACCCAGGGCCTTGGTCTCTGTAGTGGGACGAACACTAAAGTCCTTTGAGTCCCAACCCCAAGAAAGAGACTTTCGCCTTCATGACTAAGTGGGTGCTTCAGTGCACTTGGAGGGGGTCAACCAGACCCAAAGATGCCTGGTTCCTTGGCCACCCCAGTGCTATTGGAAGAAGGCTCAGCCAGTGGAATCCCCCAACAGCTCACCTTTATGCTGCTTGGGTACGTCTGAGCTGAAATGCCCTTTCAGAGAGCCTCACCCACCAGCATTGGACGTATCTTAATGTACATTCTGCTCCTGCATCCCAGGTGGTGGTGCAAACACTCTGGGGGGGTTCCATCCACAGTAAACTGAACACACTTACCTGAGCAAGGTTTGTCTCCCCCCAGGTTCTCTGTCTTCTCTGAGCCCCATCTTACGTTCCCCGCACTGCAGCCCCTCTGCTATTTACTCTGTTTCCATCTCTTACTGGTGGTTCCTCCTCCCTGTCCTTCCCCCGAGCCTTGGGCTGGGTTTGGACCTTTCTGACTCTTTGCCCAACGTTTCCATGTTTACACCCACCTCTCTGCTTCCCCATTCCTGACCCACCAAACCTGCACCCCCAACCAAACCTGAAATTTAACACTCCTGCATGAGATTCCCTAAACCATGCCCCTCCTTTGAAGCTCTTTCCTGACACACCCACCATCCATACCCCTCCTCCTGGTGTTTTTGTTGGTTCCCTTTCCTTCCCTGTGGGATGAGCTGGGGAAAATGGCAGTTATGCCCACCATGGCCTTTCTCCAACTAGATGAACTCCCTGTTGTACAGAAAAACACAGGGCACAGAGGAAAGTCTAAGCTGTATTTTTCAAATCATGAGTCAGCACCCATTAGTGGATCCCAAACTCATTTTAGTGGATTGCAACCAACATTAAAAGGAGAACAAGAAGTAGAAAGAATAGAAAATACCAAAGTGCATCCCTCATAGTAAGGATAAGGATTGTTTTGTGACACTTCAGTTTCACTGTGTTTGTTCCAAACCTCAATGTAAAATAGATTTCTTACTGTGGGTTGCAGTCTGAAAATGTTTGAAAGTCCCGGCCTACCAAAGAACCAACCAAAACACTGAAGATATGCTACTGAAAGCAAAGGAAGTGAGAGGTGGTTACATAAATTTGCATTGTTACGGAGGCTCAACGAGCCCCCGTATTCCCCCTGTAAGGGCTGTAGGTGGGGTGCCCACTCTCCTGATATTGGAGGGGGGAGGCGTGTTTAGGGGGTGCTCCCAGGAAAGGTCTGTAGAAACGGCCAAAATTCACACTCAGCACTCTGATTCAAATTTGTATACAAATCAAAGATTGAAATCTTAATTTGTTGTAATCAAGAGCAAAAGAAAACTTTAAAGGAATAGGAATCCACCAGAGAGTTTTCCAGACAGCTCCACCTGCTGCTTCTCCAGCCCAGAAAAACAAAGCCCAGAGGACTTGTCTGATGGGAGTGGGGTCCAGCTGAAATTTGGAAATCTACCAGCTTCTTCCATCAGATCATCAGATGCTACCACTTAAAGTGCGATGGGGCATGTGTCCTGTCCCCGTGGACAGGTGGGCACCCCCTGCCTCCTGGCTTTGGGCAGGCGCAGCCAAGCCCAGAGCTATTGGCAGTAAAAGGTGAGCACGTTTTCCTGGTTTCCTCGGATCAGGACGACCGGAGGTCTGAGGTCCTGGGACAGCGTCTCCAGCCAGGCCATGTAGAGCGAGCTCGGGCACTTCCCCTTCCTCCCTATGGGCAAGGTGCTGTGGGGCAGGAAGAAGCAGCAGATGGGGAATTACCAAGGGGCCTTCCCCACACGGCCCAGTTCCTGGTTTGCTTTCTGAACAGCGTCTCTGTTTATTGGCCCCTTCAGAGCTCTTTCTTCCCAGCCGCCCTAAGAATGACCTGCTGCTCTCCTTGAAAGCATGACCTGAAATGTACCTTCAGCCGCAAAGCATTTCTTTTCTTTTTTTTTTTGGCCGTGCCCCACAGCTTGTAGGATCTTAGTTCCACGACCAGATATCGAACCTGAGCCCTGGCAGTGAAAGCGCTGAGTCCTAACCACTGGACTGCCAGGGAACTCCCACAACGCATTTCTAAACAAAGCCATGGCCTGTAAGGTCCCCATGATCTGGTCCCCACCAGCCTCCACAACCTCAACTCCCACCACCCGCAGCCTCGCTCACACCGCTACAGTCACAGAAGCTTCCTTTCCATTCCTGAAAAAAATGGCAAGCTTGCTCCTGCCCCAGGGCCTTGGCATGTGATGTTCTTTCCACCCAGAAGGCAGTGGCCCCAGCTCTTCACCAGGTTGGCTCCTTCGATTCCCTCAGGTCTTGGCTCAAGGGCACCTCCTCCTCTGATCACCCTCTTCGATAACATCTTCCCATCTCTCTTTATCATGTCACCCTGTTTCATTATCTTCATAGCACTTCACACTCTCAAATCCTATTTTTATTTATTTGTGTGTTGTCTGTCTCCCCCCACTAGAATGTATGTTCTCTCATGAGCAGGCTGGGTCTGTCTTATCCGCCTGTGCCTAGAACACAGTCTGACACAGTGAGGCTGTATGCCACTCATCCGACCACTCAGGTCATGCCAGCCTCGCCTCTCCAGCTACACACCTGCCTGTGGCCACAACAAAGTGATATGTTCATGTGTTTCAGCTGAGCGGCCTGGTCCTGCTCCCTGCCCTGTAGGTAAGGCCCTGGGAGCAGGACTCCGTTGTCGCCTGGAGAGGGCCCCTTGTCTGAACTGCAATGCTGTGCAAATAAAAACATGCCCTGGGAATGCTCTTCAGCCACATTTTCATGGCTATGTTGGGAAGTGACTTTTCTACCACACTGAGATTCCAAAGACGCGTGGTGATGCCTGCAGCCGTCCTGCTCTTTGCTCTTGGAGGTGGCAGCATTGCAGCTGCCAGCTGGCGCTACGAGAGGCTGGGGCACCAGCACCTTACGTGGGGCTGCACTTTGTTTTCCCAAAGTACATCCACAGGTACTATTTCATCTGAACCTCAGAACCACCCTGGGGAACAGCTGAGGGAACTGGGCAGCAAGGAGGGTGCTGTGCGACACTGGGCTTCAGAGCCTGGCTCTGGGGTCAGAGAAGCTGTAGGAGTCATGGCTTTGCCACTCCCTCAGCCACGTGGCTTTGACAAATGGCTCACTGGCCCTGAGCCTCGGTTTTCTCTTCCCCGAAGTGAGAACACACATGCTTCCTTCATGGACGCTTGTAAGCTCTAACGAAAACCCAACTTAGGAAGGGTGCTGCACAACAATGCTTGCACAGAGTAAGCACTTCACGGTGTCAGCAGTACTGTCATCACGTATTACTATTTACCAGCTTGAGATGACCAGCCAGTGAGTGGCAGAGCTGGGACTTGACCCGAGGTCCTGGGATCTTTCCATCCCAGCGGCCCCTGCTCACTGCAACTCCCACCTCCACTGAGAAGGTGAATTGAGGTCCCTAAACAGCTGTTCCTTATTTAAAATTCCATCCTCAAAGCTTCACTTGCCACAAACACTATCCTCCCTTAAAAAGCAAGGTCCCCAGGATTGGGGAACCTGGTGGGAACAAGGATATTCCATTAAGCCAGTGTCACTTTAGTAGACTGTGTTTGTGTTTGTCTGGTGCCTTTCCAGGGAAAAGGGAAGTGGGAATATGGAAAGCAAACTTTCCTGATTTAACAGTTACGCTAAAGGCTGGAAATGCCCTCCAGGAACTTCTACATCATTTTCCGGGACTGAATTCAAAAACTTCAGAGACCACGAGGGGACTGGTGGCTGCGTTATCCAGGGCAGGGGACGCCCATAGCTCCTGCTGTGGCCTTTCCCTCCCCGAGCGGACCCTGTGCACCTGTCCATGCTACTGATTCCCTCGGCAATCTCCCCCAGTGCCAGCCAATGACACGCTCTATTTATGTTCACAGGATGTGTGTGCTGTAAGCTACTAATCTTTAGAAATAAAGCTGCTCCAGAACAAAGGAGCTTCCTGTTTAGAACTGCATCTCTTAGCCACAAAGAAAAGCAGCCTTTGATCAAACCTAGATGCGGAAATATAACCGTGCTTCAGAATCAGCATCTCAGCCTTCAAAACCCAGTTGCCACTTGACAGCTGTGAGATCCCGGCAGGTGCTGAATTTCTCCGAGACTCAGTTTCCTCATCTCCTAAGTGTGTGTGCTGCGGAGGGGATGGGGGTAAAATAGAACTACTTCATAGAGTTTTGAAAATTGATAAGGCCCAGTGGGCTGGGATTTTGGGATTAGCAGATACAAACTATTATATGTAGAATGGATAAACAACAAGGTCCTACTGTATATAGCACAGGGAGCTATATTCAATATCCTGTGATAGGAACTTCCCTGGCGGTCCAGTGGTTAAGGCTTTGCCTTCCAGTGCAGGAGGTGTGGGTTCGATCTCTGCTTGGGGAGCTAAGATCCCACACGTCTCGTGGCCAAAAAGCAAAACATAAAACAGAAGCAATACTGTAACAAATTCAATAAAGACTTTAAAAATGGTCCACATCAAAAAAAAAAACAACTTAAAAAATAGCCTATGATAAACCATAATGGAAAAGAATATGAAAAAGAATGTACATGTATAACGTAATCACTTTGCTGTAGAGCAGAAATTAACACAACATTGTAAATCAACTATACTTCAAAATAAATGTTTAAAAATAAAAAAATAAAATTAATAAGGCCCAATGCCTTGAGTGTTATAGAGTCTCAATTGATAAAATGCAATGTTGATTACTATTATTTTGACTACTACTATTTGGCTTTGAGGAGGGAGCCTTTATAGAAGAAAGAGGGGTCTAGACCCAAAAGTTATGCCAGAAGTAGGTTGTCAGTGTGGCCAAAGTTTGTTGGGCTGGTTACAAGGCTGCTTTATCAGCAGCGCAGGTTAAGTTGAGCTCAAATGTGGGCCGTTAATCAGATAAACCGCTGATTAGCAGACGGCAAACGAGCCAGTTCTGCCTCAAAGCTGCTCAAAAAAGAGTCCAAGTGCGCTGACGTGCTGGAAAATGTGATTTTTGTTATTTCATGGAGGCTTGGGAGGGTTTTTTCATCCTTAGAATTTCTGGGAAATGCAGGCTCCTGGGCCCCACCCCAGGCCCTTATCTGGAAGGAATTGAGGAATTTACCATTTTCCATGGTCTCCCAGTGGTTCTGATGAAGGTGACCCTCAGAGTGAACTTTTCATGGGCATGTCTCCGGGCTGGAGACTGAGCAGCACAGCTGCTGCGCCCTCCCAGTGGAGCTGGCTTGACCGCCAGGGCCCCTTTGGGCAACAGCTGCGGCTGCCGCCACGCGGTGGGACGCTGTGTGCAGGCCTCTTCTCTAAGGTGACTGGACTCCTGATTATTTGTATCAGTCAATCCCACAAAGACTGCTGGGTGGGGGATTGGTTTTCCCAATGAGATCCAGGGCGTAGAGGAGTGGGAAGGGAGAGGCGCCAGCAGGTAGTCACCTCCTTGGATGAAATTCCTCATCTTACTGCTTGAGAGACGGACTCATTTTAGTGGCGAATAAACTTAGAATCATAGCATGTTAGCGTGAAAAAGAATCTTGGAAATAATTCAGTTTAACTCTTCTCTATAATCAGGGAAACTGAGTCTCAGAGAAGGAGGGTTACCTGCCCAAGGCCACACAGCGTGCTGGCCAATGGCAGAGACAAAACGCAAATCTGTTTTGGAGGTGGCACTCAGGAAGAGGTGGTTTGACACACCCACACCCCCTGGCTGGCACACAATAGGTACCACACCCAGAGAAAGTCGGGGAGCCATCCCAGGATGAAGCCATTGCCACCGTCTTGCCGTCTGACCCAGTCAACAGCCAGGCTAACCTGGCCCTAGAAACATTTTCTGCAAGATGTTAGCCAGAGGCTTGAAGATAAACCCACTTTCCTTATACCACAGTCCCCACATCAAAGGCAACGTGAAGCACTTCCTTTGTACAAAAAATGATCTTTTCCTAAAAGCTCCAGGAAGCACGGCTTCATAGAGCCATCTTCGTGGGCAGCCACCTGTGCATTTACAAAGTCCCCCACTGAGAAGGGTCCCAGGCTGGGCTTCATGCTCTGCTGTCACTATCTTGACATTCTTAATCACTTTTGAACAAGGGGCCCCACCTTTTCATTGTACGCGGGGCCCTGGAAATCACATGCTCCATCTTGATTTCCAGGTACGAACAAACAGGTTCCACAGGCTTCCGGGCTGTTCTGCGGAATCCGGAATCCGCAGGTGGCTCACCCCAGGAAATGTCAGGTACTCCGCTTGGCAAATGCCCACATTGCCTCTTGAGCTGGGCCTTTCCCAGCCATGTTCTGCCACCCTAAGACTCCCTGTGCCACTGTTGCCTTCCCCTCATCTTCCACTCAGCCTCAGCCAATACCTGTCCTAGCGAGGCAGCTCCTAACCAGACACAAGCAGCAGCCACGGAAGCTCGAGGAGCTGACAGGCATGGAGACTGGAACAGCCAGGGCTGGGGCCAGGCTCTGCTTCCACTGCCTAGACCTGGCACCAACATCAATTGGGGGTGGCCGGTGGCCAAGGAGGGCTGGGTGGTTCCCAAACAACTAGGAATCGATTTCTTCTGGAATGAGCTGGGTCCCCTTTATCAAGCCAAGTTTGGCAGGAAAAAGCAATGGATAAGGGGAAAGCGGTGGTGAGGGGAGTCGGTGAGTCCCGGGACACTGGGGCCCCAAGACCTCTGCCAGCTGGTGCCCAGGCGAGGGGCATGGGGCAGATGCAGGCCCGGCCACGTGCTGAGAACCCACCCGGGCTGTGTTTACAGGAGTTTGGGGCCCTTCATCCTCACAGGGGAAGGCTTGGGTCCTCAGCCAGTGGCGACCCCTGCAGAGCTGACACCTTTGGGCTCGGCGACAGACTTCTCCTTCTGCAGGGCGCTACTTACATGATGACCAGAGCGGCATCCCGGGAGTAATCCAGCAGAATCTCGTTCAGCCTCACCTGCCGAAGGGACTGGGTGAGGAAAAGCCACGTGGTCACTTCCCATGTCCGATGAGTGGTCCCAGCCAAGCCCGGTGGTCTCTTTGAACATCTCAAACCAGGTGTGTGAATTGTTGCCCCTAAATTATTATAGACTCTCCCACCCCCGAGAAGGAAAGTGAATGCAAAGCTAACCTCCTGGAGAAGCCCTCTGGATGTTTCCTTCCTGACTTTATTACCATGACCAGCAGGATCATGGCAGGGAAGAGCCCCTCACATGGCTGGGAAAGCTGGGTTCAAATCTCAGCCCTGAGGGTTCCTGGCAGAGAGCCTGAGCAGGTAACTCACCTCCCTGAGCGTCACTGTCCACAGCTGTGCAATGGGTACAACAGTGCCCTCTCCCGGGCAATTTGGGGAGTCCTGAGGGAGATAATCTATGCAAAAGCCCCAGGCCTAGGGGAAGCACTTGATAAGGCGGACTTGGAGCAGGGGTGGAGCTGCTCCATCTCTCCCGTAACAGAGTAGGCAAGAGCCTTCTGTGGACACGATGCTTTACTCAGCGTTTTCCAAGGAGCTGGGCAGCTGTGGGAGGGTCTGGGGCCTCAGGGCTGCTGGGTCAGGGAATTCCCCAAAGCTGGGGGGGTGGCGCTGGGTTGTGTGGGGCTCCCTCCCACCCCAAGGCCTGTCTCCAAACTGTTCAGAAACAACTGACACTCAGGGTCTCATAGTGGACGGACACCCCATGTGAGAGAATGGAAAACCGAGGGGAAGTGAGTTCACGTAAATGTCACAAGGTCGGCATTTTGGGTGGAATCATTCTTCGTTGTGGACCTGTCCGGTGGGTTGGAGGATGTTTAGCAGCATCCAGGCCTCTACTCACTAAATGACAGTAGCAATCCTGTCCGCCCCCCGCCCCCACCGGAGGTGACAGCCAAAAATGTCTCCAGAAATCACCAAATGTCACACTGCCCCTCAGAACCACGGACCCAGAGCACACGGGGAGCAGAACTGTGGTCCCCAGGCCCCCAACTGCTCACCCCACCTAAAAATGGCCTTGGCAGCCACCACTCTCCTTTAGGCCCTATCAGCGTCCTGAAGATGTTGCCTGGGAAGCGGGGCGGGGTCTACAGCTAAGGGAAGAAGATCAGCCAGCTTTGTTGGCCCACAGGACAAATTTTGCCTTGACCTTCACCACCTGCCTTATGCATCCCTCCCTGCACACATGGAGGAAGAGGGGAGGGGAGGGAGAAGGGCTCGGGCAGTCCATTGCCACGGCCAGGGGGCGGTGACTCAAAATGGGCAGGGGGCCCAGGCTCCCACGCCAAGGAGGCTCCGAGATCAACCACTGGGCCACCCATCAGCCCGAGCATGTACGGTTTGAGGACACCTCAGAGGCTTGGGGCAGGGAGAGTAGAATCGAGGGTTGGGGAGGGGGCTAAGGAAGCCCAGGACAGATGGGGTACAGGTGCTGACCCCTGGGAGCCCCTGGACCCCCACCCCACACCAGCAAGGCCCTTCTCTCTCCTGCACCTTGATTCTATTCTTGTTAATCTCCTCATCTGAGATCTTCCAGGGGCAGTCCCGCCTCATCTCGGTGACTGTGGCCTCGTCTTTGAAACCATCATTCAGGCGGAAGGGCGCAATCATGTCCTCAAACCGCTTGGTGCTGGGAACAGAGAGAGCAAGTGAGACCGGGTGAGATGCCCGTTTCCAGGGGAACCAGGTCCTCAGAGGGAGATAGAAGTGGGTGCCACGGGGACATACATTTCAGGCTAAAACCCATTCTGACGCTGCCTTTTACATTAAAGCAGCCTCTGTGTTGAATTCAGCACTGACAGGTGGGTCTGACTTTCAACAGAGCTTCCACAAGTCGTCCACGAAGACCAACCTGTGATCCACCTCCATCCACCTGTCCATCCCCCAGGTATTTACTGAGCACTATTCTGTGCCAGGCTCTGTGCTACACAACAGTGAACAAACCAGACAACATGCCCCATCCTCACAGAGCTCATGGTCTGCTGGGCAACAAATAAGCAAATAAATACAGATTGGAAGTATTATGAAGGTACAAACTGAGTACCGGGATGGGGACTAATTGGACAGGAAGGCCTCCCTGGACCCAAGGATGCCCGTCCTTCTGAAACCAGCTATGCACAGGGCAGGGGGTGCTGGAGCAAACAGAACTGAAGGTGCAAAGGCCCTGAGGCAGAAGCATGCTTGGGCTGTTTGAGGAGCAGCAAAGGAGCCCATGTGTCCGGAGCAAGGCAAGTGCGGGGGAGAACGGGATGCCAACCAGTGTAAGTCAGGTAAAGGAGAAAGAGCCAGCAAAGAATACTGAAAGGAGGACCACAGAGGTAGGTAGGAACCAGGAGAGGGTGGCGTCTTAGAAGCCAAAAGAAGGACTGTTTCAAGAAGGATCACTGTGTCAAATGCCGCTGAGAGGCAGAGAAAGATGAGGACGGCAGTGGGCTCTGCGGATCTGGTGGTGCGGAGGTCACTGCCGAGGCTGGAGAGAGTGATTTCAGTGGAGCAGTGGGAGGGCAGCCAGACTGGAGTGAGCTGGAGAATGAGGGATGGGGAGGAAGCCACAAAGAGTGTAGCCTCACTTTGGAGAAGGTCGGCTGTGCAAGGGAGGAGAGAAATGGTCCAGGAGGTGGAGGCAGATGCAGGGGCAAAGGGGGGCTTAAAGATAATATGTGCTGGATGGGGTCTGCACGCTGGCTTGCGCTATCCTCTCCACTGAGGAAGGTCTTCCCCCATCTCTGTTCACGGCCTTTCTCAAGGCTCTGCTCCTCCACCAGCAGAGACGACCCTATCCTCCTGTGCACTCTGGTCCCTGTCTGCAGCATTCTGATGGCTCTTGATGTCCTCCCTACACCGAAGCCAGGGTACACACTGCAGGGCAGGGCTGCAATTTACTCATCTCTGCCCCTGCAGCTCAAGCACAGCCCTGAGAGAATGGGAGAGTCAGTATATCCATCACTATTAAATAGTTCCTTTCTTCTCTTCTTGATTTCCTTCCCTCTCCAGGTAAACAAGGGCTAAAGAGGTCAGGACAGACCTTACTTTATTGAGAAGATAGAATCCTGGAAAACCTCACGTAGACAGATTGAGATAAAGCAATCCTATTGTAAATGTCTTCTTTTAAGAATATAAAATTGAACCATTAGGAGAGTAAATCATCTCTTCTGGCCCCACAATTGAGCCCTGATACAAATTCAGACAGGAGTTTGCTTAAAGTCCGCCCACTTGCCATTGCATGGGCAGGCAGGAGGAGTGGTCCCTCAGACCATTCGACATCTTCCCCACTCCAAGTGCCAGTGGGTTAATATAACATCAGGGGCCGCAGCTGCCATGTTTCTGCCTCAGGGCCTTTGCACCTTCCATTCTGTTTGCTCCAGCATCCCTCAGCCCCGTGGAGGGGACATGCCTCTGCCATGGCCCCTGCAGAAGGAGCTACCCTTTAGCTGTGTATTTTGGGGTATATGATTCTGCCATTCCTGGCCACAGCCAACTGGACCAAAGGTAGCCAAGAAATAGGCCTTCCAGTGGCCTTTACCTTAGCTTGGCAGGAAGGGATGAGCTGGGCCAGTCACAGTCCCTTTTTTAGGCACTTAAATTAAGCAATGCCCAGAGAAGGAAGGAGGCAGCTTGTAGCGGATTGGGACTGCAGGGAAAGTTCGAGATGCAGAAAGAGCTCAGAAGCTACAAGCAGGCAGAAGACACAAATCCAGCATTGATTGATCATCGACTCTGGGCTGGGCGCCGAGTTAAGCATGTTACACGGATTGTCTAAGACAGTGGTTTTCAAAGTGAGGTACCTGCATCAACACCGGCCTTGTTATAACTGCACATTCTCAGGCCTTACCCCAGACTTACTAACTCAGAATCTTGTGGGTGGGACCCCCAAGCTGTGTTTTCACAAACCCTCCCGGTGATGCTGATGCTTGAGCACCACTGCTCTATGAAAATAATCCAGGGGTTGGAGAAAACTGAAGAAAACCAGTGTAGGTAAAATCAGCCTTTTGTGAATAGCAAGCAGCCTGGGTTCCTAAAGTGTGAAGCTGGAGACTCCCTCAGCCCCCAGGTCTGTGGAGTAGGTGGGGGAGTCCCTGGCAGATGAAACACCGGCTTCTGCTCGAGGGGCAGGATAGCCATGATTTGCACCAGTAAGAGCTTCAAAAACACTTGGTGTGTGATAAAGCATAAATGTGAACATTCTCCGGCCTCCCACCCAGGTGTGTTTCTGGCAAAGACCACAGCTCTGATATGCAAAGGACCAGCAGGCAGGGGGAAGAAACACAAACAGAAATTAACGGCTGCACACTCGACCCTTCCTCTTTCTTTCCATGAGCCCAGTCTAGGTGGGGGCAGGAAGGAACATGTCCTTGCCCTTGGCTCACCAGAGAGAAAGGGCCGACCCTTCTGCCTGGAACCCCCAGCACAGAAAACTCACTGCTCAGCCTGCGGCTTCTGGTTGATGTCGGGAAGGATGTGAACTTCGTGGAATCCTAGCCGGAACTTGCTCAGCAGAGAAATGATCCTGGGAGACGGAGATTTTTTTTTTTTAATGTATTCATTCATTATGAGTTTTTTTGAGCTCCTGTGGAGGATATAGCAGCAAGCAAAACAAACCCTGCCCTCGGGGAGTTTACATTCTAACCTGGGAGGAGGGCAGACAATAAATAAATATTGATAAAGCAGGTCAGGTGATGATGAGTGACATGGGAAAGGAATTGTCCTAAGTATCTGGTGGCCACCTCTGGACTAGGGCGCCTCACATTTTAATGTCTGAGCACCTGCTGGGGATTTAATGTCTGAGCACCTGCTGTTACACTGCAGATTCTGATCCAGCTGGTCTGGGCTGGGACCTGGGATTCTGCATTTCTCACCAGCTCCCAGATTATGTGAGGCCTGCTGGTTCACTGGCCACACTTTGAGAAGGAAGGGTCTAAGGGACGGGAGGCGAACTGCAGGAAACTCCTCAGGTGGCTGAGGAAACAGATAACACACATGAACCAAGTACAGAACCAGGAGCAGCAAGCCAGATGGCCCTGACTTTGCATCCACAGGGAGGAGACGCCAACTGTGGTTTGTGGCAGTCAGGGAAGGCTTCACAGAGGAGTTGGTGATCTGGCTGGATGGTGAATGGTGGGTAAGACTTATAGGCCAAAGAGGGTGTCCACGCTGGAATCACCCAAGGAGCCTTCTAAACAGTACACGTGCCTCGGCCCCAGCCCGCCCATTGCATCAGAATCCCGGGGCAGGACACAGCGTTGGTGATGCCCCAGGACTAGTTGGTGGGGAGTGAGCACCCCAGGAGGGGAGTCCAAATGACCAAAGACATGGGGGTGCAGGGGATGGTGTGGAGCACGCTAGGGTACAAAAAGGAGATAAGCCCAAAGGAGCAGGCGGGGGCCCAGCTGTCAAGCCACTGCTGGTCCCTGAACTTGGGAGTGAACTTAGGAACACAGAGCTGTGGGCAAACATCTTGGTGTGCAGCGCTGGTTGGCAGGCCTGGGCAGGGCCTGGGTGGAGGCAGTCATGAGGAAGGCAGAGGACGTGGCCTGGTCAAGAGTCAGCTGGGGGGCAGAGGAGGTTTCACACCCTTTGCTTGAAAGACATCCTGTGACCCCACAGTGCTGCAGCCTTGAACTAAACTAAACCTGCTGAACCCAGCTTTCAGCTGGAGCTGGAACAGGAAGCCGAGAGGGCAAAGCAGCCTTCGAGGTGTGTTTACCTTTTGGAGAGCACAGGGAAGCTGATGCTGCGTCTCCCAGGCAGTGCTCTCCTTTGCATTGCTGAGAAGGGCCCTCCGGTAGAGAAGTTCTCAGTGGGGGGTGAGGACAACGAGATGGGATTGCTGGTCACCCTTAACTCACGCAGTGGGTGATTCAGAAGACGTTGTGGGGATGTGGTCCTGGCATAGGACTAAAGTGGCACAAGCCACGGGGTCCTGACCCTGGGGCGTCATGGCGGGCACTAAAGGCTGGGCAGGGTTTTCTCTCTGGTTAATTAACTGCATGATTTGAGGCAAGCCACCCACCCCATCCTTCCCAGCCCTGCTGCACCCTCCAGCAGTCCTCCATCCTACGACCCTAGACCTCACTTGACCTTGCTCTAAAGAAGCAGGTGCCCAAATCTAGGCACACATGTGCCACCTGCCCAATTCCTGCCACCTCCACACCTGTGTACCTGCCTACTATTTACTTCCTTCTCAGCTTAAGTCAACTTACATTCTTACTTAGATACATCCTGAAAGGAAATTGTCATCACAATTTAAACGGAAAACCAGCATCTCTTGCCAGAAAGATATGACCAATAAAGCCAGTAAACCAATGTCACTAAATTCTGGTGGATGCCATTTCCTGCCAAGCACTCCAGCCAGGCCTGTTTCCTCTTGTTTAGACAGAGAATCAGCCACAGAATTGGAGAATTAAGTCACTTCTCACCAAGAGATTCTTCAGGATTTTCTGCCCCTTATCCTGGCCACTGAAGTCACCTCTGGTCTCACCACGGGCAGCAACCCAAGCTTGGGGGGACGTTGCCCTGAAAGATTCTAAGCTCCGCCTCATTTCTGAGGAGGAGGGGCCTTCTCCATCCTTCATTTCACACAAATCTCCTTGAGGTTTGTGGGTTTAAAATTTAACAGCTCTCCCTGTCATGGCCGGGACTAGGACATGTGCATCTTATTAAAGGGGGACAGGACACCAAAACCACCTCTGAAATGGAGAGAAACCTGCTCCTGCCCAGAGCTTCCTCACCACAGCTGTGACCTGAGAGGGGCAAGCCCCCGGGGGCAGTGGAGTGGGGGAGGCAGGCTGGGGCAGTGCTGGGGTGACACCTACCGCGCCCGCACGACCCACACAGTGCCCCCCACTTACGCCTTTCTCTCCTGGTCCAGCCTGTTGATCTGGCCCCCCACGAACACGCGGGTCCTACATTTATTCCATCTCTTCTTGCGGCCGAGGAGATAGGGGATGAGGAGGGTGAGGCCTGGCAAGGAGGGTCTCGTGAGTTAAGAGGAAAATACTCTCAGGATCCAGCCCTCTCTGAGTTCCCACCCCACTCTGCCACTATCAAACTGCTTCCCCTCTCTGGACCTCAGTGTACCCACCTCTGTAATGAGTGTGCCAGACTAAACCAGGGGTGAAACACGGGGCTCTGTGGGCTGGGGTTTATTTGGCCTGCACGACGCTTTTAAATAAGTGAGCTGGCATTTAATAATTGGGATATTTCACACGTAAATCTAGATCGCTGTCACTTATCACTGTGTAATCCACAAATGACCTCACTACTCTGTGCCTCAGTTTCCTTATTTGTAAAGGGGGTTAATAATCGTTCCTACCTGGGGATTGCATTAGGTTAACCCATGCAAGCACTTAGTGTCAAGCATACAGTAAGTGCTCATTCAACACTATCTATCACATCCTATATATAATAGGATATATCTTACTGGAACAGAACATTTTCTCTGTATCTAGGACTCAATCAGGGTGGGAACAATAAAGCTGAGAACGATATGCTTTAAGAAAAATGGGAGAGAGTGTTTTTCTTTGGGAAGTGAAGAATATCCCTACAGCTTTCCTGTGTACCAGGCCATCTCTCCCATTTATGTCATGTGCCTGTGACCCCAAGGACCTGTCCAGTCTGAAGGTTCCACCTCATGTTGACCTCAGCTGCTCCCCTAAGTCTCCCATTTTAGAGTTGAAAAGCATGGGGCTGGGGCTTCCCTGGTGGCGCAGTGGTTGGGAGTCCGCCTGCCGATGCAGGGGACGCGGGTTCG
>NW_006793860.1:441932-461685 GCF_000442215.2 Lipotes vexillifer | reverse complement strand
CTCCGCTTCGTAACTTCCTAATAAAATAATCGATTTATGCAGAGATCATCAGTGAAAATGAAACGAATGGCAGATGACAGCTGAATGAGGAGCCGGGGAGCTGACAGCACCTGAGCCCACTTTAAAAAAAAAAAAAAAAAAGAAAAGCATGGGGCCAAGAGAGGGGCCCAGCCAGGCTCCTGTGAGCCCAGGGGCTCCTATTTCCCTTTGCTGGGCTCCAAGGTCTCACCAGAAGCCTTGTCGAGAGTGACCAGGAAGGGCATGCTGAGAGAGTAAGTCATAGAGGGGAGACGGCCGGCGGGGGGATCCGGCGTCCTGGGGGTGCTGACCTCCATCGTCGAACAGCCAGTAGATGTCGATGGTCTTCTTTCCCTGCTCCGACTGGAAGATGGTGCTGGCCTGCTCTTCCTGTACCAGGGCCTCGGGGTCCACTGCAGGAGCAGAGGGGCAGGTCACATGGGAGCAGAGCCCATCCAAATACCCGAGTGTGTCTGAAAACAGAGCGAGCTGCCCTAGGAGGTGGGCTTGCCGTCACCGGGGCTGTGCACGTGGTGGCCGGAAGCCCCTGCTGCAGGCATGCACTGGGGGACTGGCCCGGAGCACCGCCAATGGGCCCTCCTGATGCCGAGACTCCAGGAGCAGGGACCCAGGATGGGCAGGGCTGGGATAAGCCCCTCCCTTGTTCCTAGCTTCTCTCTCCTGGGATTCTGGTTGGCACTGGGGCGTTGGGGTCATTCTCTTAACAACTCCACTGTGCCCCTCACAGATGCGCACAGGATGCCCCCAGCTCCTGCACTACAGGTTCCCCTGCCTGCCAGAGAATCGCTGCCCCTCCCGATTGGAGCCTGGGCAGGGGGGCCTCGGAGGGGTTGGGCCTTGGGCTCCAGAGCCCACTGGGTGGGGGTCCCACGATGCCTGGACACTGAATTCTCCAGCAGGGCTGGCAGTCTTTATCCTGCTCCCTGCCCCACCCCCCGACTCCCTGTTGCTTAATCCCAGGGGTCCCAGGCGCCACTGTCACGAGCAAAAACCTCCTGCCCTTGCCCAAGTTTCCCGGTGGCCCGTCACTAGCTGCTCCCAGGGTGAGAGCGCCCTGAGCCTCTGAGTGGGTGGGACTGACCCGTGCCGGAGACAGATGGCCTGGCTCCACTGGCTCTGGCTTCCTTGCCATCCTCCACTGGGTCAAACACGGGGTTAACTGCAAAAAAGGGGGAGCTCTGTTCCCAGGCTCTCCTGCCTGGGGCTCTTCCGGGCTCCCCCTTACCCTGGGAAGAAGGTCCTGACTCTCAGCTTCCACAGATCTGGCCTCTGCCTCCTTTCATGCTTCGGCCCCACCCGGCTTCCTTCTGCTGCTCAGACAGGCTATGCTCCTTCCCACCAGGCCTCAGTGGTGAGTGGCGTGGCGAGTGGTCCCTGGGCCGGGAGCCCTCTTTCCCCAGCTCTCCCCTTCTAGCCACAAGCACCCTCCAAAGAGAGGCCCTCCTGCCCGCATGCCCTGTGTTGGCCTCCTCAGGACACCTCAGGACGCTGTCGCTGCCTGAAGTGAGTCCTGGGTCCGTGCGTTTCCCGCCTGAATGTCAGCTCCTCAAGGGCAGACTTTGTTTTGCTCCCTGCTGCACGCCCAGCGCCTAGAGCAGCCTCGGTCAGGAGTGTGGCCATTGCTCTGTAAATTCTGGTTGCATAAATATTCAGTGAACTACTGCTGGGTGCCAGGCATGCCCTCGGTGACCTGGATGAACAAGACCCAGGCCAGCCTGCGGCGTTCACACCTCTCAGTTCCCTCAGTACTGCCTCCCAGCTTGTCTTCATATGTGTTCTTTCTTTCACACCTCTAAAAATTACTCATTCAGATCTGCCTGTTTACATGTGACTTTACATGTAACACGCATCTCTACTCAGTGCCCCAATCCTGGTTCTGGAGACCAAAACACCCAGTTTTCATGGCCTTTCTGGGTGTGTTTTCATACTCTGTTGTCTTTACGTGACCGTCTCTCACCCCTCTTTTCCTTTTTCCTGGCTATTAGATCCTCTTTATCCCACTGGTTACAAAAGTTCTTATCGTGATTCGGGGACCTCTGAGGTCCAGTTCTGGTTCTGGTCCCAGCTGGAATCAAGACCTTGAGCTCGTCACATCCCCTTTCTGGACCTCGGTTTCTCCATTTAGAAACCTGATGATCTCCATCAAAAGCTGACTTTCTAGGAGTCTGTAACCTTTTATTTACTAATTTTCCCGTCTTCCTTTAAAAAAATGGGTTCTAGAACTTCCCGATATCCTGCTCTGATTTTGATGGGGTGTCAAGAAGGTGGAGTGTGTACTCACTGTGTGCCTGCATCACCTTCGAGATGTTGAGCCCCTCACGCATCCTCATGACACACACACTGTAGTTGAAATCAAAAGCATCGCTGGAAAGAGAGGAGGTGGGGTCAGCCAAACCTTGGCCCCAGCCCCCAGCAGGCCAGGTGTCTAGAGCTGACCCTGCCTCCCCCCATACCCTTCCTCCTCTCTGGGCCTCAGTCTCCCCATCTGTATAATGTGCAGGCAGGACTGGAAAGGCCCCCAGGACCTCTCTAGCTCTAACGTCTGTGGCACTATGGATCCTACAGACTCTGTACTTGGGGAAAACTGAGTCAGGCCAGTCTTAGGGCCGGGCCCTGTCCTCCTGATACATGCAGCTACTCCTCACAACTCTGCCAGCAGAGGTGGGGATGGGAATTACTCTCTCCATTTGACAGATGCAAAACCTGAGTTTTAGGGAGTAACTTGCCCATGACACACACTAAGGAAGTGGCCAACTGGGATTAGAATTAAATAGCTGAGGCTGGAAACCCTGAGGACAGGTATGCACACAAGAATGGCCTCGCTCATGAAGACATCAATAGGTTGTCTATATAAATGTCTACAAGGCTCCTACCCCATAAGTATATTTACTGCCTGGTTGACACAGTGCCCAAGAGCCCACCACTAGGGCTAATCTAATAGGCTAAGCACTGCCCTCTCTGGACTCCTTTAATTACACATCACTGGGACAGGGGCCTTTCAGGCCCCCGCAATTTGGAGTTTTGGCATGTTGAAGCTGGGGGTTCCTGAAAAGCAGGTATACACCGCCTCCTGTTGTAATTTTGTTAGAGGCAGTGAGATGCACTGCTCAGTCATGCAGCTGGTTCACAGCAGACCTGGAAGCAGGGCCCAGGTCCCCAACACTCAGCCTCGTGTTGTTTAAATGCTCCTGCACACTGCCTCTCTGTACCACGTCAATGCAGAAAACAACTCAGGTAGGCATTTTCTGGACCTTGCACAGCAAGAGCTGAAGGAGAAAGAGTTTGGAGTTAACCCTAAAATCCCTAGGGAGTTTATACCCCTGGTCCAATCTCCCAAGCTTGTCGCCTCCTCGGAGGCCTGGTTTCAGAGGTACCACCTCACAGCTTGAGAGCTGGCCATCTGCAGGTCTTCTGCAGCCTCCAGGTGGACATAAGATTTTCACCTAAAAACCCACATTTTCATCTTCTCTGAAAAACTAGATCTAGCAACACCGGGCCCACATTTCTGCCTGGGCACGATTAGCTGGAGCCAAATAGCAGCTGTTCTCTCCAGTTTGCCACAATCCCCACTGCTCCCTAATGCCCACTCTGGGCCCACTTCACTGTGTTACCTGCCTGTTTCTGCTGATCTTGGTGTCTATGACTCACAGGTCAGAGTGGGGAACCCTCAGACTATCTTTTTATTCCTCAGCTTCGAACCACTGGACTCAGCTTCTTACAGCACCCACTGTTTCCCCCTCTACTTCCCAAGGCCCAGGAAACTCCAAAGGCCCAAACTGAGAGACCACAGGCTCTGCCTCCCTCATGCCCTCACTCACTGCAGGATGCCAATGTAGTCTTCCACTGTGGCTGGGTGAGCCGACTGCCAGTTCTTCTTGAACCCGACCACCAGAATGTTGGGCTTCATCCTCCCGAGACCTGCAGCCTGCCAGGGGTGGGGGGGAGGGGATGAGGTGAGGAACCAGGCCGCAGGCCCCACGGGGCTCTGTTCTGTGACTAGGGTGGGGCTCCATCTCAGCCCCAGCTGTCCTCTCTGCCATGTCATGGGGGCTTAGGAAACACATCTGCCAGTTCAGGGTCCTGTCCGCCTGGACACACCCACGAGAAAGGTGAAGCTACAGCCAGAGTTATTCCCCTGTGGCCTCTCCAAGCCGGGGCCAGCGGCTGGACTGTCCCATAAGTTCTGGATTATCCCAGCTCCAGCTTCTCTAGTATATTATTTCTTATAACAAGGGACTTGAATTTGGATGTCAAGCTTGGAGTATTCCTGGGTCATCTAATTCTTACATCTTTTATATTTCTCTTTTTTTTCATGTTAAAATTTTTTTTTTACTTTTTGAGGTGAAACTTACATAACAGAAAATCAACCATTTAAAAGTGTATAATTCAGTGGCGCTTAGTATACTTAAAATATTGTGCAATCATAACTTCTACCTACTCTCCAAATATTTTTATAATCCCAAAAGGAGACCTCATATGCTCTTTTTTCTAATTTTGAGAAATACTGAAAAGGATTCCCCTATGTTGACTCAGAATTAACAACTGTTATTTTATTCATGCATCCCATTACAAATGAAGAAACTGAACAGTAAAATGAATTGCCCGGTGGAATGTTCTAGAACTTGATCTGACTGGTGGTTTCACAGCACTGAGCAGTGTCTGCATATGTAAACATTTATCAAACTATACACTATTTCAGTTTGCTGTGTATAAATTATATCTCAAAAAAAACAAAATCACAAAATGTGTCATCAGCTCCCACAGGCCTCCAAAGCAGTTTCCCCAGGCCCTGGGCACTTTGAGAAAGTGCCCTGAATCAGCACATCTGGAAAGGCAAGAAAGGTGGGACTCCTGTTGCAGCAAAAGTGGCTTCAACTAGCCCCTCACGGCATCCCGCTTTCCAGGTCATCACACCAACTAAGTCCTGTGAGGAGGCCCCGGGCCCGCGCACCTGCATGAGAATCTGGACACCACTGCGGAGGTCCTCAGCGATGACGTCGGAGTAGAAGGCCTTGATCTTCCTCTTGTTCAGCCACTTGGTGTGCCCATTGGCGATGAGCCGGAGCTCAGGCATCCTCTGTTTGCGGGGTCCCTGTGGGTGACAGGGGCAGGTGACATCAGGGGTGGCCTTCACCCTCTGGCCTGAGACTCAGGCCCTCTCCTGTCCTGGAGGCTGTCCCCTGAGCTCATTGCTGGTTCTCCTTTATGGAATTAGGGGAGGAAAAGCAGAGGAGGAGGGAGAGGGAGGGCTGGAAGGAAGATGGAGGGAGCAAGTGAGAGGCAGGACAGTGTGGGCAAGCCAGGGAGAGAGAGAACCTGCCCTGGGCACCACAGCCCCTCCTGCTGCCCCCGGGGGTGGACCTGGTGCCCAGGGGCTCCTCCAGGAGTACAGTCCCGCCCCCCTGCAGGGGGCACTCACAATGAGCACATGGCCGCAGATCATCAAGCTGAGATTCCGGGTGAAGGTGCCCACAAAGTCCACCAGGGCTGGGCGGAAGTTGGGGGGCCCCGTGAGCACCAGGCACTGGGGGCTGAGGAGGGGAAGGTAAAAGGGTGTGAGCCATCAGGACAGAGCTGGGGGTCTGGATGCCAAATACAGGTGCCCCTGGAGTTCCACCACCTCCCAGGACTCCCTTCCTAGGACAGGTGAACCACCCTGTGGTCTTCCCGTCTATGATTCCTTTCCAGCTCTCTTGGTGGCCACCACACTGGGTGCCCCTTTTCCTTCCTGCTCAGGCCACCAAATGCTGCATGTGGGCAAACCACCCTCTTGCTGCTCCATCTTGTGCTCCTGCCCCGCCCAGCCCAGCAGGGTGTGAAAAGAATAAAGACTGGGAGTGGGGAGGCCCATCACTTATGAGATCACTGTGTCACTGGGTGGGTGAGTCAGCCTCTGGGTCAAGAGGCAGCCAAGGGCCATGGTCAAGGGTCACTACCAGACTCAGCTAGAGCCAGACAAAATTGGCTACTCACCAGCTGTGTGACCTGGCACCAGTTATTTAACCTCTCTGGGCCTCAGTGTTCTCATCTGTGAATGTGGTTTGTAACTTCATGTACCTCAGAGGGTTGTGGTGAGGCTATGTAAAGCACTTTGAGCGGTAATGCAACATAGATACATCCGATTATTAACATGGTGGTCTGATGGGAAGGGGGTCCTGGGTGCACACTTTTCCTCACTAAAGAGGGGAATCAGCTTCGAAGAATACTCGGGAGAGGCTCATCACAGTCAGTCTCATGATCACGACACCAGAGCACCCTTACAAACACAGGTGGCCCTGTGTATCCGCATCCACAGATTCAACCAAGGGTGGTGGTTGAATCTGCGAATGCGTAACCACGGATACTGAGGGCCAACTATGCTAGGCTTTTTATGTAAGGGACTTCAGCATCTGAGGATATTGGTATCTGGGGGGTGGGGGTGGGGAGGTGGGGCTGGAACCAATTCCCCGCAGATACCGAGGGACGACTGTATTGCCCTTTGCATTTGTATTGCCCAGAGCATATTCCGCTGTGGAAACTTAGGTACAGAGAAGTCACTAGACTTGCTTGGTCCCCACTGGGCAGTGTCAGCCCCGGTCTCCTGACTGCTGGGCAGTGCTCCTCCACCCTGTTTCCCCTCTGTGAGGGGACCGTGCCCACCATGAGTCTGCCGGTCAGGGGACAGGCCTTGGCCTGGAGCATCCCGGAGCCGGGTCACGGCCAGCCCTGCCTCCCAGGCATCCCCAAGGCTGAACTCACCGATAGTTCTTGATGTGGTCCTCCACCTCGTTGAGACCCACCGAGTAGCTCAGGGCCAGGTTGTAGGAGCCAGCCTGTACCGAGGAGCCCCAGTTCACCTCTGAGGGGCGTGTGCAAGGTTAGAAGTCATGGGAGAAACCAGACATACATATACTGGCCTTCTTCAGGAACCGAGCACCGTGGGAGCAGGTAGACAGCCTGTAGATCTGTTCCTAACGTTTGCACGTGCAATATGGCTACACATTTAAAAGTTATGCATCAAGCTAATGACTCTACAAAATATTCTTCTCCCTTGACAAAAAGATCTTCACAATGACCTGGAAGGCCAGGTTCTACTTTAGAGTGCTAGGCTTTCCTGGCATTCTGCATCCCACCCCCAGATTGCTGTCACCCTGGGATCCTTGCCTGCATGCGTGTAGACATCCCTGCCCACACGTCCAGGCTTTGACTGGCTGCCCTTCAGTCAGGCAGCCCTCGGTCTGGTGTGCACACCAGTGGGCCGGCCACTCTCAGGAGGACGGACCTGGGCAGGCAATGTCAGGTCCTGAGTGTCCGGCGGGGTGGTCTAGTAGTAGAGGTGTGGGCTCTGAGTGGGCACACTCCCGGGGGCTCCTCAACCCGTGGGAAGGGATGAGGCTGGAGCACCAAAGGGGGGCCCTTGAGAGCACAGCGCCTGAGGCAGGCCCTCCGGCTGAGCTGACAGGCAGGACGGCTTGGCAGCCTCAGGGCGAGAAGGGACGCGTGACCCCCTGGGCAGCCTGTGACCGCACACCTGGCTTCTTGTAGATCACATAGAGCAGGAGGAAGAGGACCACACCGATAGCGATGAGGGCCGCCCACCAGGTGAGAAGGAACATGATGACCACGGAGATGATCGCCCCAAACAGCGCTGCCCACTTGCTGTAGTATCGGAATGAGGGTCTCCACCCTGGGCGGGGGGGCACAGGGCAGGACGTACGCTCAGTACTCCGGAGCCTCCTCCTGGGCCAGCATAGCTGGGCAGGGCCTAGGTGGCAATGCCAGCAGTGCCCAGGGCTGGGGTCCCAGTCTGTGCCCGTCCCCCCACCCTGCTTCCTGGAGCTGGGCTTGGAGGCTCTGGAAGGGCCACACACCTGCCTTGGCTGGCATCCTGCCATGTGAACAGGCTACACCAAGGGGGAGGTGTCCAGCTCTGGCCAAATACGGCCACAGGACATCCAACGTCACAGCAGTGCTAGTTTCCGGGGCTCACACAGAGCCGAGGGGGTGAGATGGAGGGGAAGGACAATGATTCTGCCTAGCCCCACACCTGCAGGCCATGCCAGGGCCGCCACCAGTGACAGCCGCTCCACGGCACAACTCCAGGGCACCATGGTCCCTGGTCTAGGGAAAAGGTGGCCCCAGGACCAGCCCATTGGCGATTTGGGGCTGACTAGAAAAAGTCTTCCTTGAGACTCTTTACTGCCATCTGCCAGAAAATTTTCATAATAAACATAAAAATCTATAACATCTATGAGTGGCACCCCCTGGAGTTGGGCAACGTGCAACTTGCAGCCACCCCGTCTGTGACTGACGATTCTGTTCCCTCTCTGGGGAGTCAGACTCCTGACTCCCTTAAAACTGGTGTAGGAAGGCACTAGTAAAGTCTCTGCATACTGTAAACAGTGCATGAATCCATGTATAGTGTGCATTGTAAGTGCTTGATAAAGGATAGCTGTTATTACTGTTATTATATGAATGGTCCCTTTAATTGATTTCAATTTGAGAGGTGACCTTGGTCTGCCCACCTGCATCCATGCCTTCCACTCCCCGCTCCATACCCCAGCCCCAGGTGCCTCCCCCCATGAAGGGGGAGGGTCTTGCTTACCAGGTGAGTTGGTGATGGAGGCGTGGAAGCAGCTGAAGTTGATGAGGGCGTAGGAGCACAGGAAGAAGTTGGAGATGATGGGGGCGATGGTGTTGAGCTCAGCTTCAGGGACCCAAGGGAGAGAAGAAACAGTCTACTGGGCAACTCCACCAAGGAGTCCTTGGTACCCTCCCTCTCAGGATAAGGGGACCCCAAATGGGCCACCGAAGCTCAGTGAGTCTCAACTTTCTTATCTGTGAAATGGGTCCATCATTTTGTGAATCTCAAAGTCCAGTGTTTTGTAAACTGTAAACTGCCGGCTCTAAAGAGGATGGAGAGCAGTGTGAGGGTAGATCCCATCAGGCTACGGGATGGCCAAGAACAGTGGCTATCACACTTCTTTGTGTGACCACAAATTACAGTAAGAAATACATTTTACAGTGTGACCCAAGACACATGTTCTCTATTTTCTGAAACCTTGAGACTGTATTGCAGTTCCACCCACAATGGAAACCCACTCAAGAACTGGCTCCTTCCCTTCCCTGTCTCACGAGCCCCTGCCCTGCTGCAACCCCTGGCATCCTTAGACACACTTTTGCATGTGAATCCTTGTCTCAGGGCCTGCTTCTGTGGATCCCAAAACAAGACAAACAACTCTTATGTGCCAGGCCTTCTGAACATGAGTCCATTGAATTAGCACAAGAGCCTTGCCCCAGAGCATTTGAGATCGTGATCCTCCATCTGAGGTACAGTCAGAACCACCCAGATAAAACGACATCAAACCCAAGGCAGGGGTGGACGGCAGGGTGAGCAGAAAACATCCAGGAACATCTGGGAATGCCAGGCCTGACTAGGTGTTTCCATTCCCTGCTTGTGGCCCTGCTGCCTCTTCATCTGGTGCAGGATCCAGGAGTATCTAGTATCCAGAAAGGTTCCCTTGAGTGGAAGTGGCTAGACCATTGGGTTATGTCTCATGGCTTGGTGATGCCAGCCTAAGTATCAGAGCAGGGATTCAGCTGTGGCAGGAAGGTGCCCCCCAGCCTGGGGAGGTTCACCAACAGCTGATCCTGACCCCATTCCTGCATAGGGAGCAGGGACCAGGGGTCATCGTGCCAAGGCACGGCGATTGCCCTTGCTTGGTAGGGCCACCTCTCTCCTAGCAAGTTCTGCCTCGTTGGCTAAGTAAATCAGGAAGTACTGGGGAGTGTGCACACATGAGTGTGTGCATATATGAATGCATGTGTGTGTGTGTGTGTGTGTGTGTGTGTGATATACACACATGGTCTCTTCCTGCCCACCTGTGACACACCGTCTATGCATTATTACTCCCATTTTTCAGATGAGAAAACAGAGGCTCTAGGAGGTGAAGTGATTTTTTCCAAGGTCACACAATTGGCATATGGCAAAGCCAGGATAGAAAGTCAATCTAATTAACTGATTAACTGGAATCTTTCTCCTAAGGCATCCCCTACCTTGGAGCCCAAGGGATCCAGCAGCTCAAGATCTGAGAAATGAGGTTGGTCTAGGTTCTATACCTACAGAGATAGTGATCCAGCTGTTTGTACCAGCTCCCGAGGAGGAATCAGTCAGCTTGTCCTGTGCTCCCAATGTGCTCCTGGGGGCTAGTTCAGACCTGGGGAGGGAGGTCCCAGCTGCCAGGACACAGGAATGCAGAGCCAGGGAAAGCATGTCGGGCCCTGTCCCCATGGCCCTCACGGCTGGCCGGGAGAGGTGGCAGCCCTGCGTACCCTGCGGCCACTCACCGATGATGATGAAGGCCACAGCAATGGCATAGGCCAGCAGGTAGCCACGCACTGGCTCATTGTTCTTGCCATAGCCTTTGCCAAAGAAGCCGATCAGCGGGTACAGCTGGTCTATGCACAGGCACTGTGGGCACAGGACGACGGGCTCACGCCCTGGCCGGGACCTGCCCCATCCCCTCCCCTGTGGCCACCTGGACCCCAGGCCCTGCTTGCTCTCTCCGTGACCTCAGCAGGGCACTTCCTGACCTGGGTCCCTGCTTCTGTCTCTTGAAAGGGGACTGATCTCCTGCCCTCCCCACCTCACCACGAAGACTGAAAGGGCAAAAGGGGCTGATCACATCAGAGGGAAACTGGGAGGGGGGCTGCAAACAGGGTGCCAGGCTGCACAGAGGGAGTGAGGGGTGGGAAAGGCAGCTGCTCTTCAAAGCTCGGCACAGGAAGGGGCTGCTTCCTGCAAGTGTTTGCTTTACTAGCTCCTTTTCCTTCAGTCTAGACACCGGGTCATATGACTCCTCCAGGCCTTTGTGGCAGTCACCTGGGGCCCCCTGCACCTGGCCTCCTAGACACTCCCGCCCCCTTCCACAGCCTCACCTGGAAAACTTTGGCGGCAGAGACGAGACAGGCCAGGGCTGAGGAGAGGGTGGCCCCAAAGATGCCGGCCGTGATCAGGGGTGCGAAGCCCGACACCATGCTCATGGTCTGCAGGGACATGGGGTTCGGGCCCCCATGGTGAGGGGTGGGGCCCAGAGCCCCCACCCAGGGCACCCCAGTCCCCACTGCAGGCAGGGGCTGAGTCTGGGAGCTGCCACCTGAGTCTGCAACCCTCACTGGGGACCCAGTGCCCACCAGGAGAGGAACTGGGCCCAGGCCCCTACCTGAAGCTCTTTTCCCAAGCCTGGGGCCAGCTCCCCAAACCTTGTCTACCCCAGCCCAGTCCAGCCTCCACCCGGCCCTCCCTGCATCTGGCAGGGCTGCGCGTACCTGGTAGTGGTTGATGAGGCCGTAGCGGCAGCTGTGCTGCTGGGAGCACTCGGTAAAGTTCCAGCCGTAGCCACAGGCCAGCCCCTCGCAGGCGCCTGAGCCAGGGGTCACCGTGTCATTCAGGATCCCGGAGGCATCTCGAACCACACAGGAGCCTGAGGAGGAAGGAGGGCGTGGGGAGGCCTCCTTTCCCTCCTCTCCCCTCCGCTCCCCACCCTGAAAACGCCAGACGCTTCTGCCGAGGGTGACATGCTGCTGATGGGCCGGCTCTTCCTTTACTTTATGATAATAATGATGATGATGATGATGATGATGATGATGACGACGACAATGATTTTAGCTACCATGCAGGAGCACCTCCGATGTGCCAGGCCCTATGTTAAGGACTTTAAACACTCTGGGGAAACAGAGTCATTGCTATTCTACAGAGGCACAGGGAGCTTAAGTGACCTAAGATCACAGTGTCCTTCTTAAAGTGGAGAACCGGATCTCAGGCCGTAAGTGGTTATGACCTGGGCCATGTCCCTTGGCCACCTGCAAGCAGCTCACCTCACGATGTGGCTATTGGGAGCAAGAGCATGTGTGAGGATCCCAGTGAGAGGCGAGTGTCAGCAGCGCAGGCCTGGTCCACAGCCCACCTCTACCACTCAGGCTCTGTGACCTTGGGCAGGTTGCTTAACCTCGCTAAGCCCTTGTTTTCTCCTCCATCAAGTGGCAGAAATGATAGTGCCCAGATTAAATGCAATAAGGCATGTAAGGGCTGGGCACGTGGTGATAAGTCAGTTGCTAGAGTCATCTTCCTCCTCCTCCTCCTCATTGTTTTGATCATTATTCCCAGAGTTGGAACATGACTTTTCCTACAGGATTTTCATACCATGGAATCTGAGGTTTGAAGGGACCAGAGGAGCCTGGGGTGATCCCCCATCTCCACCACAAACTACCCCCCAAGGTGCCCCCCAAAATAAAGTTCGAGGCTCCACTTCCTGGGGTTGCCATGTCCTCCCGGCCCAGCCATCCTTGTTAGAGAGCCAGGCGGCACCCTGTGACCCCTCCAGGGTCTGGGTCGGCAGCTTACCAATGGTGGCCGAGATGGCTAGGTAGGAAATGGTGGTCCAGAAAATGGCCATGAGCGTTCCCTTGGGGATGGCTACAGCAGGGTCCTGGAGGAGGGAGGGAGAGAGGGCATCAGGCAGCCCCTGGGCCTCCTCCCAGGCCCTGTCCTTGTCAGGCTGAGGGTGGGGCAGCAAACACTGACCTTGACCCACCAGAACCCCCTTCCCCAGGGCACTGAGAGGAAGGCACCTCAAGATTGAGGACCCACAGAGGGGGACAGGACAGAACGAAGGGGACGGCTGAGACCACATTCGGGGGCCTGGGAGCCCAAGGCAGAGAGAGGAACTCCAAGCAGACCCAGGCCTGGTCTCCGAGGACACCTGGCTGGTGCTTGCTCTGGGGCTGTGAAGGGTGGGGTGAGGTGGGGGGCTCCCGAGTCAGCCTGCCTGGGGTCAAATCCAGGTGATTGCTGGGCAGCGTGCATGTCCTCCCGTGCTTCAGCCCCTCCAGCCTCATAGGGATGCTGGTGAAACCAATTAATCCTTGTCAAGCTCCTAGACCAGGGCCCAGCTCACCAGCTGGGCTCACTGCGTGCAGTCACTATTATGCACCAGTTGATTTGTCTGGTTCCACAGCAATCAACATATAGACAAGCCCCAAACTCTCTCCTTCCTCTTCGAGAAAGAACTCTGCTGGTGCTTTCCTGGCAGTAGTAGCAGACCTTCACATCCACGTCATGTGTTTCATTCTTCCAGGCACTTTCTCAAACATAGCTTCCTGAGAAGTGGCTGGTGGCGAAACTGAGGCCAGGGAGCTGTGAGCAAGGCCCAGCTCACTGAGCCCCAGCGGCTTGGTCCTGACCATGCCAAGGTCCACAGCCTCAGCACCCCCCGGGGGTGCTGATCCTGGGTGGAGTAACGCAGGCTGGGATTTTTATGGCAAGTTTCCCATCCAGGCATAGACCCTAGCTTGGAGGTGAAGGTCACGTCAGCCATAGGAAGTAAATTCGTAAACCTGCCAGCCTTTTCTGGGCCGTTCTGCTCACCGCTCAGCTGGCAGAAAGACAGGTGACAGAGCTTGGAGGGACCACGACACTGTTCAAATTCATTGGCAAGTCGAAGCAAAGCTGGCCATGGTCCAGCTCTCTGCCTCAGACACTCGGAGGCCTGTGCTGGAACCCATGGTCAATCTGTGATGACCAGGCCCTGAACCTGCCCTTAAGGAGCCCTGGCCCAAGTGGAGGAGGTATAGGTGGGATCCTGCCAACACAGGGCAGATGGGGCCCGCCACAGAGAGGATCACAGTGCACTGGGGAACAAGGTCGGGGAGACACTGCCAGGAACGCCGGAAGGCCTCAGCGTGGAGGGGACGATTTACATTGCTCTGAAGGCACTGGGGTTGGAGGAAGGGTGCGGCGGGTCAGAGAGAAGTGGGAGCAGAGCTGGAGGGAGGCTGGAGACTCTGGAGCACCCCGGGCTGCTGAGGTCTCTGCTCTGGGGGCCCTGCAACTATGGGCCAGCCAGCCCTGCCCTGAGTCTCTGGTCCCAAGGCCAACAGACCAGGTCAACCTCCCAGCTCACCTGTGGTGGGTGGAATAGTGTCTCCCAAAATTCACATTTATCCAGAACCTCAGAATATGACCTTATTTGGGAATAGCATCTTTGCAAATGTAATTAGCTAAGATGAGGTCATACTGGATTAGGTGGGCCCTAAATCCAATGACTGGTGTCCTTGGAGAGGACACACAAAGACACACAGAGGAAAGAAGGCCACATGAAGACAGAGGTAGAGATTGGAGGGATGAAGCTACAAGCCAAGGAATGCTCAGGATTGTTGGAAGCTACCAGAAGCTGGGAGAGGCAAGGAAGGATTCTTCCCTAGAGCCTTCAGAGGGAGCATGGCTCTACTGACACCTTTTTTTGGACTTCTGGCTTCTAGAACTGTGTGAGAATAAATTTCCGTTGTCTTCAGCCACCAAGTTTGTGGTAACATGTTATAGCAGCCACAGGAAATGAATACACCAGGCTTCCATCCTACCCTCATGTCTTGGCACGAAATCTCAGAGCCCAACTCACAAATCAGGCATATCTGGGTCCACATCTTGCTTATCTCTTCCTGGCTGTGTGCCTTGGAACAAACCCTTTAACCTCTCTGAGCCTCAGTGTCTCTCCCCCGCTATCTGTGAAATAAGAAAGTAGCCTGGCATGTAGCAAGCGCCTGTAAATGTGAGCGGTTAGGGGTGGGGACTGTATTGCGACACAACCTGGGACAACACCAGCCTGGCACAGATCCCACGGCAGTCACTAGGAAGTCCCTTCTCTGAGCACCCATCCCCCCCATCAGCAAATTGAGTTAATAATGCTTTTCTTGGCCTTAGCACAGGGTGGTTGTGAAGATTAAACCAACATGAGATCATGGTCACGAGACTGCTCTGTAAGCACTAAAGGGTTGGGGGACGTCAAGGATTAACAGTAACAATGACAACTTTGTCACCACCCCTTTAGGTCTCGGCTCACATGTCACCTTCTCAGGAGTCTCTGGTCACCTTGTATAAATTCACACCATGCTTCTGCACCCCTGACCCAGGGATTGCCTCCCCACTTCTCTGCTTGATTTTTCTCCCCATTGCTCAACCACCATCAGGCAAAATACAGATTTTACTTATTTATTTGTTGATTGTCTCTCTCACTAGCATGTCAGCTCCCTGAGGGCAGGAATTTGTGTCTCTTTTGTTTACTGCTGCATCCACAAGACACTGGCCTCAAAGCAGGTGCTCAAAAAATATTGGTTGAATGATGGAGTTGTTGTGATAAAGTTGAGGTCTCTTTGTTTTAGAAACCTGAATTCCAGATCCTCTGACACCTGTGTGTGGGACCCTGGGCAAGCCCCTGTCCCTCTCTGAGCTTGGTTTGCTCCTCTGTAACATGGGGGTGATGATGGTAGAAGCTTACAGCTGTCCCACAGATATTATTTTTAAAGAAGGAGGCACCGCGCCGGCCACATGGTAAAAATGACATTGACCTTGACAACCAGCCTTTAGCACTTCCTCTGGGCTGGGCACTGTTGTAAGCACTTTATGTAAATTAGCACGTTGAATCCTTGCTCCCTGCCCTAGGAAGCCAGGGCTGCATGAGTCCCAGTTTACAGCTGGGGAAGCTGAGGTCCAGAGAGGTTTTAAGGGACCTGCATAAAGTCCCCATGAACGGGAGCTGCTCTTCGCTGGGGACTTACTGTCCCACCGGATGGGCAAGGGGCCAGATCTAGGAGAAAAATGTCCCTTTAGGGCTTGAGGGCATTTAAGACAGAAGAAGATGCCTGCCCCTGCCCCCAGCTCTGAGACAGCTGCCTGGCCCTGATGCCTGCACACTGGGCCGGTTGGTAACCTAAGAAGCTTGATAAAGCATCTAGATAAATCCCCAGGCTACGATGATCTATAACAGGGCTGGGAGGGGAACCAGGCCACGTGAGCACAAGCCCGAGCTCTGCAGAGAACTCGGGGCAGGCAGACCAGGCCCCTGCTGGCTGCTCCCCAGAGAAGGGAGAGGAGCCGGGCAAACACGGCCTCCCTCCGATTTCCAGGTCCTGCTAGAGTCACGCTGCAATTCGAGATTGCCTCCAGTGCACAATTCTTAATTCATTTAAGAAAATGCATCAAGGAGCACCTTTCGAGCAGGACTGAGATAGAGGGTGAAGGTCCCCAGCACAGAGCCAGGCTTCTCACTGTTCATCCCCACTTGCGTACCAGCTCCTCTGATAACCTCCCTCTGGCAAAGATTCTGCTGGCTTTCTTGTTTCTCAGAGCCCAGCTTCAGCCCCACCTCCAGCCAGAAGCTTTGCTGGAGCCCCTGCCACCTCAGTTTGCACTTCTCCCCCACTTGTGCGCATTGTACTTCTGCTCTAACACTTCCCATTTGCCACATCCCACCACTGTTCACTCAACACACAGGCACCAAGCACCTAGGACGCGTCAGACCCTGAGCTGGGAATAGGGACATAGAGGTAGGCCCCAGTTCTCCAGATGCGGCAGGGCAGAGACGTAAGTGGCCTGACATCACTAAATTAGAGGAACCAAGACTCTGACAAAAGGGCTGGGAGAGGTGTAAGGATGGAGGCTTTAATTTGCAGGAGGAACAGAACTTTACAAGGTAAAGATATGAGGATAGCGAGTCCCAGGTAGAGAGCACAGCAGAGGCAAAGGTGTGGAGGAGGGACAGGGCAACAGGGGCAAAGCAGTAGATCCTCAGGGCTGGGGCAGGGGTCATGGGAACAGCAACAGTTCCCATGGGGCTGGGGCCTCACATGCCGAGCCAAGGAGCCTGCCCGCATCAAGACGATGGAGAGCCCTGGGAGGATGTGCCCGATCCCGTCTGAGTTTTGGAAGGTCAAGCTGGGTCAGTCTTCCCCCTTAGGCTGGAAGTCCCAGGATTGAGGGAGGAGACTAGCCCATTTGGGGTGGCCCTCAAGGCCTGGAGTGCAGTGGTGCCAATCAACAGCCTCAGAATGGAGTGGGATGGATTTGGGTTAGCTTGGATTGAGTCGCACAGAAGTTTAGAAGCTCTGGCCCTGGGGTCTCAGGGCCCCAATGGGACATCCTGGTAGGATAAGGCCAGGAAGCAGGAGGGCTGGGCGTCTTGCTCACCTTGAGGTCCCCGGAGATGTTGGCTCCCGCCAGGATGCCCGTGGCCGAGGGGAAGAAGATGGAAAACATCCCAAAGAAGCTGCCGTCCACGCCCCGCCAGTCAGGCACCAAGTTCTGGGCAAAAATGTCCGCTGGAAAAACAAGGCCTGAGTCAGGGCCTCCTGGAAGGCCTGGGCCTCCTCTCTGGGCCCAGCCGGGCAGGCAGGAGGCTCCCATGGCAGCTCCTGGCTGTGGGGGTCGGGGGTGCCAGCCTCCCCATGTAACTGAGCAGGACCCTATGGGGCCTTCCCAGAATTGACACCCACCCATGTCCTCTGCCTGCCTTTTGTCTGTAGATAAGCTTTAGTCAAAGAATACATTTAATCAGAGAAGTAAGAACATGCAGGAAGAAAACAGTCAAGCAAGACAAAATAATAGTAGCTTAACCATTAAACAAAGTCAAGGACTTTTAGTTCCTCCTCAAGGGCTATAGATAATATTCTGAGCCAAATCCTTTGAGCTGTTTTGCAGCTACTGAAACCCCCATCAGGTGGGAGAAGTTAACTGTAGGCTGTCCACAAGCACGTAAACCCCAGACCAGTTGGGACCAGAAGGTTGATGATGACTCCCGATTACCAATCAGAGGAGTGTCCACAAGCTGATCACACACCCCACAACGCCCCTCCGTCACTCCAAGGAGCCTGCCCGCATCAAGACGATGGAGAGCCCTGGGAGGATGTGCCCGATCCCGTCTGAGTTTTGGAAGGTCAAGCTGGGTCAGTCTTCCCCCTTAGGCTGGAAGTCCCAGGATTGAGGGAGGAGACTAGCCCATTTGGGGTGGCCCTCAAGGCCTGGAGTGCAGTGGTGCCAATCAACAGCCTCAGAATGGAGTGGGATGGATTTGGGTTAGCTTGGATTGAGTCGCACAGAAGTTTAGAAGCTCTGGCCCTGGGGTCTCAGGGCCCCAATGGGACATCCTGGTAGGATAAGGCCAGGAAGCAGGAGGGCTGGGCGTCTTGCTCACCTTGAGGTCCCCGGAGATGTTGGCTCCCGCCAGGATGCCCGTGGCCGAGGGGAAGAAGATGGAAAACATCCCAAAGAAGCTGCCGTCCACGCCCCGCCAGTCAGGCACCAAGTTCTGGGCAAAAATGTCCGCTGGAAAAACAAGGCCTGAGTCAGGGCCTCCTGGAAGGCCTGGGCCTCCTCTCTGGGCCCAGCCGGGCAGGCAGGAGGCTCCCATGGCAGCTCCTGGCTGTGGGGGTCGGGGGTGCCAGCCTCCCCATGTAACTGAGCAGGACCCTATGGGGCCTTCCCAGAATTGACACCCACCCATGTCCTCTGCCTGCCTTTTGTCTGTAGATAAGCTTTAGTCAAAGAATACATTTAATCAGAGAAGTAAGAACATGCAGGAAGAAAACAGTCAAGCAAGACAAAATAATAGTAGCTTAACCATTAAACAAAGTCAAGGACTTTTAGTTCCTCCTCAAGGGCTATAGATAATATTCTGAGCCAAATCCTTTGAGCTGTTTTGCAGCTACTGAAACCCCCATCAGGTGGGAGAAGTTAACTGCGTGCTGCCCACAAGCACGTAGACCCCAGACCAGCTGGAACCAGAAGGTTGATGATGTTGACTCCTGATTACCTCACCACCAGCCAATCAGAAGAATGTCCACCAGCTGATCACACCCCCCCCCCCTCACCCTATCTTTATAAACCTTTCCCTGAAAGCTTTCAGGGAGTTTGGGTCTTTTAAGCACTTGCTGCCCTGGACTCCTTGCTTGACCCTGAAATAAACGCTGCACTTTCCTTCACCACAATCCAGTGTCAGTAGATTGGCTTTACTGCAAACGGGTAAGCGGACCCAAGTTCGGTAACACCGGTGCCCACCTAATGGTCCAGATTGGTGGGCAGACTGTCCCTGTCCCCAGAGCCACAGGCAGTGGCCCCAACCCGCACGTACCCCGGTAGCTGAAGAAGCCTTTGGAGGCCTTGTCCTCAGAGGGGGGGATCAGTGTCCCAACCAGGTAGTTGGCAAAAGAGACCATGATGACGAGGAAGAAGAGCACCTGGGCCTGGAGGAAGGGAGCCTGGAGGTCAGACGGTCTGGCTCCACCTGTTCAGGGAGCCCCAGCAGGGAAGAGCTTGCCCCAGGTCCCTTACTCTCCCATTCATTCATTCATTCACTCATTCAACACCCATTACTCCACAGGCTCTGTTCTAGGAGTTGGCGACATGGCAAGGCTCCTGTCTTGCTGATAAATAAGGAGGATGAATCTAGAGTAAGAACAGGGGGTGTTCCGGGGACTGGGTTGAGGCTACTTTAGCAGGGTAGCCTGAGAAGGTGTCTTCAAGGGTCCTAAAGGAGGAGGATAATGGAGCAGCAGAATGATGGGGGCATAAGCTTGGTGCATTCAAGGAACAGTGGGGGAGGTGGTGGAGCTGGAGGTCAGAGCCAGGGGGCGAGAGGTGGGGCGGCCGGGGCCGGGGCTGTGCTGGTCAAGGCTGCCGGCTGTGGCCCAGCATCTCTTCCCTTATTTCATGCTGAACCTCTGACTTGGGGCTTGGGATAGGTTCAGATGAAGACCACGTTTCCCCAGCCTCCCTTACAGTGAGGTGTGGCCATGGACCACGTTCCGGCCAATGGGAAGTGAGCAGAAGGAATATGTACAACTTCCAGGCTGGGACAGAAAAGGAAAGGGGAAGGGGATTCTCTCCACCCTCTTTCCCCTTCCTGCT
>NW_006793860.1:431280-441709 GCF_000442215.2 Lipotes vexillifer | reverse complement strand
ACACACACACACACACACACACAGACACACACACACACAGACACACACACACACACAGACACACACACACCTGGACTGTTCCATGAGAGAGAAATGAACGATTCTGGCTTAAGGCCCCCTTCCTTAGGGTCTGTGTCACAGCAGCAGAACTTAAAGCTCATCTGACACACACAAGAGGCAGAACCAAGACCGGGACCAGGTCCCGCGATTCCCGCTTCCACACTCGACCGTGCCCACATCCCTCCCCAACATCCTGTCCTCACCTTGGACTCCCACTCCATGCCAGCCAGGGAGATGGCCAGCAGCACAGTGACGGTGACCACGCCAATGATGCGGATGTCGTTGGTGGGGTCCACGATGGGCGAGCCGTACTCCTGGGGGAGGTGACAGGCCAGGCCGCGTGCTGCCTCTGAACAGCCCACACCCCCAGTCTCCTCCACTGTGATTTACCTCATTTATGGCTGCCCTCTCATAGGAAAACACAAACTCAAACCCCTCCCCTGCCCACAAGTCCTCCAAAGCAGCTACTGCATGGGTCTGGACAATTTGGCCCCAAAGGCAACACGCACCCCTGAAGGAGACTTCTGGGGACGGTCTTTATTTGAAGAGATCATCAGAGTCACCCACAATGATCGGACTGTGGCTTTGGTCCCTAAAGGCCAAATTAGGTACAGGGGCAGGAAGGCCCGGCCCGGAAGGTGTAGAGGAGAATGCGGCAGGCGGCTGGGGCTCCGTCTGCCTGGGGTCCAGCCCCTACCTCACCTGGAGCAAGTCCTGCACGGTCTCTGCAAAGCCCACAGTGTGCATGGCCACACCGACAGCGTTGGCGAAGGCAAAGATGAGGCCGATGGAGCCCCCTAGCTCTGGGCCAAGACTCCGGGAGATGAGGAAGTAGGTGCCACCTATTGGCGTCAGAGCCAGGAGCCATGAAGCCAGAGGAGTCAGCTGGCTGGGGTGGACTTGGGGCAGGCAGAGCTGAGGCTGGGAGGGGGTGAGCATGGGGCCCAGGGGGTTCATGGAGCAGGAGACAACCAAGGCCATCCTATCCCATAGGTGTGGAGAGCCTGCCCGAAGCCTACATCTGGAATCAACAGGGGCAGCCTGGGGTGTCCCCGTCTGGGGCGGGGGGGTGGAGGGTAGGGAGTGGTTCAGAGACCCGTTCCCGGGGTGAAGACTCGGGGACCTACACGAGGAGGACCTTGGGGCTGGGGCGGGGCCCACCTGACTTGACCTTGCCGTTGGTGGAGATGGCCGAGATGGAGAGGCCCGTGATGGAGGTCACCATGACTGAGAGCAGGATGATGATCCAGGTCAGGACTGTGGGGGTGGGCGGGGAGGTGATTGCCCCAAAACTCAGTCAGGGCATTTCTCAGAAGGAGCCATTTGAGGAACCTGAATCAGCCAACTGATTCACCACATGACTTAAGTCACTTTCCTTCTCTGAGCCTCACTTTTCTCATCTGAAAAATGGGTCTCTGTCTACCTCCTGGTATATTCTAAATAGCCAGGGAGCTGATAAGCCAACATGTAAAGGATCATTACGTATGGAAGGGTAGGTATCCTCTCTTAATAATAAAAAATAAAGTAATAGTTACCGCTTGATAAGCACCTCTGGGTGCCAAACCCTGTGCTGTTTTATGTGCATCAGAGGAACCCCACAATAGATCTGTGAGGTGGGGACAGTTATTGTCCCCATTTAACTGATGAGGAAACCAAGGCTCAGAGAGGTTAAAAACTTGTCCAAGGTCACACAGCATGGTGCAGAGCTAGCAGCTGGTCTGTCCACAGTGTGAGTTCCTAACCCAGATGCTCTGCAGAAGAAATTTGGCTCCAAGAGGTTAAGTGACTTACTGAGGGCAAACTGAGCCAGGGAGAGCCCCCAGGCCTGCTGACTCCACGTCCAGTGCTCCTTGGCCACACTGCCCTGACCTCTGTAACCTGTGGGCTCTGTAACCCAAGTTCAAGATTGCTCCCGTGGAGCCTGGGAGGACCAGGACCCAGGCGCACCTTCCCCCTGCCCCCCAGAGGCAGCACTCACCAATGCCTGCCTGGGCGGTAATCCAGGGGAGCCGCAGATAGAGGATCACACCCCATATATTGAGCATGCAACGGATCTGGGAGGAGAGGGGGGTCAGAGGCCACCTGGGGGGTGCTGAGTACCCCAAGGTCAAGCACATAAGTCCCTGTCCCCAGTCTTGGCATGGCATCGGGCACCTAGGGGACACCTGGGCTCTTTCCTTGCTTCACCCACTTTAGTGGGTGCCCACTTCAGTGCCTCTCTGGTTCTGTGGGGCAGGGAGGGGAGGGGTACCCAGAGACCCACCTGTCCCTCCCAGCACTCTCCTACCCTCCTTCCATCGAGGCCTGAGGATGGGCAGCAAGCATTATCACCCCTCAGCCTGCTCCAAGCACAGGGTCCTGTGTCTGCCAGCCCCATTCATGGCCCAGTGGCCAGCTGTTGGCCCAGAGCCTGGCATTCAGGGGGAACTCAGCAAATGCCAGCTGAGCCAATGCCCTACATACAAGCAGAAATCAGGGCTCAGGTGGCTTTGACTTCAGCTTCCGAATTTAAAGCAAAGCCAGACGCCACAGCTGAGGCTGGAATCCCATGTGGGAGGGGCTGGTGTGGTCTTTGGCCCCAGCCACGTCTTGGGGTGGGGGACATGTGGCATTTACAAGCCCAGGGGGATTGCTTTTTTCTTTCTCTTTTCTTTTTTTTTTAAGTCTTTAATTTTTTTTTGAATTTAATTTATTAAAAAAAATTGAGGTATAGTTGATTTACAATATTATATTAGCTTCAGGTATATAACCTAGTGATTCAAAATTTTAGGCCTGGGAAATTTCTAAGGCCCTCCATATGCTCTGAGGTACTGAATGGGCCCACGCCAGGCTCTGGCCACCACAGTGAGGGAGGGAGACCCAGACTCCGGATTACGGGCCTCTGGAGCTAGAGGGGGGTTGACTGTTCAGATGGAGAAAGAGGCACAGCCAAGCAGGCAGTTGGCAGAGTTAAGGTCAGAACCCAGGCTTCCTGCCTCCCAGAGCGGGAAGCTTTCTCCTAGATCTCATGCGATCCCCTCTGTAAAGTGCCATAATGTCTTCCAAAGCCAAGTACATTAGATTGTTTGCTATCTTGGGGTCTAAAACAGCAAACCTTCTCCTTCCCATCGTGGAGAATGAGAAAACAATGTTGTGGATTTGTGTTTAGTACTGCCCTCTGGTGGCTCTTTGGGGAAACACAGTTTCTCTCAATAACTCCAAGGCGGGCATTCATCCAAGCGCTTTACATCTATTAATTCATTGAATGCTCATCATTTCATAGACGATGAAAGTGAGGCATAGACAGGTTAAGTAACTTGTCTAAGGTCACATGATGACTGAGCAGACAAACAGAGATCTTCTCCAGGGTTAGGTCTCAGTCTGGGGGGTAAACGGAGGTCAGGAAGTACAAAAGCGGAGAAAATTTGAGGTCACTAGGCAGATGGGGAAACTGAGGCCCGGGCTGAGTCTTGGGTCTGCCTTGACTACTAATGCCTGAGAGTCCAAGCTGAGCCTGAATGGAGCTCTGTCACCCTACCCCCATCCCTGGACATCCCATCCACGCCCCACTCACCATCACCCCCTTGACCCAGCCAAAGCGCACAGGCTCCTCAGGGTTCTTCTCACCGTTGGTACCTGCCTCATCCTCCACCAGCCCATCAGTCATCTCATGGCTGGGCCGGCTGTCAAAGGCCAGGGCATGCAGGTGGCTGCCTTCCTGCTGGGAGCGCAGAGACCGCGGGTCAGGCAGGCAGGGGTCATGACAATCCAGCTCCCCCGCCTCCCCACCCTCCACTGTCCAGCCTCCCAAGTAGCAAACCAGCAAGTCCCATCTCTGCTGCAGACCTTTCTTACCCTCCTCTCCCCACCTCCTTTAGGTGAGTGTAAACTCTGTAAACTTACACTGACTGGGAGCCCATTACCTCTCTGGGCAACCCTAGATTGCTTGACTGGGTCGCCAATGACTGGGCAATAAATATTACATGTGCCCAGAGCTTTACAGCTCCCATACCCGCATTCCATGTGGGCCTCTCAACCTATGAGGAAGACACCTGTTTGTCCCCATGACACAGATGACAAAGCCAAGGCTCAGAGAGGTTAGGTAACTGGTCAAGGTCACACAGCAGGAAGGGCCACTCCTCTGGGATGGTGTTTACCTTGAGGAAGGAGTGCAGGTCGGCCAGCGTGGGCCGGACCTTTCGGGGCTCGCCGGGCAGGGTACTGTTGGCATAGTGCTCGTAGGCAGGCACCACATCGATAGTGTTGTAGCCAAAGGTGCGCATGTAGAAGGTGCTGCCGTGGGTCAGGTGGCTGGGGTGGCTGTTGTCATAGGTGGCCGGTGGCGGGGGCTCATCACCTCCCAGCAACGTGCTGATGGTGAAGCGCCCACTGCACAGAGCAGGGTCCCTGGGCATCTCCGACACCGGCAGCTCTGCCATTGTGGCTCTGGGTGTCGGGGGAGGGGGCCAGGGTTGGCGGGGACACGCAGGGTGGCTTTATAGGCTGGGGCCACAGCAGGGAGGAGGCAGAGGTTGGCCCAAACCGCCCACAGCTGGAGAGCAAGGTCCCTGGATAGGGTGGGAGGCAGAGCACGTGCCTGATGCTGTCCTACCCACCATCTGATCTTGGAGATAGCAACATGGCCTTGGACTGGGAGCCGGGGCTGGGTCAGAAGAGAAGGGGGGCATGCCCAGCCCCTGGGTCCTAGAGAGGCTCTTCTGAGTTTGGGGGCAGTGGACATCAGCAGCCAGACCCTAGGAAGGAGTGTTCACCAAGAGGATCCTTAGGGACCCTACGAGGGTCCCCAGAGACAGCCTGATGGCCTGAGGACCCACTCCATGCAGTTTCAAAAACCTCTTGTTTCAGTATATGGTATTTAGTTTTATATTTTGTTTATTTAGTATGTTCGAATAGATGAACGGTATGACATTTTAAAAGATACACACACACACACACACACACATATAAAAGGTTAGTCTCTCTTACTATGAGAGAGGTAGTGTGGTGGCCACCTGATGTGCCACCAGAAAAGGACAACCCCCAGCTGCTGCGAGGGATCTCAGTGTCAGCTCCTATGGCAATGGCCTTGCCTATGGCTGAGTTCCCCCATGGAGCTCTCATCCAATGATAGGTGCGGGATGCAAAGGCCTGATGCCCTGCCCCCAGATCTGAGGAGCCACCCCACCTCCAGAAGTCCCCAGGGTCAGCTGAGGCTTTGTCTACATAGCAGCCCACTCCTCCCTCTGTCCTGTCCTGCTTCCTTCTCTTCTCGCCAGAGGTACTGACCCCAAGAGCTCTACTGGTGAGTGCCCTGCAGGCTCACCTTTGTCTCAGAGTCTGCTTCCTGGGGGTGGGTGGCCTAAAGCTCACAGGAAAACCACTTATCTCTTTGTTATTCCCGCTGGGTTTTGCATCTTTCAGCCATTCAACTAACAAACCTTACTGACCATCGACCATGTCATGGGTGGAGACAGGAGGCAGGAACACAGACGGCAGGCACAGGCCTACGTTCACAGGGCTGCTGAGTTAGTGGGGGAAACGGACCTGGAAAGAGACCAGCCCCGCTGTGTGAAGAGGGTGGTGATGGGAGAGATGCACATGGAGGAGGGTCAGGGTGGGGACAACCAGGGACAGGACAGACCTCTGACCGGAGTCTTGGAGGACAAGCTGCTCTTCTGAAGGCTGGGGATGGATGGAGGCCTCAAGGCCACCACCAGCCACAGGCTTCTAAGCTTGGCTTATGCCCAGGCTCTGGCCCTCCTCGTGAGGGACACACTTTCTCTACCTCCCTGCCCTGCCTCTCAGACCTGAGCTGGGCTCTCAAAGCTCAGCTACGTCCCCAGAGACCAGCTCTGAGATGCTCAGAGCCTCCCGGGGCTCCATGACATCCATCAGCAAGTCAGCACCAGTGGACTGAGAACTTGTGGGGGGCCTGGCTGGCTTCTGCTGCCCCCTCACTCCTGGTCCAGAGGGGCCCAGGACAGGAGGAAATGCTCAGACTGTGGTAGGGTAGCAAGCTGTGTTAGGGAATCACCCCTCTAAGATGAAGGTGCTTCAATTGGCATCCAGGAGCCCCACAAATTTGTAGACATGTTTTCATACCTAAGTGCAGTTTCCTGGAAAGGGGGGCATAAAGTTCATTCAACTTGCTAGAAGACCAGTCCACGGGGGCAGGGATCTGGGCCCATCTTGTTCACTGACATTCCCAAGCAGTTAGAACAGCACAGAGCAGGTCCTCATTAAATGCTTGTTGAATGAGTAATGAAGGGAAGCCAGAACCAAAGAGAGGCTGCCATAGAAACCCTTGGCTGACAGAACTACCCCAGGGGTGGGGATGGGGACAAAGGGTAGGTCCTCGGGGTCCTCCCAGCTCAACCAGGCACAGAGGTGAGCTGAGGACAGCTGGTCCTCGATGAAAAACCCAAAAGATTATGATCACTGTGCACTGTTTTGCAAAGTTGATATATTTACTATGTGTTCACTTCTTTAAAAGACTCTTCTCGGGGCTCCCCAGACCCCCAGGTTTGCCTACTCCCTCTCCAGGACGTCTGGCCCCTCCTCAGAGAGGCTTCTGCAGAAGGGTGTCCCCAAGCCCAAGCCAGCTGCCAGCAGAGGGGAAGGCTCCAAGGTGAGGACTCTAGGGCCAGGACCACAGCTGCGGTCAGTTTTCCACCTTCCCTGCAGCGCCCTGCCCCATCTGCCAATTACTCCTTCCCTCCCATGGGGCCTCAGGGTAGAGCTTACAGACCTTATCGCCCTCTCCATCTTTAACTGCCACTTGACTGGTGAAAATCACAGCTGCCCAACACCCCCTTAGCCGTCCCTACATACCCTGTCCCTGGAGCAGCTGTGGAAAATTCGTGATTAAGATCTTAGGAGAGGAAGTGGCCAGAGGAACCAAGGCTGGTTTCCAGCAGCACTGGGGCCCCTGCAGAGTGAGGGCCCACAGCTTTGCTGGATGACCTTGAGCAAGCCACTTCCTCCCCCTCTACAATTCCCAGGCCTGGGTCAGCTCCAAGGTCCCTTCCAGCCCTGGAGGGGAGCATTTGCTTTTTCGAGAAGCCTTTCCTGCGCCCCCCCATACCTGTATGTCTCTGGGTAGGGGGATTTAAGCAGGACCCCTCAAAAGGCTTATCAATAGGACAGTTGAAGGGACTGTTGGAACTCCTTGTCCCAAAGCACAGACGCCAAAGAAAGGGGCTTCCTGCCCTTGGATGGAAGTCCATCCCTTTGAGAAATGCTCACAGAGGCACTCTTCTTGATGGGGGCACCATGTGGGTCACACACGACTCTTGCCTTCCAGGGCTTCAGCTGCCAGGTTGCCCAGAGCCTGTCAGGTCTGAGACCATGAGTGGAAGTTGGAGGAACCCTGAGTGAAACCCTGGGATTTGGCCTCAGGGGCTGTCAGGCTCCCATCTCAGTTGTCAGTTTCTCCAGGGCTCTGAGCAAGTCGTTCCCTCAGCCCCCTCAGCCCCCACTTAGCAGCCGAATGGAAATGACACCTACATCAGTGCTGGCTCTCACTCACTCAAGGGCCCCTGGCTGGGTGACTTAGGGCCCCTGGCCTCTCCTGGATCTCGGAGGAGGAAGAATGGGGTGTTAAAGGAACAGAAAGACTCAGGAAACTCCCTGGAAGGGAAAACCCCAGGCAAAGGGGGCTGAAATGGTGAGGACAGAAGGGCCTGCTGTCTTCACAGCCACTGAGGCACCTAAGCCTTTATGCACCAGGACTGGAACTCACAGCCTAGCCTGGCAGACTAACCAGCAAGGAGATCGCAGCAACTGGCTAGCAGAGGAGGGAGGCTGCCCTGGAGGAGGGGGAGCCTCGAGGGGAGGCCTCGAGGGGAGACGTAGGCAAGGATGGAGGGGGTTCTGGGGCATGGGGGCTTGGGAAGGCGCGGTCAGTGGGAGGGACCAGGTGGTGGGACTGGAGCTCACGGTGCCGTGCCGTGGTGGGCGGGGGAGGGAAGAAATGGTGGGAGATGAGGCTGAAAGGGGTCCGATTGTTTCTTCAGTCACTCACATTTATTGAGTGCCTACTGCATACCATACCCTGTGCTAGGCAAGGAAGGCACCACGGGGAACAAGACAAAGGCCCTGCCCTCCTGGAGCTCACATTCTAGTGGAAAAGACAGACAAGCAGTAAACAAGCAATCATCATGGTACATTCAGTGATAAGTGCTATGAAGAAAACAAAGCTTTTTTTTTTTAAGGAGGGGCATTTAGGCCTGAGAATGAGAATTTTGAGCTGAGATCCAACAATAAGAAGGAGACACCCATAAGTGAGCAGGTGTGAGCACAGGGGTTCCAGAAAGAGGAGAGAGCATGTGCAAAGGCTCTGGGGTAGGAGTGTGGTTGGGGATTCAAGATGGCAAGGAGGCCAGGATGGCAGGAGCCGAGGGACTGAGGAGATGGGTTTGAGACATGGAAGGGGGGACACCAGGCCTTATAAGCCAGGGTTAGAAGTTGCACGTTCTATTATGTGATGGTCAGATTTATATTTTTCAAAGTTCATTTTGGTCATCGTGTGGAGATTGGATGGAGGGAGGCAAGGGCAAAGCAAGACTAGTGGGGCCACTGTGGGTACATGAAGGTGGTGGCCGGGCCGGGGAGTAGATGTGGATGGCAGGGTCATGAGAAGTGTTGGGAGTTGAGATATATTCTGAAGGCAGAGCCGATAGAACCAGCACACGGATTCATGTAGGACAGAAGTTGGAGAGAAGAGGGGAACAGGGAGGACTCTATGGGGGAAATGTGGTGTCATTTCTGAGTAGGGACACCTGGCAAGGAGGTCCTTGAACGCCAGGGTAGGAGACTGGCCTTTGTCCTGGGGAATCAGATCTCATCTGTTTCTGGAAAGCTGGTGGGGAGCATAGTGGGGTGGTGAGCAGTGCCAGGAAGAAAGAACAGGGCCAGGGAGGGCCGGGAGGGGCTCTGATGACAGGCAGAACAGACAACTGCACAGCTCTGAGCCCTCGGGCTCACCCCTGACTGCACACAACACTCAAACCATCTCACTGGGGCCTCTGACAAATGCTGACTCCCTCGCTGGAGATGCTATGGGCCTGGGGCCGAAAAGGGGGTGGGGGTCCGGCATCAGTATTCTTAGAAATCTCCCCAGGTGGAACTGGGCAGTCAGGCTGAGACCCAGTGGGCTAAAGAGAACAATCTTTCACACGCAGACTGCCCACCCCCACAGCAACCCCCGCCCCATCCCCACGTCCACATCCGCCCCGGTCCCACGAGGCTCGCCTGGAGAGGATGGGTATGATGCAACCCTGGTGTCGTGAAATAGCCGGGTAAGAGGATGCGCTGCTCGTCGGCCTGATTCACAACACCAGCTGCAGCAACGATACCAGAACTCGGCGAGCTTCCTCCTCTGGATGTGGCTCCGAGGGTCTGAGGCAGTGATGACAAGCCTGGGTAAACATCCTCCCCGACCGATGGCTGCCCTGGGCCAGCACCATGCAGAGGCCCAGGGCTGCAAATGATGGAGGCTGGGTCCCTGCCCACAGGGGGGGCGCACAGACTTGATGGTAGCGAGGAAGTGGGGAGCAGACACAAAACCCTGTATACAGTGTAGGGGGAAGGGCAACAATGGAAGTGTCTGGCACTGGAAAGTTCTGGGAAGCCAGAGGCTGACTGCAACCTCTGCACGCAACCAGGACCAAGAAAACTGAGATTTCTCTTGAGCCTTGCAAACCACATAAGTGTGTCTATTGCAATCCTGGTCCTTCTATCCGGACAGTGTTACAGCAGTTGAACACTGAAGTACCTTGAAGCTACTGGCAGCTAAAGCAAAAGGGAAACATGTTTGATGATTAAGATAATTTCACTGTTAAAGGAACAACTCCTGGTTCCTTTTTCTTCACGGTTAGACTTGCTTTTTTAAAAAAGTCTTTTTAGCCAACATTCATTCCACAGTAATTGTAGGTATTAATAATGTATTAGACACAGCCTGGATGTTTTGGAGGATACACAGAAGGACAGGACACGATCACTGTCCTCAAGTAGCATATAGTTCCTCAGAGGAGGTAACGACCAAAACAGCCACAACCCAAGGCCCAAAGGCAGAAATCCCTGATAAAATGCTACGTGGGTTCAGAGAAGGGATGACTTCCTCTGGCTGGGGTAATGATGGAGTGGGATGTATGAAGCAGCAGTTAGAATAAAGGCAAAAAGAGATAAACATTTAAGGCAGGAAAGTGCCATGTGTTAGCTTGGAGCTTCCTGGCAGCCAAGGCAAAAACTAGAATTATCATCAGTAGTCACTATCTGATAAAAAGAGATTTCACTTTTTTCCCCCTCTTCCTCTTCTCATAAAGAAAATAAATCTCCATCAACCCTTGATCCCTCCACCCAAACTTGGAAAAGATTCCAAAACAAGGGT
>NW_006793860.1:407496-431270 GCF_000442215.2 Lipotes vexillifer | reverse complement strand
TCCTGCTGCATCAACACAAACTGAAGCAGTGATTCTAACAGAAATTCAGTCCTGTAGTCACAGGCATGACCATGTGCTCTTCACCCTGATGACTCAGCCTATGTGCTCTCCAAGAGACCAAGGAGCCAAACCCACTGTTTCTCCTAGCCCCAGCTTTTCACTTTTAAATACGCCTTCAGTTTTTCTAACTTTCCTGTAAACCTTTTTGTCTTTCTTGAAAAACATAGAGGAAAAACATGGTCATTCTGCTCGATTTTGAAATCCACAGTGCATTCCTAATCAGAATACTCCTTAATGGCAGCTTTTGGAGCTCAGGAGCCTCTGACCTGATACTGGAGCTGGGGTCAGGGGACCTAGAATCATGGAACTGCTTTAAAAGCTCAGCTTCCCCCACCCCATCCCCCAAACTGGGTCCAGCCCTAGACACAAGGAGGGAATGGGAAGGAGAGTCAAAGAAGGCCTGGACCTGGCTCTGCACCACCTACCTCATGACCTCAGGCCTGTGTGCCTTAGTTTCATCATCTGCCAAATGGATAATTCTTCTCAATGAGTGTTTTGATGATCGAGAGAGAGAACTTGTGAAAGAAGCATTTCAGAGGACATTAATATTGCTCTGCAAATATGTGTGTGTGTGTGTGTGTGTGTATTCCGCCCCCCACCCTTCCCCCAGCTCTTTAGCTACCAGAAAAGAAAGGTGGGGGTGGGGGAAGAAACCAACTCATCCTTGACTATTTAAGGCAATGCTTTTTAGTAAGGGCAGGCACTAAAAGTTATTAACAAACAAACAAAAAATTAGGGCATTAGGAGGAGTTGCGGGAAGAGTTGCTTGGGATCAGAAGGTGGAAACCCAAAGAGAGTTGGATTTGGTCATTTGCATTCATCACAACTCAGGCTTCGACAGGGCAAATGTCCAGAGGATCCCAGAAGCCCTGAGAGAGGGTCTCCCCCATCATCTTGTTGCCCCTTTACCAGACACTTGAAATAAGCTACTGACCTCCTTAATATATATCCCAAAGGATCTTCTGCCGGTGGTCACCAAGGGTTCAGCTGCAAGATGACACTTGCCATCCGGAATGCATTTGTGCTAAAGTGGGGAAGGGGCTGGATCCAAAGGGAGTCTGCCCTCCAGACGCAGTCCCTCTGGCTGGGTGCGAGTCCCCAGGGTATGGAGCCCTACGGCAGGAAGTCCGAGGGGCTTCGCGTGGAGCGGAAATCGAGTCCTCACTCCCAGCGAGCTTTGTTAGCAGCAGCACTGAGTGCTGGAGAGGCTCAGGACAAGCCCGGCAAGGCCTGTACCTGCCAAAGGTGGACGCGGGAAGGCTGGGGGCAGGTGGACACTAGGAAAGAACACCCCTGATGAGGGCCCAGGGATTCGGCCAGAGTTGTCAGATGGTCATTCACTTGTGATTTCCTGGGAAATGGACACTGCGGTCCCTGCCACACACACTCCGCCCCCACAGTAACGCATTTCAACTGGTGTCATTTTTACTGATTAACCATCAACATCAAGAACCATCCTAGACAACTAGCTTTGACTTTGGTGGGTACACAATGGGCAAGTTGACCCAATGGGCCCTAGGTATGGCACATAGTTTTCCTAACTAGTTAGAATTTTCATCTTCCTATTTAGTGCATCTCTGACAATCTATGATTTATTGAAAGTCTGTGTTGAGGAAGGTGGGGGGAGTCCACGTTTAGAGGGGCCTACTTCACTTCCTGCTTCTTCAGAACAATGGTCTTGACCCTGTTCTTGACCCAGGACATGAAAATCACCTGGGGAACTTTAAAAAACCAGTCAGCGACTAGGCCCCTCCCCAGACCAATTAAGTCAGAAACTCAGGGGGCAGGGGTTTGGAAGTCAGTATTTTTAAGAGCTCCCCAGGTGATCCTAATTGGTATCCAGGGTTGAGAATGGCAGAGCTGGGGCTATAAGCTTCAGAAAGATGTGTTAAGGGTGTGCACAGCACAAAATCTGGCTTTTCTTGATAAAGGTAATGCTGATTTAGGGTTCTTAAAAATAATCTTTCATGTTGTAAAAGGATTTTAAAGAGCTTTTTTATCCTGGGTAGACTCATGAATATATAAGCAGGTTATCAGCCCTTTGCTTGAATTCACTGCCTAAGGCCAACAGACAGCTTTATAGTTATTGATTTGTAAGACAAGTGCGTGTCCCCAAATGAGACCACCCCTCGTCACTCTGCCTGATGGACCACACACCCCAGGTGCAAACCCCACATACTCACCTCTTGGACAAGGTGGATGCCCCACAATCAGGTTTCTGCTCAGTCAGGAAGGGCTGCACATGAGGCCTGTGACCTCTGGCAGTTCTCCACCTGGCTCCAAGGCCCCTCAACTCACCTTAGCCCTGCTGTTTCCCCAGCTTCAAGGTCATAGGAGAGATTAACAGCTGTATGAGACTGCTGGGGCGAGTGAGGAGCTGGAGTGGAGCTCATTGTACCATGCTGGGATGGCTGGGTGGCCACACCCAAACCACGCGGGGGGGGGGGGGGGGGGGGGCCCACACCCCCCAGCCGTCTGCGGTCTGGATCCTGGCCAAGTGCAGATGGCTCCTGCATCCCCCAGCCACAGGAAATCTGATCTTCTTTATCTAGCCCTTTCTTGTGGCATTTCCTAAGGCTTCCTATTTTATTATAGTGTCTGTGCGCACGCACACACCTGCTTATCTCTTCTCCCCGCCTACCACACCACACCATGAGCTTACAAAAGCAGGAAATGCAACTCAGTCTCACCTAGGAAGAGGCCCTTTGCTGTTGGTCTCACCTCAGTAAAAGGTAAGCTTCTTGAAGGCAGGGATGTCAATTCATTTCACCACTGTGTCCTAGAACAATGCCTGGCACAGGATAGATGCTCAAACATTTACTGAACTGCATTCTTCATTCAGTGGTCACTGAATCAACAGGAATCACAACTTGAACTTGACATGCCAAGGTTGGTCCTCTTGTAGCAAATTTTTGGCTTACTAATTTTAACCTAAATTTGTCTCTTGCAAAAAACAAAAAGATTGCCATCCCTGGGGTGGGGGTAATTGAGTCCACCCTGCACCCATGTGAAAAACCTGTTGTGAAGTGCAGAAGCCAAATGGTAGAGGACATACCTGTAGCCCTAGAGACCCATCTCAACAACGCTGGGAGTAGGGTGGCCAAAATTAACCTTTATTGAGGGTTATGTATGTCATACATACATGGTATGTATGGTATGTCATGGTATGTCAGGTAATAGGTAGGTGATTTCTATAAATTAACCTCATATTCCCATTAGCCTGATGGAATATGATTGGTATCCCTGCTTTACATCTGAGCAATCTAGTTCTAAGCAGTCAAACGACTTGCCCTCAGTCACATGATTACCAGATGGTGAAATAGGGATTTTAGCCCAACTTTCAGGCCAGCTCCAAGGCTTGTGGTGTCTCTTGAAAATGCCAGGCCCTGATGCCTGGTGGGCTTGTTCCATTCAGGGCTCTGTGCTCGGAGAGCCTTCAGTCTTGGGCTGGTCCCCCAATATTCACTTCCTTTTCCTCCCCCCGACCCCCAATGTTGCTGAGCTCTTTCCTTTCAGAGTTTAGTTTTCAAAGTCTCGTGAAAAAAAAAAAAAAAAAAAAAAAAAAAAAGAAGTCTCGAAATCTTTCTTAGGCTTTTTGTGCTTTCTAAAGCTAATAATCGCTGCCAGCCACCAGAGGGCCACATCCCAAACATTCATATTTAGGGAATCAAAATGCCCTTTTGGGTTTGGTTTAATTTTCCTAAAAATACAAGCCAGCTGATGTGTGTGGCTGACCCGTATGAAAGCTCACCCAGGGACCCACTCTGAGTGCAAGAGGGTCAGCCGGGTGGTGAGGGTGATGCCTCTGGGCTGGCACTGTTTGGGGGGAGGCATTTGCAGCAACTGGGCAGAGGGGCTCTCCAGCCGACCTCCCTGAGGAAAATGTCTTACCCCAGCAACAGCATCACCAGCATGCAGCTCTCCTGGGCTCTGGGGCCTCACTGCCTACCATCAGTCCTCATACTTCTCTGTGGCTGTGTGCTTCCCGGGGCTTCTATGGAAATCTGGCTGTTCCAAGGGAATGGCTAAAGCACCCCTCATTTGGGGTGACCAGTGGCCCTAACCTTGTCCTCTTTCCTCGTGGGTGGCATTTTAAAGGTTTTAACTAGGACTCCGCTGAAAAGCTTCTAGCTCTGAGATCTGGGTAAATGGGGCTACGCTTTACTGCAGCAGCCAGCGCTCCACCTGCCCCCAGCCCCTCCACAGATTCCCCTCTCCAGCCACCGGCTCTTGCCAGCCCCTGCTCCAGGAGGTGCTGCAGAGTGTGGAAGAGACCACTAAGCCCTACATGGGATGGGCCCTACGTGGGCAATTGTCTGAGGCCCAGAGTTCCAGGTAATTCATCAGGAAGTGGCCTCGCATAGGTCACAGGGGCCAAAACAAGCTGAGGGCCCCCAGGCAAAGGGAATGGTATGAAGCTCTTCCATGTGGCTCCTTCAAGGAGTGAGTATCCTGTCACCAGGCAGCTGGAGCCTGTCTCTTCGTTAGGGCCAGGTCTCCCAGGTGGAGAGAAATGAAGACCCCCTACCTCCTCAGCCATTTGCACATCCCCAGGCAGAAGCCCAAACCCCAGACCCTGAAAACCCTTCCTGGTCAGAAACACAGGCAGATACTGCCCAAGAGAGCAGGGGACAACTGTCCTGTGACCAGGCCCAAGTCTCTCCCACCACTGAAAGAATCTTGCATCCCCTTCCCAAGGCCAATAACTGGCTATTGACCCCCATTTAAAATGCTTTCCACTGAGAGCCCAGTGTCAATGGTCACAGAGCTCCAACAGCTCCTAGCCCCAGAATGTATGCCACATGCTGGGTCACCATCAAAATACTCTGGATCTATTGTCCCACCACACCTCCAGCCAGACCGACCTCCCACAGATCCCTAGCCAGGGGACTGAACTCTGAGGCTGGTGAGGGGAGAGCAAGACTTTGGAGCTGGGATGGGAGTCCTGTACTTACAGAAACCTGTGGGGACTTCGAGGACCCAGCGGCCCAGCAGGCCTTAGCCTTCCTTGCAGGGAGTGGAGAAGGGGCCAGGCCCAGTCACCCCCAGAGGCTGGGAAGAGGCACTTCTGCTGCCTTCCAAGGAGCCCCAGGCTGTGCCTCAGTTAAGGACATTCCCAGGAAAGGAGGCCTGAGAGAGATTTCTGCTCCACTGAAGGACTGAACAAAGGGGGCACATGACACTTAGGGAGAACATTCCAGAAATTTACTGGCTACAGACAGGGGTGGTGGTGAAGGAACCATCCTAAACAGAGTAAATGCAGAAGTTACTGTACAGGAAGGAACGTGAGAACACATATACCGACTCTCTCCCACCCTGCCCCTTCTCCCCACAAATAGCACACAGAGTGACAATGTCAGCAAAGCAAAGATGACAGGAAAATAATCAGTCAACCAAACAAAGCAAAGAATTCTCCCCCCCTACATCTCTAATCAAAGTTACTGATCAAGTGAGAAAAGGCTGTACTTTGCTTCCTTGCTCTCTTTATAAAATACACATTTGCAATTCCTGACAGAAAAATACCCAGTAGAAGCTAGCAGCTGAGACCAACGGGGGCCCACACTCATCCAACTCAGTCAGCCTGCCTGGCTCTTCAGAACTGAATTCCCCTTACTGCCCTCTCTCCAGTGACTTCATATCTCACTGTCATTTCCGCTGCCCACAGAGGCACAAACAGTGCAACAAATCAGGGTAATCCAATGTAGCTGGAGAGCTACTGGCAGCCTGTACCAAGCCTGGAAGCCCCTACGCAGCAGATGCCAGCAGAGGCCAGCCTGAATAAGGCAGTCAGAAAAAACTGGGACAAACTTATACTAAGAACTTATTCACTGTTTATCTGAAATTCAAATTTAACCAGGTGTCCTGTATTTTTATTTGCTAAATCTGGGGCAGATGAAGGGGCCTTAGCTGCAGGCCGTGCCAGTCCTGGATGCCACCTGACAGCCTGCCTAGGTCAGCTCTGCTGCGGCCAGCCAAGAGGCTACAGTATGTCTGTTTCTCTGTTAGAAGTCCCCTCTGGGATCACGGGCTCCCCTCTTTCCTGTTCAAACAGAAGCCACTGTCTGAGGCAAACTCTTTTGCCCTCCCCATCCTAAGAAACAGATTCTCAAGAACCCCAAGGGCAAAGGCAACAGGGCATAGAGTATGCCAATATGCAATGCTGGGTTTCTGCCAGCCCCTCAACCTTTTATTTATTTTTTTAAAGATCTGGCCTTTATCATTGTTAACAGTAAATCAAATGTCCACCCCTTCTTCTCAATGTTTTCCTACAGACTGTGCAGCTCTGCAAGTTTCCTTCTTTGAAGGATCAGTCCTGTTTTATCTAACCCCAGGAGACACTCCCCTCTACCTTCTTTCAGACTGAATGCCTGTTAAAGGCCTCTAAGTCTGAATCCAGGCTTGTGGAGCTGGTACAGAGGATGTGGGGAGGGGGCTGGCACAGGAGGCCGAAGCAAAGAATCTGCTCATTCAAACCTTTGCTGAGCGAGCCATCGTGGGCTAGATATCTAGGAGAGGGCACACGGAAGCTATTTCAAAAATCGAGATTAGGACAAAGAATTTTCCTCCCTTCCTGGGTTAGCCACTTATAATCAACAGTATTTCCACTTAGATGATCCTGGCAAAAAAAGGAAAGAGAGAGCCCACTTAGACTTCTAAACAACTCTGGGATGGGGACTCGATGACCCTGGCTATCCCCAGCTACCTAGCACAGCCCAGCACAGGCAGTACTGTAACTGCTGAACTGAACTTAGGCTGACACATCAACACACCAGGCCTGTTTAGGCAGGCCCTCCCTGAGCTACAGCCAGTCACAACAGTTACATGTATAACAAGGCAAGGAGAAGCACAGATCACTTGAAAATAGTTTTGGAAACATTTTAGTTAGTGGTTTTAAGCTTTTTTCCACCAACCTTTTTAGTTAGAAACAAGTGGCAAGACATTTATTTCCCTCCTGTCCCTGTCCTGTGAGGGATACTAGTATACTATGAAGCTGTCAGAAGATGGGCTGGAGATAGGTGACTTCTGAATTCAACCTACAAAGAATGAAGAACAGGGGACCATCCAGGACCTCAAAACAGCCTCATTTTCCTGCAGGGAGCTACACAATTTCCGTTTAATGAGTTGCTGACTTCCTCCTGATATTCCTGAAATGCAGGCACAAAAGCCTTTTTTTTACTTATATAAAATGAGTATCTTGAACAATACCATAAAGTGCACATCTCCATTAGGAATTTTATAACGTTTTCTCCCAATTTGCTGGACACAGGGCTCAGTCAATCTCTATAACTGACTGAGGCTAAGTGAGAGTCCAGGCAGGCTGGGGCCTGCCAGCACTCTGGTGGGCCTGGGACAGTGCCCCAGCTTGGGGTTTTATTCAGCGTTTGGCATGCCCGAGTCACTTTCCGAGTGGCATGATGGAAATGTGGCAGTGATGTGAACTACCTAATGAGCTAGACAAAGGTTCAGATGCCTAATGGAGAAACAATGATTGTGGGGATCAGTGTTAAAGCAGTAGGACGCTGGCACATCTGCACGTTATAGTTAAATTAAGTATTAAAGCTTTGGCCAAAACAGTTCACTCAAACAGAGCGGGCAGGGGCGAGAATCCAAAGAGTAAATGCTCCTCAATTTTTTTTTCCCTCTATATCAGCAAGTGCGGGATTCTGTGGGAAAGTCTATAGTACTGTTCTTCAAGTAATCTAAACCCTAGAATTTAAATGATTCATCAAAAGAATAACAATAGTGGCTGCTCTACTGCCATTACAAGTCCCTAATTAGACTGTAAGTTATTGGAGGGCAGGAGCAGGGCCTACAGTCTGGCTTCAGTGTGTGTGGGCATCTCCTGCTCTTTGATGAACGCGTCCAGCTCAGGAGTGATAAAACCAAAGGATTCGCACTCTGAGAGCTCACTAGTTCCACTTGTTTTCCCTTAGAAGTTAGGCGGCCACGGTTGTTTAAAAAAAAAAATCAAAGGAACAGAGTCCATGCAATCAGATCCCTAGGTCTCTGAAAGGGACTCAGATCAAGTCAGTACATCCCTCTGAGTGTCTCAGTGAGTTTATTATGAGCCACTCGGAGGCAGGCACTGACCCTGTCAGCCTCCAAGTACCCTTGATTTTGTTAGAAAGATTGGAATCTCATCCTGGGGATGGAAGACTACCAGGACCACTTTCTCTCAGTTTCTCTGGGTAAATGGTGAAATCATGGACCAGTATCAAGGGAAAGGATTTAGCTCCCTGACCGAGTGAGCCAAGGATGACTTTTAACCTAATAACCTATCACAGGACCATGATTTCTGGGCACAAGCTGTAACCATGAGTACACGGGAACCTGTTAGATGCTGTGGCCTTCTAAACTCGGCCTCATGTCTCCTGCATCTCTGCACCCAGCAGGCCTTGCTTTACCACAGAATCCGCCGACAGGACAAGCCCTGGGTTTGCTCCACGAGCCTGGCCCAGCCCTTCTGGTATGAACCAAGTTACCTCATTTCTCCTATAAATGTCTCTCACTACGCAAGTACTCAAATGCCAACCAGGGACTGTGTTCCTCTCAACTCCACCCAGCTCCCCCTTCAGGGCAGCTTTCCTCTCCCTTCTGTCCAAGGGTAGAGGACCTCAGCCCCCTATGCAGGGCTCACGTGCAGCTCTCCTATTTGGAGCTGGCAGAACTGCATGACGCAAGGAAAGGCAAATTCACAATTAATTCTCACAATGAGAATGATGAACAAGAGGTGAGCCAGGGAGCAAATACATGTTTAAACACCTTGCGCCTTGTCTCCTTTATGACATTGTTATATTTCTATCTACAAGATCTAGTATCAAAAAAAAGAAGAACCCTAAATCACACTTTATGAAAAGTCCTCAGAATACTCTTTTTAAGGCACTGTTAAAGCAAATTGTTTGCTTTGTTTAAAATATAATCAACACATATAAATTGGGCACAACTTGCTAAACCAGTCCCCTGCAGTGCTTGCCGTTCTGAGACTTTCTTAGTAAAGCCCAATTGAAGGTGAATAGATGGGACTAGAGGAGGGAGACAGCCCCTTAGGCTACATCCTTGATAGATATAAGGGGATCCAACTGATGAACAGCAGATGGCCCCATTATCTATCTATTAGCTCTTTACTACAAGGAAAGGCAACAATTAGTATTTTTACAACCAGAGGATTGTGAGGGTAACCATGCCCTGTGACAAGAGAGAGTTTCCTCCCTAGAAGCAAAAAAGTACCTTTGGAGACTCTGGGGATCTTAACATCCTCTTGGGAGAGCCCGCCTCAGGAGCAGTCCATAAAACCGGTAGAGCCGACCATACCCAATTTCTCGTAGCCCCAGCTGGTCCATTCAGGAACAAACACTCGTCTTCACGTCCTCTCTAGTTTAGTCCAAGGCTTCGGGAGAAACAGGGCCAATGATGGGGGACAACCTCTGCTCAGGGACCACACATCCACGGTGCTGATGCCCAATGTAATGAGACCCATGAGCTGGCCCGGCCAACTGGCTTCATGAGTGGGAAAGGGAAGGAGAGGGGAGGCTGTCTAAGCAGAAGAACCAAGCACCAGAGAAGGGAAAAGAGGGGCTTAGAAGTCCTCTTGAAGAGGAGAGTACACAAGGCCAAGCAGTCGCCTCGCAGTGCTGCAGCTACAGAGGGCTCCGAAGGGGCCAGGTTTGCCCTCCCTCGAGCTCCAGCTGAGACCCCGACAAGGTTCATTTACTAGGCTATCGTTTCCTAGGCCTATGTTTTCATCTCCAGTGGGATTTCAACAGAACAGCAAACCAAATAATTTTGGTGGGCCTTGGACGCCAAGGCCCACCTTGGTGAGATAAGAGGGAAGAGGACATGGAGTGCTTGGTATTTCACACACAAATCTTAACTTACCAAGGCTGAGACTGGCTTTCACATTCAAATAAAAATGTGAAAAGCAAACTGTGACCCTATTACAGGGAATGTTATATCTAAATAAAAGCAACTCCCAAAGGCTTCATTTCCTTGCTCATTTTGGGTGAATTTTTAATCATTTAAGGTCAACTTTAACCAAATCACAGATGCCTATATAAGCCTATAATTTTCTGGCCCAAGCACTAGTGAAGACGTTTCCTCCCACACAAATAAAAATTTGAACAAAATTTCAAAGGAAAAACAAAACAAAACAATGAAAGTAAAAGAATGTGAAAAGAAATACAAATCAAAGAAATTTATTGGTGTTGACAAATATACATAATACAAAAAAACAAAACAAAACTAACACAACAGAAACAAAACCAGAAACTCCCCCCACCCTGGGGGGCCCACAGGCCTGAGGTACTGACAGCGAGCAGCCCCAGGAGCCCCTTGGAGCATCGCACTTAATTCATGAGGACCTCCATCTGCACCAGCCTCGCGTTGGTGTCCCCAGATGTCCGGTAGGGTATCATCCCAGCAAAGGTAATCAGGGCTCGGGCTTGGCTGCGGAGTTGCTGAGAGAAAGGGGAAGAAGAGAAGAAATCCAGTTAATTTCCAGGTCAGGGCACTGTCCTGAGAACCACCACCCTGGCCTTCCATTTTCTACCCCTTGGGGTCAGGGCAGACTCCCGGTGGGTGGATGACAGTCTCACCCTCCACCATCATGTTCCTCCAGCATGGTGCAGAGTTAGCAAAGCTCGGCTGCCGGGGCCTCAGTTCCAAAGCCCTTCTGCTTAGCAAAAGATGGATGGGTGTGCCGGGCAAGCTGCCTCACCTGACACGTCTGACCAGCTGCTGACACGGCCCTGTGCTTCAGACTGCCCGCTCTACTTCTCTGAGCCTCTCTCTCCTGGCTGGTTTCTGTCCAACTGTTACCATGGGGTCCTGAGTTTCTTTCTAGGACCATCATGAAGCACCTGCAGGTGCACTACCAGAGGCAACAGTTGTGCCTAAGTGAGGCCCATTCCAGCTCTTTCCTCTCCTGCATCTTCCCCTTTCCTTCCTTTCACTCCTTACATTCCTTCCTTCCTGACAGAAGTGCTTGGCTCTCTTTTCTCAGGCAACAATATTTATGAGATTCCTGGATTGCTCCAGGAAGGAAAAAGATTTAAACTCAGCTGTTTCCAACAACAAAAATAGGAACCTTCACTCCAATTTCCAACTGATAAATTACTGAATAAAGAATAAAGAAACGTAAGAGAACAGCTTCAGGTTGCCCCACACTGAGGTGTGTTGGATGCTTATACCAGCAGGAAAGGAAACCATATCTGGAATAGAAAAGGAGGGTCGACACACATCTTTTGGATCAGTAATGAGATTTTTAAGAAAAATTCAAGGGTCACTTACTAGGCTTCTTAAGGACCATTCAAGAAGAAAACTGAAAGGTAAGTGCCTTTTACCTGATATGTGAAGTAAATTGGCAAGTAAAGGTCCTAATTAATGTCCAAACCAAAAGAAATTTACTTTATGATGAGAGTATCCATCAGATTTTCTTTAAAAGTGCAAAAATGTGCATGGGTTCTCCTGCTTAATTTGCAGCTACTTTACGTAAGCTCTAGGGGTATGCAGGCCAAGGGACCCATCCACTCCATGGCAACACTGCAGCTTAAACCATGAGGCCAATTCTTGGGCAGGCAGCTTTTACACATAAGTCTTTTCTCGACTCCACCCATCCCTTCCTTTCATTACAAAGGAGAGCAGTGGGTAAGAGGAAGACAGGAGAATGGCTTTATCCATCATATGTAAAAACTAAGTGCCTAAAAAAGAGAGACTAAAACACACAGCGTGTGAGTCCAGCTGGTCTTCAATCAGTTCCCTTCAGATGTGGAAAATGGACCTGCCAGGCCACCAGCTCTGCTCTGTGAGCAAGCCCTGCTCTGACCTGTAAGCAGTACAGAGAGTATCAGAAACGCCCACCACTTCAGTAGTTGTATTAACTACAGCACTGCTGCCAAGGCCCCAGCACAGCGAGCCCACTGCTGGCACATCTCCTATGTAGGTTCTTGCCTGTCCAAGGGCAGATGGCAGACCTGCAGCTGCCTCTCATGCACACACGGATGGGCCTACCACGTTGGAGGACCACTTCCAAGCACTGCTATGTATGCTGCTAAAGGTGAAAATTCCCACCATCACTCACAAGGCAGAGGTTCTGACAGTGACAATGCCTGTAGGGGTCATAGCAGAGAGAGCCCTCAGATATCCATGGAGGCGGGAGCTAGATTTTCAAGGCTCTAGTTTCTTGATTGCCAAAATCAGGTATGGCTGTTGTACACCATACTGAGAGACTCACCAAACAGTTAAGTGGAAATGTTAAGGGAAAGGTAATTCTAAAACACTGCCTGTTTTAATGGTTTAATTGGAAGTCCAATGCGCTATCCATTGCGCGACAGAATTAATGGTTTAATTGGGTCAAACACCTTTCTTTCCCTTTTTGTCAAATCAACTGTACACCATACGCTGTTGGAATCCCAGGGTTCTATCTACCTGGACTCTGCGTGACCCAAGCAATGCCAGAGGCCCCACAGGCAATGGAAAGGGTACTGGCCTTGGTATCAGACAGACCCGGCTTCCAGACGTGGCTCCTTCACCTACCACCTGAGGGGCCCACAAAAGCAAGACGCCTCCTGACCCAGGCCTCAGATCCCTCAACTGTAAAATGGGGATAACGACTGCCCTAGGTACCTCTCTGGAGTCACTGTGAGATGACAGCAGAAACAAGGGTTTGCACCAAATTGTTGACCAAAAGTAAGTATGGTTTTCATGAAAGTGCTGAACTGAGACTCATAAAATGACCTTCTATTTAAAAATGGGCAGGAATTCTTGTGGAATCAGTATAAATTAGCATTTTGATTTTTTTTAAGGTGATATTCACTGACTTAGCACATCTTTGTTTTTTAGCTTGAGAAGAGTAGCAACCCCATTAATGTTCGATTTCTTCTGGGAGCCCCCGACACAAACTTTACCCAGCTGCCAGGCAGTAAAGAAACGAGCAATTTAGGGTCATGAGCAGTGGTCTCATGAGGTGTAATGGACAGCAAACCAGAAAGGTGGTTCTCAGCGATGGCTCTGGCCAACCGTCTGGCTGGGATCTTACAGAATCACGGTCCTCGATGACTCGCTGGGGCCTGGATGCCGACGATGGACTTGTCCCCTTGAGCCTCTTAAACTGTGTGAACAAGATGTTCATGGTGGCGAGAAGCACTTCTGAGAGGTTGTGCCTGACCTGCACAGAGGGACACACATGAAGTGAGGAGAAAGAACCAAGCCCTGGGGCCAACCACAGGTTGGGGGAGGGGGGAGCAGTGCTCCAGGAAGGCCTGGTCACATCACATCTCCACAGCTGCCAGGTGGAGCGCCACACAGCCACCAAAAAGGAGCTGATGGCATTGAAATGTCAAGCGTGAAAGCAAAGCTCAGGCAATGCTACTCAGAAGGTCAGGTAGGTCACTCTTCTGCTCCCTTCTTTATGCCAGTCCTCCTAGGCAGGGGCAGTGAGCAAAAAGCATGCCGACTACGTCTGGCCAGCAAGAGTGATTAGCAAAAGCCTGCATTTGAATGTCAGTAGGCAGGGGCGCATACGCTGGTTTTCCAGTCCCTACCACTCCCCACTGTCTCAGACCCACCAGACTGTCTCCATGGGACCAGCACAGCCCGAGCAGAGTCCTTGGGAGTGTCTATGAGGACAGGCCCTGGTACAACACTTCAGTCCATGAAACACTGAATGATGTAACCAGGGGAGGGCAAGAAACAACAGAAGAAGGAGTGGCTAGGGGTAGAACTGCAGCAGGTGTGAAGGGACGGTCGGCAAGAGGTAAGACCTCCTGAACTGTGTGTACCACAGCAGGCAGCTGCCTCACCACATGTGCAGAAGCCGGCCTTCCTTCTTCCTCTAGAACAGAAACATGCTTTCATAAAAGGAATGTGCTTACTAATGGTTTTAAATTGAAACACTGTTAGGAACATCCTGGAACCAGGCAGCTGGCCCTCAGTGCCTGTGGTTCTAGAGAAGAGTCGTACCCTAGCTGCACATGGGAATAACCAGGGGAGTTCTGGGCTGCAGCTCAAATCAGGGAAACCAGAATTTCTGGGCCTGGGCACAAAGATTTTTTTAAAGGTCTCCTAGCAATTCCAGTGTGCAGCCCAGCTGAGCACCCTTGGGCTAAGCAGTGGCAACATGCTAGAAACCCTGCAGAGAGACAGTAGCTCTGAGGCTCTTGGGCTGATAACTGAGTCCATGGTCACTGCACCTGCTTCTTGAGACAAAATGGTTCAGAGAAGGGAAAGAAGGACGTGAATCATGATGCATATTTCATGTACCCAATGGAACTACTTAGACAAGATCAGAGTTAAGCACTGACACACCCTCTAGAACAAGTGCATAATAAATTATCAAACCAGATCCCACAGGATCAATAAGAAACCTGTTTCTCCCAAGAATATGTGGTCTCTAAAGTGAGTGTATTTTCTGAGTCAGGAACTCAGACAATAATCTGATGGGGATATGTGTACTCACAGAAAAACCAGCCCAGGATACCTGAAATTGGACTCGTCTTAGAAAACTCAGTCTGGATGGTGGCTATAGTAGGACTGTTAAAGTTATTGGCTATGTTAAAACAAAAGCTTTCAGTTAGAAGTGGGGGAAAAAAGAATTTTATAATTCAGGAAGAAAAGGACTCACCTCATCACTGAAATTTCTGAAGGCAGCCACTCTCTCTTCCACACTTTCCTGATTCAGGGGCACCAGCTTCAACCGATCAATTATCTATTTAAAACAAAACCCATCGGTCTCATATGATACAACCATCACAGTCATTTCATCTCCTCAAACACATAGTCAGCATCTAACACATTCATAGTGGGCTTCTTAATAGGAAATGCTAATCCCCTCATTCAAAGGCTTTGATTCTAACTTGCTGACTGACTCAATTCCTATCCTCGTTTTCTGAGCCAGTTTTACAATTCAGAGATTTCAAATTACTCTGAGAAACCTCTCTGTTTTTAGACTAAAGAAGAAAGGAAGAGAAAAAGGAAAAAGGAAAAAAAGAGCAACAGAAAATCCCTTTTATATTCACAGGATCATACTTGTCCTTCTTCACTTAACAGGCATACTGGTGACATTTTCTTTGTTTTAAATGAATCTCACGAAGTGTTTTGATTTTTCAAGGGCATACATTAAGCTGCATTTCAAACACCCCTCCTGAAACTTACATCAAAGGCTCTGTCAATATGCCCACTGTGATACTCGTCAAAAAAGGTGATCAAGTCCAACAGAAGATAGAACGTGGAGTCCACAAATTTATTTGCACTGATTCCCTGAGCCCTATACCTGAAGGACAAAAAAGAAGGAAGGGGGGTATATTAGGAATTTCTGTGCAATCTGTAACTTGAGCATAGCATCTAAAACATGTCAAACAAAACCTCTTAAACTCTCTAGATTAAGTGAACTAAGGAGTGGAAAACAGTGTTTCTTTTGAAATGGCCAAGAATGTGATGGCGGGTTTGACAGAAATCCACCTATAAATGTTCTGTGTGAAGCACAGTTCTCTTGCCTCAGCCCCCATCTCAGCAAGCATCTCCAACCCAGTTTTCACTGGGTCACTTTATTAGGCGTATCTGCAGAGGGCACAAAAAGTGACAACTATTGCCCCAGCCTGGCAGTTGCACTCGTTAAAGTATGATAACTCCTCGAACTCATGGGGAGGAAGGTAGCTTCTGAAACACTGGCCACTACATCTCTAAGAATTTCCCCATCCACCCATCACTAGCTTTGTTCCAAAATGTCTTTGAGATGGCTGCTAATGACATATAGATGAGTATAATGCCTAGAATTAAACCTCATGTACAGGATTAAAATGTTGAGATACCCTTTCATACCCTTCCTTTTGGCAAGAATGTTTACCAAGTGACAGTGCCAAGTGACAGTTGGTTATGACGTGGGGGAACAGGAACTCTCAAACTGTCAGTGCTGGTGGGAGGGTGAGTGAGTAGAGCCATGCTGGGGAACTCTTTGATGCTATGGTAAAGCTGAAGATGCGTCTGGGTGGGCGCTGGGAGCCCTGGGACCCCCTGGAGCCAGCCCTGGCCTTACCGCTCCGCGACGGAGAGCGCCATGTTCTTCAGCCTCTCCTTGTTGGACTGCGGGGCACTGATCTGGGGGACGACAGGGCTAAGCAGTTTGTTCATCAGCTCCAGCACCTTGTCAGCATTCTGTTCGGTTTTTTAAATTAAGAAAGGAATCAATTAAAAGTAATCAATACAAGGAAAAAAACTAAATAACCGAAACCAAAGAGGGAACTTTTGTTCTGTATCTTGATCTGGGTGGCGATGACACAGATACATACCTGTGGGAAACCCATCAAGCTGTTCACTGAATATGTGTACATTTTTCTACTTTTTAATTAGACCCCAATCAGAACACTTTTAAATGAAAAGAAAAATGAATTATAACCCTCTTTTTGCCCATGTTGGTCAGCTGATAAAAGCAGAGAATGTACTCTTTTCAGGCCCTAACAGTCATCGGTATTCCCCACATGTTCTCACAACGAGCAACTTCCTCCAGTTCTCTCAGAACCCCTCAGCTGTGGTTTTGTTCCCTGACACACACCGGTCACAGTGTTTGTGCGGCTGCCCGGAGGGTGAGCACCAGGCATCTTCACCAGCAGCTTCACCACCCAAGCGTGATGGGCGCTTCCTCTGCTGCCAAGGGAAGCTTTGCTCAGTGCCCGCGGGACAGCCTTTCAATATGTCATTCTTGTTTGGCCAGAAAGACCTTATGGGCAGAAATAATTCCGTAAAATGGGAATTTCACCCTGACTGGACTATTAAGTGCCTAAGCACTAGCAGAAAATGCCTCAGCAGGGAGAGGGGTACAACAATGGCACCATCGAAATGTGTGTGCATTTAATGCCAAAAGGCCGATGACAGATCTATTAAGTGCAGAAGAAAGAAAAGAGCACATTTTACCTTGGCAAGGTCATAAAGCTTTGCTGCTTCTTCAAACAGTCCTTTATTTTCTGCCACGGAAGCAACTTTGTTGATAATAGGCTTTGTGTCACTAGTAAACTTATCTATGACTCCAGGCTGACAAGACAAATTATGGAGGGTAGGAAGAGAGAAATGGGGGGACAGAGCTGTTATTTTAAACACAGAGAAGCAACTGAGATCCGAAAACTACTTTAACTGAAAATACTTGCCCTGGGCAATGCACATATTTCATCAGCTAGACTCTGGCTTTCTTGAAGACATAAGGTCGTATTAAACATATGAAAAGGACCAAGGAAACTACCCATGAAGAGGTAGACTCAAAGGCAGCACAGGGGTCACCAGTAAGACTGTGCTTTCTAATTTTCCAAAATGACCTAGAGAATCGGTGAAATCATCTATGATTTTAATTTTGCTAATGAGTAGGCACTAGGGGGAAAAAAACCAGGAGGCTCAGAGAACGTATCTGAAAGATTCTGAATTTGTTTTCTAAGACAGATGGCAAAAGAAATCCATTCCTGAAAAAATATATGGCAAGTGGTGTCAGGATACTAAAAACAAACAAAAAAAATCTACATCATCACTCAACAGCAACCAAATGGTCAAGAAAGTATGGGAGAGGCCTGAGGTACCGTGGAGAGAGAGGGCAGACTATGTGACGTCTGACTGCCCATCTGATTCTCCATCAGCCCCGGACCAAGTCGGGTGACCTGCTCCGCCACCCTGGCAGCACAGGAGATCAGTGAAGAGCGTGGGCTCTGAGGTCAAGAAGGACTGGGCTCAAATTCCAGCTCACTTCCTTACTAGCTGTGTGATCTTGAGGAAAATAACCTCTCTTGTCTCCACTTCCTCCCTTGAAAAACAGATGACGGTTCCCACTGTGTTGGGTTCTTGTGATGATTAAGTGAGAAAATACATGTCAAGCATTCAGCACAGGGGACTGGCAGTTGTCACTGCTCCATAAGCATGGCCACTGTCACCAGCACTGCCACTCGTCTTCTTCTGGATGGTGTGAGCAGTGGGAGGTCATCTTGAGACTGCTGGCTCTAAATTACCCATTTTTACAAATGAGGAAAGTGAGTCCCTAAGAGAGGCATGTGTAGAGTGCCCGAGTGGGTCAGGAGGGGTCTCTGACACCAGGGCCTCTGCCCCTTCTACATTGCCCAATAGCCATGATGGGTCTTAGGGAACTGCTAAGGCTCATGGGAGCAGCTGCATCTCTGGGGTCAGTGCAGAGTTCTGAGCCCTCAAAAACTATCTTTTGAGAGAGGTCAAGTGCATTTGTAACTTTCCCCTCTGGGGAGAGTTAAGTGCAGTAACCAATTTCTTTCTTGCATATTTTCTGGGCCAATAATGGCAGAAATGTAGCCTTCTCAGCTGAAGATATGGCAGGTGTGAACAGAGGAGTATTCTGAACATAATAAAAAAACTATCTAACCACAAATTTACATATTTTAAGGAGAAATGTAAATGTACGTAAAATCAAGGTCATCATTTGGGGCCTGTAATTTTCACTTTGTTTTTAAAACTAAGCAACTTCATTCAGATTTGCATCTTCAGTACCATGAATCCTAAAATCTAACTGTATTCTTTGGACAATTATAAATCCCCAACTGCAAACTAACACACCTCTGGGGTGCACTTAACCCACCTTTCTACTTCCATCGTTCTCTAGTTTCCCAAGAATCATATCGAACTGCAGAGACAAAAAAAAGTTTACTCAGTTTACTGGACGAGGATATACACATAATCCACAATTCTTTGAAGACAAGAGAGGAATAGGGGAGGTGGGAGAAGTCTTGCACAAACTAGAGAACAGTGAGACTGAATCAACATTTTCATTGTCAGAAACCAAAGAAAACTCTAACACCCCCCTGCCCCCAGCCACATCCACCAAACTCATATTGAGGTGACCATCCAGTATCACATCAGCATGAGAACTTGTACACTGGAAATCATGGGGGCGTGGAGAAAAGTTAAGAGACATACCTCTCGACTTTCTATCACCAGCTCGCTCACACAACGCAGAAACATGTTTTCTCCTTGACTGTCCTTCTCGTCTCTAGAAGGGGACAAAATCAACCTGGTTTCTGGTGTGGCCCCAAGGTCTCTGTCATTCTCACAGTGGCAGAAATTAAAACCAGCTGAAGTAAATGGTCAAAAGCCAGTCTAACCTGAGGAAGTAGAAGTATTGGAGGGCCTCTCTCGGGTCCGTGGATTCAAACTTCCGGGTGTAGAGAATGAGTAGCCGCACGAAGTTCAGCCTCCGCATGCAGGGAGGGTCGCCAGGCTCATGGCTGACTGCACCGACGGGGACAGAACTGGTCACAACCACACTGCCCTTCTGACCCATGCAACAGAGAGCTATGGGAACTGAGTCCAAAGACCCAGTGGTGGCACCTACTCCTGCAGCCCAGCCAATGTTTGCCAGTGTGAGCTTAGGCCAATCCCCTTCACCACCCTGTCCTCAATTTCGTCCCAAGTACAGATTGGAGAAAGTGGCATTTTTAGTAAATCACTAGTATGCTGGTCTCTGAGTGAAAAGATGGTGACAACTGACCATTACGGCATGTGCTCTGGAGTGAGTCTGCTGTGCTACTAAGGAAGCTGCAGCCATTCATGCACAGGTATCTTCTCTCCCTCCCCGGACTCCCACCCCATGCAGGTAGGCACACAAGATGGCTGGCTGCGCCTTCCGATGTCTCCAGTTAGAGCCCTAATGGGAGCCAGTCTCACGACTCTAGGGACTGTTTCTCCTGCACCACCCTCCAGGCGACCTGACTCACTGGCCACAAAACTAGCACTTAGCACAGCATTTTATCTATTAAACACCTCAGGGAATACTAATGGAGGCGGGAAAGGCAAGAACCCTCATACTAATCATCTCATAAGCCCAACCGTCTACAACGCTCTAAAATGATTGGTACCACTTGCCCAAATCCCTGCTGGCTGCAGCTATGTGTCCACTGCCATCTGATGGGGGGATGTGTTATGGATGTGCCACTGCCAACAAATACTCACGGAGCTGAGCGCTCTGTCCCGAGGATTTTAAAAGCAGCTTTAGCTCAAAGAGCACCAGCGCCACGTGGACAGCATGGCAGCGCAGCCGCTCCATGCGGAAGAGAAAGGCAATGGCAGCTTCGAACTGCGCGGTCAGGAACAGCACTTGGAAGTAGAGGAAGGGCTGATGGTTCACCGTGAAGTGGGACTCGCCTGTCCAGGGAGAGGAGGTCAAGCTGACTCAGAAGGAGCTGGCCTCTGCTGGCAGCCCCGAGCCCAGAAGAAGCCCTACGTCCTCAAAGGACTTGCTGGGCGGGACAAAAGCACCAGCCTGAGCCTGAACGGATGCGGGGGCTCTGGACACAGTGGATGCCACTCCAGCCGTGGCCTGTTTCCACAGCCTCCGGACCTCACCAAACAACTGGCGAGCGGGGGCTGTGTTGTAAAACCCAAACTGCTTGCATTAGTTGGGAGAGAAACAGAGCACAGGACCTTAAAACGGAATACAAAAGGGGCTGTTTCTCTCCTTTATCCTGATATAAGTCACTCAATAAGGACAGGAACGATTTCAAAGCTTCGGTATACTCAGATTCAGATATTTGCGTTCAACACTGTGGACCACTAGTTGGAATCTCCTTTTCTTCCCCAAATTTTTAAACAGTGAGAGAAAGAAAAAATGAAAAGCTATTTCTCCCTTGTTTGTGCTCAGATATAGTCACTGCGAGGTCTCTGAGGAAGCAGTAACCAAGTCCTCTTATGTCTCTCCCTGAGCCAGGGTCTGCCAGAGCAGTTCAAAGAACTAGTGGAGTTTACTGTCAACGACCATGTAAGTCACATACTCTGTTTACGGCCACGTGTGTGGCCTCCAGCCAAATGTGAACTCATTGTTTTGTTGTGTTGTGTTTTGAAGATCCAGAGCATTCTGAAGGAGAGACAGAGTTCAGAGATGAAGGATTTTCCCAGAAAAAAGCTGAGCAGTGACCTTAGGTGGACAAGAGAGGGAAGGTAGTTATGTTCTGGGTATCTTACCGTAGTCTTCCAACAACTGTTTCTGGAACTGAGAGAGAGTGAGCCTGTCTTGTGGGGAGCTGGTGCCGTCATCATCGAAACACACCTGGTTCAACTAAACGCCCAAGAGAAATACAGGCATTGGTACAAGCTACTTCCTGTGCCGGGTGCGGACTTGTAGCCGATTAGCTGCCATGCTCGAGGCTACGCTAATGGCTGTGTTACTGGTTGCGAATATTACACAATAAAAAATGGGCCAGGAGACAGGAAATCCACTAGTCCAGTCACCCTATTGGCATTATACATTAAGCAGTAACATCTGTATGCAGTGTGTGAGCAGGGGGAAGGGGAGAATGCCCTACTGGGCAAGGGAAGCAGCGCCTGCCTTCAGCCACAGGTAGTCCTCGGTTTTGTCGGCCACCTCGCTCTGGTTGTCGGTGATGTCACATCTGCCAATGATACAGTACACAGCCCGTTTGTAGGGGTCTGTGTTGTTCCTGAGGGCCCTGCGGTAATGCAGTCGGAGCTTGTTCTCTGTAGCTGGGGACAATCTAGAGGCACAAGGGAACACACAGACACATATGCTAAAGATCCTCACGGGCATCTGAAAGCACCCAGGTCCCAACCATACAGCAGAGTCACGAAGCCTTCCTTCACGGAGGGTAACACTGTCCCACCCATACCCACGGGCACCATCACTTTAACCAGACTTGCAGCTACCAGCACCTGCGTCTCCGCCCACTGGCTTCCTCAAGTAGTGGCGGTCAGAGGCACGTGAGAAGGTCTGGGGAATTAATCCTCCACCCACGTCCCTGGCAGCCCTCAAGCAGTGATGGGCAAGAGCGAGTCAGTCCCTTAAGTGCCTTAGCCCCGCTCTGGCTTCTCCACTCCCTTATCCCTGTGAGATCACCTACCAAATAAACTCCATGCACTCAAACCCTTGCCTCAGAGTCTGCATCTGGGGGAACCCTAAAACACTGTCCCTACTTTACACTCTCTAACATGAGCAAGACAGGGCTTATGGTTTAAGACAATCTCTGGACATGGCATTATTGACACTGCCAAAAAAGTAACCCTGGTTTTCCACATGTATAACTGGGGTAACCACCATTATTTCTTCTACATACATGTATGTATATTGAAACTGGGTTCGAATATGAACTTAAGTCCTATTACATTAAAAACCAGAGAAAAATGAATGCTTAGCAGTTCCTTAATGCAAGAGAACTAAAAAAAAAAAACTTACTGAATTAATTCAATGATTATATCTCAAGTTTGCTAACTTCTAACTCTGGCCTTTGAGTATGAAGCGTATATTGTCATTTGGGTCAACCAGAAAAGCACTAAATGTGAACAAGTGAAGTGTAATACAACCAAGTTTCATTTACTAAAGCATCCTTGATGTGCCTGGGACTTTGTTAAGTGTACACATGGTGTCAGAATGGGGCTCTTTTAATGTTTTCAACTGTTATTCTACAGAGTTCTGCTTGTTTTCTAAACTTCAGTTTTCTCCCAAGCAGAAACTTATTTGAAGCCATGCACAAGGAAAAGAGAGCAATGCCAGTGGGGGCCACCCTGCTGATTCCACGTGGCTTCTTCTGGATGCACCATCTCATTCACTGTACCTTCTGTCCTTGCTGTTCATGTACTCCTGGAACCAAGTTTTAAACTCTCCCAGCTGGTGCTGGGCTCGGTTGACCACCTGTGAAGCGGCAAGCAGGTCTCCACAGCGCAGGCAGTAATAAATTAACGCCCACACAGGATGGCCTTCCACCTCTCCATCCTAAAAGGGGAAAGGTTTAACTGATGACTTTCGATGTGCTGGCCCTCAGCTAAGCCCTCTTCTTGTATTAAGTCACTTAATCTCACAACTCCACTAGGCAGGGACCATGAATGGCCTCCTCCTCTCTGTTTTACAAACCAGGAAGCTGAGGCATGGGGATGTTAAGTAATTTTTCCAAGGTAAGCTGGTAAGTGGCAGTCAGGCTCAAGAGCCTTTCCTCTACAGCACTGTGTACACAGGCTTCAAAGACAGCCAGTGGGTTCTCCGTGGAACCCCAGTACCCACAGCAATCAGGTGACATGTTCTTCTGTGATAATTTACAGATGTGCACTCAGGCTAAGGACGTTCACTGACCAATAAGAGACTATCATCATATTTGAGTTTATAAAATGTTAACCATTAATGATTAGCTAAATGGATTCTGGCACTTCCATTCACCTGTTAGTTGTTCACTCACTTAATATCTTTGTTTTGGACACCATGCTACGTTATGCACTGGGGAATCTAAGAAAGCAGCTCTGTTCCCGCTCTCCCAGCACTAGAGCTTCTCTCTCCTAAAAGTGGCTTTGTCATCACCTGTGCAGCAGCCCTGTGGTTACTCCTCTCTCTGCTTCTCCCCAGCTCCTCCAGAAAAGTGGACCTCAGACTTCCTTTCTTGGGCCCTCCACCCTTCCCTCGGCAGGACTCTTTCTTAAGCCCAGATCTGATCGTGTCACTTCCTCACTTAAACCCCTTTGAGCAATTTACATCCTAAGTGCTTAGCCTGGTGCTCAAGGCCGTCACCAGCTGGCCCCAAGCTGGTCCAGCCCTACCACACACCCGATATGCCAGATACTCTTTCCTGCCTCCATGCATTTGTTCATGCTCCTCCCTCCTCCTGGAATACCCTTTTCCCAGACCCCTGGCTGGCAAGCCCCTACTCTTCAAGCACAAGTGTGGGCCTCACCTCCTGTATGAAGCCAGGAGCCTGCAGCCCACCACCCTTGGTACACAGCTCCGGTTC
>NW_006793860.1:389514-407415 GCF_000442215.2 Lipotes vexillifer | reverse complement strand
TTCAGCACTTTGCACAGGGTCTGTATCTGACTGTAACTAGACTGTGAGCTGAGAAGAAAGGCACGTTCTAGGACCCATATCTAACTCTGTTCTTCCAGCTGTTTGAGCCAACAATCTCAGAAGTCAGCCCTGACTCTGCCACATCCAAGTTCTTCCACAGTCCTATTGGGTCTACTTTCAAAACATGTCCAGAACCCAATGACATCATCCCCCTGCACCCTCCTCCACCCTAAGCTGAGCGACCACCATTATCACCTGGACTCCTGCACCACCAGTCTCCCAAGGTCTCCTAGCTTCTCTCCCTGCCCCCTCTGGTCTCTTCTCCATATAGTAGGTCCCACACATAACCTCATTTAAACTGAAAACGCCTATCCGAGAGAGACTGCTCTGGGAAGGTAACTGATCACATAGAGAAAGATGCCAATACCTGAAGTCCAGGCAAGGGAGCCGGAAGTTTAATGTTCAGGAAACTTCGAACCAACTGGTAAGTCCCAGGCACCCCGCCCAGCTGGGCCTGATGCAAGTTGCCAAAGACAGTCACAAGGGTGTAATTCTTATAACTGGAAAAAATTTAAAGGCAAAAAAAGGGAGGTTGAAAACACATATTACACGTATCTATGTCCATACCCACAAACATTAGACTGTGAACTCCACAGAGAAGGGCCTGGATTTCAACCTAACATAGAAGAGGAAACAGTGCATGCTTAATGAAGCAAACTACATTATTTATTCATTGGGCAGTGGACCACTGTGAAGATTTCTCATCACTGCAGATACTCAAAAGAATCCCTGGAGCAATATAATAGTGGACTTCAAATGCATTATGGGCTAATGTGCAGAGTAATAATTGCTCCAGCTCACAGCCTAATGCTCTAGTGGGATCTTTTCAAATTTTTCATTTTGAAAAATTTTAAACCTAAAAAAATGAATAGTCCAAAGAATGCTCATATATCCTTTACTTAGATTCGCCAATTGTTAATATTTGTATGTTTTTTTCTCTCTCTATATATGTAGATATACACACATACACAAACACACTATACTTTTTTTCTGAACCATTTGAAAATGTTATAGAAATATAGAAATCAGGGGCTACCTCATCTGTAAATACTTCACCATGTATCTCCTAGTTAGGACATTCTCCGACCTAACTCAATACTACCATGACACTAAGAAATTTAACATTAATGTACTGTTATTATCTAAAATATAACACATATTCAAATTTCTTAATAACATCCTTTATAGTTTTTTTTTTTTTTAAATCCAGGATCCAGTCAAGGGAATGCATGAAATTTAGCTGTCATACCACTTCCATTTCCCTTAATCTAGGGTAATTCTAACACTTTTTATATAAAGACACTGACCTTTTAAAAAGAATCCAGGCTACTAGCTACCTGGTAAAATGTCCCACAAGCTGAATAGTTTCTCATGACTTGATTCAGGTTCAACTTTTTTGCCAAGAACCCTACCTACACAGCTGATGCTGGTACTGCCACAATGAGGCAGGTAATACCATTCTGCCCTTCTTGGTAACATTTAAGTTGATCACTTGGTTAAAGGTGTTGTGCACCAGATTTCACCACTGTAAAAGCACCTCCTTTCCCCTTTGTAATTAATAAGTACTCTATGGGGTAATACTTGGAGGTCATGTGAATAATCTGTTCACCAATAATCTTTCACCCAATAGTTTCCACTGGTGGTCCTTGCTGAACCCATTGTCACATTGGTGGTTGCAAATGATTTTCTATAATTTCCTGTTTATTTATTTGCTAGCTCTTAAAATCCTTTACAGTGTTTTAAAATTGCTTTTATATTAAGATTAAATGGTTCAAGTTATAGATACCCAAACATGGGGTTAATACATTGAAGAACTTTCTAAATATGTTTCTTGTCCAAAACAAAACAGACTGCCTCAAAAAGTCAGGTGCTTCATATGTTCAACCACATAATAATATTAATATTATACCACATTAAGTATAATAATCAACTGAGAGAGACAGGGTGAGAGTGAGAGAGAGAAAAAGAGAGAGACACACACAGAGAAAAACACCTGTCAATTACAGAAAACAGACTCAATGGAAATTGATGTAGTCATAAAAAATGATACTGACAAAAAATTTTAAAAGCAAACTATATAAAACCATATACTGTACACATTTGGATCATAAGCTGTGTAAAAGATACATATCAAACAAAATATTTATATGTCCAAAAAGGCGGTGGGGGTGGTGTGGGGTTAAGGAAATACAACAAGGTGCCAGGGGCCTCTGGGTGGGGGAGAGGGGACCGCTCCCTTTTTCAGGTCCTCTTTTTGGCATCTTCCAAAATTTCTATAACAGTCATGTAGCATTTTCATAATGAAAAATGAACACAATTCAATTTAGCAAATATAATGAGTTCGCCATCACTGGAAGTATTTAAAAGCAGAGGTTGGAAAAGAGATTACAGAAGAGTCCTGCAGCAACCAGGACAAACAGATGCCCACTATGGTCTCTTCAAACTTGAATGAAGACAACTCACATGCTGGAAAGGGCCTCAGAGCCTAAATTCCTTGAGAGCTAAGAAATGTGTACCTTGCTTCAAATTTGGAATGTGGCAGGAAACAGACCAATGCTATGTTTTCTCAACATTTTCAGCCTTATACCTCAAAAATAATTTGGGACCAGGTCTACTTTGCCATCTGGTGTATTACATCACTTGAAATACTGTACATACGTTACACTGTCAGTGGATTAGCATCAGAAAAAATATTTTTTTTAGTGAGGACAATTATCTGAAATATTCCCTTTATCAAAAGGGACAACAAATCTTAAAAAGGATGCCATCAGAGAGTGATGCTACTGGAGTGAAAAAGAAAATAAGCATACAATAGTTGTGCACAGGAAACTCCCAAATAGCTCCAAGTGTTGCTAAAGGAATTAATGGAACAACATAATTCCAAAAAAACTAAATGAAAAGAATAATAAAAGAAATGGGATAGCTTACATATATAAAACCAAAAACTGCAGCCTGGTACCACTGGTGAAGTCAAGCAACAACATTAAGGATGAGGTTTATTGAAGAAAAAGCAGTCATGAGCAGTCATATACGTACACACATTAAAAAATAAAATCCTCATGTTTTTTATATACTGTAAGAACTTCTGACTCATATTTTGCTGACTTGTAGCAAATAAATACCACTATATACATTAGGTTCTTTATGGCTGAAGACTTAGAAATTTACATTACAAAAATTTAGTGAAAGCCTGATATAATACTTTATGAACTCTTTGTGCCCTGTGCCAGAAGCAATAAAAAACCATTTAGAGTTCCAGATTTTTCTTAACAACAGAATGGAGGCTAGTGAGTTTAATATGTCTTATGGTGTTCATCTCATGTAGCCATTATATAATTAATTTAGTATTTGGTATAAAAACCTGTTCTCTCTCTGCTGTACCAGGTCTGAATTACCTTGACCTCCTAATGAAGTATTATTTTGTTGACAGAGGGTGACCACACTACAAGGCCATTGGCAGCTGCATGGGCTCAGCAGCAAAGAACTGCAATTGAGCAAGTGTATTCAGCTTGGCTTTCTCTTCTCGAGCTAACAGAGAGAGGCCCAGCACCCTGTCTCTGAAATAAAGAGGGACTGTTGCACGCTCATGACAACCCCTGCTGGCCAATTCAGAACAAGGAGTGTCCACAGGGAGTGGATGAATGGCACGGGCCCTACCAACGAGGGGGACAATAGTTAGGGCACAAGGGCACAGCCACAAACCCCTTGGTGACCAACTCCAATTAGTGAGGAGATGGCAAAAAAAACCCAGGCACAAATCAGAGGCATTAGCATCCGGGAAGGATCTGGACTCACAAGGATTAACCAAGTAGAGCCAGAAGGAAAACAAAGGATCAAGGGGCCTTCCTAAGGTTTGAAGGTGGTAATGCTGGGTGGGAAAATTAAAATGCCTAGAGAAAACAAAGAGCCTAAGCAGTAATGGCTGAACCACAGGAGGGACAAGGATCCTGACCCAAGGCATCGTGCTCTCTAATAATCGTGACTCTGTACTGAGGGACAGAGAGTGGACAAAGAGAAAAAGAAAAGCCTAACAGTTCTCAATGCTCCCACTCAAAATGACTTTATACTGGTGCATAAATAGTTCTGGTAGAGAAGTGTTTCTGAAAACAACCTAACACCTCTCAGACTTGCTCAACCTTGTTTAAATTATACCAGCTACAGAGCACTTAGCTTGAGGACTACTTGAAACCCAAGAATAGCTGCCTTCGGGGGATTTTAAAGCCAGCCTCTGTGCTGCCATTGCCTTACCTCTGCTCGAGGTATCCCAAGGCCTGCCTGACGAACTCCATGCGCACTTCCACGCTGTTGCGGCTCTTCAGGGCATCAGTCGCCGGTGTCAACAACACGTCTGTCATTTGTTTTACCATGGTCCACATGTCAGAGATGTTCTGCACATAAATGAGACTGCATGTGACAATGCTGTGGGGCCGGGGAAATTGCCTGGTTCTTCACGGCAATCTGACTCAATGGCAGGCGGGACATGGAGGGGGAAGAGGTTAACGTCCTGTCTGAGGCCCTCAGGCTCAAGCCCAGTACAGAAGATGCACCTCTTCCCGGCCAGTTGCCAGGCTCCCGTCTTCCCTGCAAGCAGCCCCCGTCTCGAGCTGGTTTTCAGATCAATTACTATTCCAGGTCTGACATAACCACCTACATAACTAAGACCACATAAAACTAACAAGAACACTGAATCTCAGTGGGTTATCCCTTAAGAGTGAGTGAATACATTTATAATCATCCAAAGCTCTAGGAGTTTAAACTCAAGTAGCTGCATTTCAGTCCTTACAAGGTCACTGGAGTTTTTTAAGGCTTAAAATAAGAGTTTAACCTAAATAATACAGGTTTTGTCCTCCCAGAGGCTCTCCAGGGTCCACTGCTCTTACCCCACCATGTGAGTGGCACAGCCTCCTTTTCTCCTGCCTATTCACTCCCTTCAAAAGACACCTTCCTGTGGCCTCCCAGGAAAGGCACTGGTGATCTCTCCTGTGTGTTACCACCACACAGCTGGACTCCCTCTTCCCAGAATCCTCCTGGCTGTAAACCTCTCCTAAAAATGTGTTCCCTGAACGCTTTGCAAAATATAAAGTTAAGAATGCTCGGAAGACAGTAGCGATTAGAGAAAAAGCAGGTTTACACCTTTTCCAAAGGAAAAGAGAAAATCCTGTTTTCACTGTTTCTCTCAAAAATTAAAAACTGTAGAAAATCCACCCTAAATGTGACCCTTTTTAGGTGGTGAGATGGTAGATAAATTCTTATTTTCTTTAGATTGGTTTGTATTGCCTTATATTTACTATTAAAAAAAATAAAGTATTTTTGAAGGAAAAAAAGTGTGTATGAGTGCTTGCTTCCGTTACAGCCTTTCCTCCTTTCTCCCCTCCTCCTGGCTACCTACCAATCTATCCATCCCCTTTTTAATTTTTTTCCCCCAGCGGGAGAAAATTGGCCAAGGATAAGAACTGAGGGACAGGAATAAAGATGGGGAGTCAGAGAGGAACAGAACCAAGTGGCTTTTAAAGACCCCACCTGAGTCAAGTTCAAGGGGCTCGCTGGTGTGAAAACCGCATCACCTTTACAATTCACATCTCATGAAAGAGCCTGTTAGTCTGTCTAAGGAGGGAAACTGGCAGGGAGGAGCTGGAGCCTGACAGAACTTCAAAGCAAACACAGCTTTGCTGGGCCTTTTGCAGATGCATAAAGATACGTATATCTATATATATGGGATCATCATCAAAAAACCACCCCAAAATTATTTAAAATAAAACTCTGAAGAACAGTTAACATCTTCTTCCAGGGCACAGAGTTTCTCTTCAGCACATTTCTGCCAAGTCAGCAAGCTGCTAATCCCACTGGAACACCAGACTCCACATGTCTCCTCGGGTCAGCTCTGGGCGCTACCTTATCATCCAGCTCTGTGACGGAAGCACAGAGGTCCACAAGGTTAGGCTGCAGGTGTCCGTTGACAATCTTCTCGTTATAGATATAAATCTGAAAGGAAAAGCAAAGTAAATCACACAAATTCTATTTTCACCTTTTCTTTTTAGAACCCCCTGAAGCAGCTCTGAAACCAGCTTCTGCACCATGGTCAGAAGCTTTCCTTCCTCAGAGTGGCTGAGCTATCCACATTGCCTGGAGGGCAAGGCCTCCGGCCAGCTTCCCAGTTCTGTGCCTGAGCTTCAGACAGCAGCATCGACACCCACGAAAGCTAGCCGCTAGCCCAGCCTTCCTAACATCTGAGGTGTGGGAGCAGGGTGGTCCCGGGGGTGGCGGGGGAGTCCCACGGGCAGTTCTGCGTTGCTCTGCCCAGCAGACCATCAGTCCCAGAGAGCAAGGACCAAAGTGGAAGGTCTCCTGCTGCTGCTTCCTAGGAACCCAAGGAAACATTTGGTAATCTTTCTGGCAAAAGGACTGAATGGCCCCAGGCCCAGGGCTTCTGGACTTAGTAAGGACTGTCAGGTCGCAGCCCTCCACGTGTTTTATATGAGCAGTTGCTGCCCATCTGCAGTACACGTTTCTCGGGAAAGAATCCCAGTTCCTTAGTAAAATTTTCTCAAGAAAAAGGAACTATGTGACGTTCAATGAATGGAAAAGCCAATATTACTTTGGATTTTATTTTTTAAAAACCAACATAATGATGGTAAAAACTACTAAGTTCTACTCTTTGCATCTGAAGTCCTTGCTCTACCGAGGACTGAACAAGGTAGTGATGTTAGACAAGTCAGGACCCTGTCGAACCTTACCTCCCTCTACTCTAAATGGGGGAGAGCATCATGCAGCCTCCAGGAGTGTTATAAAGATTAAATGAAACGGTTTTTAAACCAGAACGTGGTGTTTATTCACTCATGAGCATTTATGAGGAGCCTTCCCTGGGGTACTGTGTTCAACATGGGATATAAAGATTCGCTCTCCACTGGAGGGGATAGCCATGTAAACAGACACATGACATTCCAGTGTCCTGAGTGCTAGTAAACCTTAGTTTTATGAAGTTTTAGTCTTCACAGACACAGAAGATACATGGTTTCTCTCCTCAAAAGCTTGTAATTTCATTAGGCCTGAATTCTGACGATGCCTGTGGCAATGGAAGTCAGTCACATAATGAAAGTGAAATTTTTAAAAATGTAGATGCAGTGTGGGAGAAAGAGAGAGATATAAAAACTGAAGAAAAAATAAATGAAGGCCCAGTAGTAAAACATGAGGGAGTTGGAAGGAGGGGGACTTATGTGAGGGAAGCTGATGTGGCTGGTTTCAGATGCCCAGAGTTAGAACTGGCAGTGGTACGCTGAAGGAGAGAGGCTTAAAAAGAGCATTTAGAACATTTTTCTCAACAAGGGGTACAAGAAGGATCTCTGATAATACCATCAGCTCACCAAATAATTCAGTTACGGCACCCCTCTGTCAAAGGCACAGGGTCTAGCAGTTTCTCCCCTCCCCCTGTTCACCTCTATAGCCACCACGTGTTTTTGTCTCCACCTACCCCACCCCACCCAAGCCCAGGTTGGACGGAAGAAAGGAATTGGGTGATGCTGAGGGCCACAGTGGCACCGATCGCGGGAGGGCTTCCCTGGTGGCGCAGTGGTTAAGAATCCGCCTGCCAATGCAGGGGACATGGGTTTGATCCCTGGCCCGGGAAGATCCCACATGCTGTGGAGCAACTAAGCCTGTGCATCACAACTACTGACCCTGCGCTCTAGAGCTTGTGCTCTGCCACAAGAGAAGCCACCGCAATGAGAAGCCCGTGCACTGCAAGAAGAGTAGCCCCTGCTTGCCTCAACTAGAGAAAGCCATGCACAGCAATGAAGACCCAACACAGCCAAAATAACAAAATAAAAAACAAATGAATAAATAAATTTATTTAAAAAAAAAGAATCACGGGAGTTGGTCACAACAGAACAGATGTTCCTTGGTCACTGCTGGTGCAGGACAATTTAAAGGGGATGGAAGCCCACCACCCTCAATTCAAGAAACAAGACTGTTTTCCCTTCTTGATACTTTGTGCAGCAAAGCAGCAAATTAGAAAAAAATACACAGGTGGCCAGCACTGCTTTATTCAAAAAGTCAATTCCAGGTATGTACTGTCCTAAGGGCAGTTTCAGTCAACAGAGTCCCTGAGCTTTGCCACAAAGTGTCTCAATCCATACTCAAACTATCACATGGTCATGATACACCACAAGAACCACAACCCCCCAAATATCATAAGCTTCTCCAGGACAGTAATATCAGGTAATGGTGAGTACACTATGCTTACCAAGGCAGAAAAGCATTTAGAAAATTTCTCTCTACAATGGGGTGAAGAAGCATTTCTGATAATACCATTCACCGACCAGGTGATCAGTTAATACAGAACTCCATTTACTTAGCAGTGCAGTTACTCAAAGCCTTACTGTACATGGGCTGTTGCCAAATGCAAAATGAGATGCCTTGGTCCGTGTGTGAGGCAGATTTCAATTTCCCTAAATCAAACCTGAGTCATTCTATTACCCAATTTGATAGACTTCTCCAGGGACCTAGATGGTAAAATATTAACGTGTCCTCTGAATGAAAACCCAACTTGTTTTCAGGGTTGGACTTTCACATGAAGTCTGTGTTCTCTTCTACTTCCCAGCGGGCTCATAGAGGATTTTCCTGGATTCGATCTTCCTTGAGAACACACTCACCTGCCGGGCATAGGCCATCTCGATGCTGTCCAGAGAGCTTCGACCAGGGGGTCCCGCATCACTGATGTAACTTGGCTGTACAGAAATACACATTCAGAATTGGTTCAGTCATGTAAAGAAAAGAAAAAAAACTATAAACATATGTTTGTCTTTAACAAAGCTGTTTCTGTTTCCTAGTCAGACTTCCTCAAAACGATGATTTTAGGGGCTTCAATAGAAGGCAACTCTCTTACCATGATCACATGAAAAGAGAGCAGGCATGGGACTCAACTCAAAAATAACAGGAGGCTGGAGACACTGTAAGGATATCTCAGTAACTGTTTCTGGAAAGGCACCTCTTTGTAACATTCGGTTTCAATCCCCCAGCCCACCTCATCTTCCCCCTCCATGTCTTTACACCAGTAAGGCTGTGGTGTATGTGGGTCTCCTGTTTCCATCACTCATATCAGACAGCTGAGGAAATGGAGTTTATAGGGTCACAATACCAGGATTCAGACATTTCCTTTCTAGAGTCCACACTAAGACAACAGCTACTGATGAACTTTATGCATCTGAAGATATGAAGCCAGCCTAAGTTGGGCATTCATTCATTCAGCAAATATCTGCCAAGTGCCTGCCTGCCACATGCACAGTGTGTACACATCCATCCCCACAGGATGACAAGACAGCCCACAGAGGCTGTTCCCAAAGAGCTTACCATCTGATGGGGAGAGTTAGACACCAACATATGGAAAAAAATATTAGTCTTTTTTAAGAAAGACTAAAGATAATTTTTAGCTAAGTTTATTCCCTACTGTAAAAAAATATGGATCAAAATCAGGTATGTTCCAATTAGGTATATTAGGCATATTCTTAAATTTCCAATATTAGTTTGTACTGTACTGCAGCAAAGATCAAATTCTTCAAGCTTCTCTCATTAAAAAAAAAAAAAGCCATGCTCTATTCTCTAAAATCTAAAACAAAGCAGTTTAAAGTAGGTTTCCTGGGAGACACATGACAGATAGCAGCAAAACTTCCTAGCACCACCAAAGCTGGTAAAAGGGATACCAGCATGAGCATGCACTGGGGCAGGACAGAGAATAGGAAGAAGCAGGAAGCAGAAAGGTGGGTTGTAAACCCTCAGGTTCTGGAATGAACACTGGACTGTCAGGACACCTGGGTTCCAGGAGGACTGCTCCACTCCCTTGCTTTGGCATCTGGGCAAAGAACATATCCTTGGAGCCTCAGGTTCCCTTTGGTTGATGAAGGGGCTGTCCTAGACAATCTCGAGAGGTCCTCCCCAGCTCTGATTTTCTGCAATCATTGGTATTAAAAGAGCTTTAAACAGTTTACTGTTCAAAATATCGAATTTGATCTCACTACAGTACAGTAAAAACCAATGTATTGGAAATTTAAGACTATAACTAATATACCTAGTAGAATACACCTAATTTTGATCCATACTTGTTTATAGTAGGGAATAAGCTTAGCTAAAGGTTAACTTTAGTCTTTCTAAAAAATGGACTAATAAACTTTTCCATATGTTGGCATCTTACTCTCTCCATCAGATGGTAAGCTTGGAAGATGCTGCTGCTTGGCTGACCCAATGACCATTTCACATCCCTACCTCTCACTTCTACTCACTGCCACTTCTCACTCTGGCATATGGAGTTAAATATAACCAATGGTGTGCTGGTAAATGTTTTAACAACTGGCTTGGGAAAGGGGACTTAACTTGTAGCGTTTCCTGGTTTCTAGTGTAAATATTCCCACCATGGCAGAAATGAAGCTATTCCAAGTAGTATCAACTAGACAGCAAATTTCCTGAAACTCTAACAATAGGTCCTCATGAGCTGACCCCTACATACTACCCTTTCCCAGCCTCTACTGCAGCTAGGAGTGGCCATGAACCCTGGTTCTAGCCAACCGGATGAAAGCACAAGCCTGGTGGTACATTCTGGCTTAGTGCAGCTTCTGCTTTTCCTGATAAAGGGAGAAAAAAGAGCCTGGCATGGCCTTTCACTTTCTCCCCTGAATGCAAACAGGCTGTCTAGAGCTGCAGCAATCAGCTTGTGAGCCCGAAGTAAGTGTCCGTGCTAAAAATGGTGGCATACAGAGACAAGAAGGTGCCTCTGATGGCACTGCAGAGCTAATGAATTAAGGCCCATACTCTCCACGCCTGCAGACTTGTTAGGTGAGAAAAATAAATCGCTATTCAACCTACAGAAACTCAAGTTTTCTGTTACTCACAGCTGAAAGCATTCCTATCTGAAATGATTGAAAACCATCAGGTTATAGTAACAACAGCCACGCGTACTGAGCAACTACTATATGCCAAGCACTGTCTTAATTTCTGTGTATTAACTCCACAACCCTATGAGATACATACTTTTATTACAACAATTTTACAGATGAAGACACCAAAGCGCACAGAAAGCACCTTGCCAGAGGTCACTCCAATAGGAAGTAGTGGAGCCGTGGCTTGTGCCCACAGCCTGGGGCCACACTGCCAGCCAGGGCAGCCCGGGGCAACTGTCCAAGGATGGCCATCGAAGAACAAGAGAGAGTAGCAGTTAGAAATCCTGGCTCCACTACTCACTAGCTACATGACCTTGACTGAGTATATTGCTTCGTTTGAGCCTGGGTTTCTTTAGCTGTAACACAGATGCAGCAATGGTATCTACCTCATAGATTTGTGAAATAATCTTAAATTAAATGGGAAGAAAACAGTACTTATTTCACAAGGAGTAAGTAAGAATAAGTAGAAAGAGCTCACTGTCCAACATCTGACCAGTAAACACTAGCTGTTACCACTTTTTAAATAAAAAATAAACCATAATGAACACGGGACTAAATCAGATGTTGAACAGTGGATAGATGTGGACACTACAGAGACATAATCTAAGATGTTTTCTCTGTGCTGGCTGGAAATTCTCATCTCACTCCTCTACAATGAAAACACATTCCTTGTAGGAAAAGAATCCCCCACCAGCTCATTTTCTATTTCTGGACTAATTCTGAGTGTTCCCAGTAACACTGCATTTGAGGACTGTTCTATAATGTGGCCATCTTTCTGGAACAGAACTCTCTGAAAGTTGGTGATCCCCGAGTCTTTTGAAAGAACAGAGCACTAAGCCTGTTAATTCCAGTAATCTAACTGGGGGGAATAAATGGGGAGGAGAGGGGGAATGGCACTAAACACTTCTGCAAGGACACAGTTGTTTCAGCCATATATACATAAACAGCCTTGAGAAATATTTTCCAGTACTACTAAAAACCTAATTTTAAAAAGTAGTTGGTTTTTTGGCCTTCAAATTTCCATTTAAATTAATTTTGCCTAATGCCCTTGTTTTCAAACGTACCTTTCCTTCATTTGCCCTTGGCAGAGCCTCTATTTCACCACACACAAAGTCAGTTATCCATCAACAGGATGTGTACATGCACTCCTGAGCGGAGGAACCAGCAAACACTCAATGGAATTTCAAAGCCAGGAGCTGCTAGAGGGCTGGGAAAGGAGACGCCGAATGCTGTGTAGGAATAACGTTCCAAACTCTTCAGGTTTTCTCTGTATTGGGGCCTGATCGGAGCACAGTGGGGATAACAGGAGCACAGAATCAGAGACCAGAAAGGCAGGGAAGATGGGTAGGCAGGGCCAGAGAGAACAACAAAGGGCTCACCCAGGAGTCTGGAGATAATGTGGAGAATCAGCAGTCTCTGGGAGCACAGACATGAGAAGGGTCTTCTCAGTGTACCTGGTGTTCCCCAAACAGCCATTTTCTAAGTGAACATTCCTGAACAGGCAGGATGTGGTTGGAGAGTGGCAGGAGGGAACTGCAAGCTTTTATTAGCAACTACTTTTGTACACAACATATCCAGGGATGAATAAATCTCTTTTCCCAAGGAGAGCACATCCTAGGCAGGGAAAAAGGAATGTAGCACTCACTTCTAGCAAAACAAGTACAGAGTAAAAAGAAAATGTGATGATACTACAGAAGGAAGAGAGTTTTTAATTTCCAAGTGGAATGTTTTGGCTTTATGTAAGCAAAACAGAACCAAAGTAATTAATGTACAATAGTTGGCTACAGTATCTGTACACAGAAGCCCAGTACTACCAGAAAAAACACTGACTGGGCACCAGAAGACCCAGGTTCTAAACGCAACCCAACTGTGTGACCTTGGGTAATGACATCTAACTTTTCTGGAGCATCATTCTCCATGGATAAAACGGGAAGAATACTTGGGTCATTTATACAATGAAATCTATTACAGCCACTAAAAAATGACAGACACCTACATGTACTAACCTAGAAAAAGCTCCAAAATAAGTTAAAAAAAATCAAAACATAATGCTAAGTAGTAGCATTTATTATATAAAATGGTGCCGTTTATGGAGTAAATTGATAATAAACTGATCAGATGGACATATATGTACAAATGTGCACATAAATACCTGAGAGGGAACTGGAAGGATAGAATGTCAGAGGTTATGTTTGGGTTGGGGGTAGAGGAGAGCAGCTGAATTTTCACAATCTCTATCTCTACCAGTAGAACGCTATGCAGGAAGAAGGTGTTCATGTGATATATCCTGATGTCAAAATGAAGGGCCCGTTGAGTTGGGTTCTTTAAACTTCTTTTTTTGAAAGAGCAGCTGAGCACTTTCTCTACTTGAAATCCTACTCAAATTCCAATACGTGAAACAAATTAGGAAACTACCAGGGAGCCATAAAATACAGCTTGGAATCATCTAGTCTGGGTTTTTCAAACTCATACTGTCAGTCTATATTTTTACTATTCCATCAAATCTAATACACCATCAACTGCAAGGCATCATGTTATTTATGTACCATTAGGAAAGAAAAATGCAGACAAACTATGACACACCACTGAATTTAAGGCATATCCTGATTTCAGAGATGTTAAAATATAGAAAAGATGTGTAACTGGGAATTGGTGAAATATGGTATTAAGTCAGTGATCAAAATTAGAGACTACATTCAACACACACTGTTCACACATCACATCATTATCTGTAATGATTAAGCTACAACTTAGCTTCTCTACTGAGCCTATTGCTTGCTAGGCTGAGCCATTTTCCAGACAATACATTAAAGCAATACATTAAAGCAACATCTACTGACTATGTCTAATATCAATACAGCCACGACACACTGAGGCTAGATAAAAATTTACTTTTAAATGTTGCCTAAGAGATATCAAGGATTCTCAACGATGCTCAAAGCCCGTAGTGTCATGCAAGGAGCGCAGACGGGGGGTGTTCTTCCCCACAGGCCAGAGGCAAGGACTAGGGTATGGCAGTTCTTAGCCAGGAGTCTCTTTCTTGCTTCAAAGCACATCATTTTTATTCAGACTACAACCTGGAAAGTTATTAACAGTCTTTCGATTTCTACCTTTCTTTAAAAATTATACCTTTTTCTTCAACGATATCCTAAGGAAATTAACTTCCCAAATTGAATTTATGCTACTGAAGCATCATTTCCCTTATTAAAACTTGCCAGGAATAGATATTACTAATGTGTTGTTGCTCTTCTGTTATTGGAAGGCTTGGGGGAAAAATGTTTCAGGAACCACCATCTCTTAGTTCATTTTTGCTTAAAAATAAAAGCCTCAAGCCTCTCTTTATATTAAATTAACAAAATTTGGACATTTTCCTTCAAATATAAGGTCAGCTCAAAATGACTGGAAGCCTCTTTCCTAGCTAATGACTCTTTGGATTCCAACAACCTTATTCTTGACAATAAAGTGCCCAAGAAAGAATGGTTTAGATGGCAAGTCATACTTTAATTATTTCTTCTACTTATGTCCTGAGATTTTTTTTCATTCCTAGTGACTTTATAGGTCAAGGGACACTTAAAAAGGGATAGATCCATATTAAAATGATAAAAATAAACAATAGTGTGTAGCTTACCAAATACCAGCCACCACCATAAACAGTGCTGCGATATGCTGAGTGTGCACTCTATACCAGCTCTGGGCCAGGCACCTTACACACGTTCTACGTTCCTTCCAACGGTTCTTCAAGAGAGGCCTTTTACAATGAGGATGAGAACAGGGAGGTTCCCGGGAGAGCCCCGGGAACTTAGGCCTGCCGAATTCCAAAGCCTGTCTCAGGCCTTCACACTCTGCGGTTTCTTACAAAGAGGGCAGAGAAGGTGCCTGCCCAAGTGGAGATAATACCACCCTTCCATCATTCTGAAGAAAATTACATGGAAAAAACCTGTAAAAACATGGTTCTTCCACATATCCACCAGAATGGTTGAATTGAAAAAGACAAAAAACACCAAGTGTGGCAAAGGTATGGAACAAAGAGAATTCTCATAGTGCTGGTGGGAGGGTACTAAGAAACCGTTTTGGAACAGTGTTGAACATATGTGTACCCTCTGCCCCAGCAATTGCCTGCTTAGATGTGCCCAATGGATGTGCAAACGTATGTTCACCAAAAGACAGGTACAAGAATGCTCTCAATAGCACTCTTTATAAAAGCTAAGAACTGGTAACTATCCAAATGTCCATCAACATCAGAATGGATAAACAGATTGCAGTCATACTATTCGGCCATGAGAATGAATAGCCTTCAACTACATGTAACAATATACAGAATGTTAAGCAAAAGCCAGAAACAAGAGTACATAGCATATGACTCCATTTACACAGAGTTTAAAAACAGGCAAAATTAATCTATGACATCAGAAGTTAGGACAGTGTTTCTTTTGGGGGTGGTGGTGAGGGGTGGTGAATGAAAAGGCACAGAACGGGATGCTGGGATGCTGACAATGTTGTTTCTTCGTCTGGGTGTGTTCCCTTTTGGTATATTCATTGAGCTGTATACTTAAAAAGTGCATACTTTTCTGTATATATGTTATACTTCAGGAAAAAAGTTCAAAACAGCAACAAACAACAAAACCTACAAGGTTCCAGAAACGGCAATTCCCTGGATTATCTGAAGAACCATCTGCATCATTTGCCAGCTTTTTCAGCAAAGCTATCCACTCCGCTAGGTGTCACAACAGACAACAGCAAAAGTATCAATAACTCCCTTCCAAGAGGGAGGACTCGAGGTCAAGGAAGCAGAGTCTACTAAATAGATTAGTCTATTTTAAGACAAGAGCAATCAAGAAAGAATATCTCATTAGCAGCTTATAATTACTTCCAAATCCCAATACAGACTACAACCTATTAACACAATTTTAAAAAATGAAGTTTATAAAACCATGAGCTGTTCTACTTATCTGCCCAGACTCACAAGAAATTGAGAAAGAAACATTAGGCTGGCCAAGGATTTTATACATTAGCTCCTTTTTCCCAACGACTCTACTCTTCTTTGAAATCTTTGAGTCTAAGAAATGTGGAACAGGGTCATTAATGAGTAATTTCCTAAGATAAATGACTTTAGCATCTATTTATTTTGGGGGCTAATTTAATAGAAAAATTGGGTTTTAAATCAGGAGCAAATTTGTAGATACAGGATGTGTGAAGTTACCCTGCAGGCATGACACACTGCCAAGCTACCCACCTTTGACCCAGACTTCAACAGAACAATGGCCTAGAAGCCAACAGTCCTGGATCTCACCAGCATATTACACATCTCTCTGAGCCTTAGTTGTCCTATCTCCCATGAGAAAAGAATGCTAGCTAGTTAAGAAACAACTTCTGGGGAAAAGATTTATCAGGAAGCACTGGCAATATTACTTGAAATGTCTAACGCTATAATTTTTGTGACATTATAATTTTTAACTTGCACCTCCAAATTATCTGAAACTACTTACTTTAAAACAATAGTAAGGGACGCCCATTATGAGTCAGGTGCTTTATGTTATCACTAATCTTCCCAATAATCCCATTTCACCAATGAAGACATTAAATGTCTGCAGGATTAAATAACTTGGATGAGGTCTCAGAACTAGTCATTGGTGAAGCTAGGATCTGAACCCCAGGGCTGTTCTCTCCCCAGCACCAGCGTGGTAAATGTGTGGTTAAGTCACAGCTCCCACTGGCACAAGGGCAGACATCACTAATCAAGCACGACACACTTTTCTGCTGATCCCAAGACGCAGCCTCAAATCCCTCTCAGGAAAGATCTCCAGGATAAATAAGTGAAAAAAGCATGATATAGAACAGAGCATATAGTAAAATAACTTTTGTGTAAGAAGGAGGGAAGATAATATATTGCCTTTTATTCATATAAAGAGACTCTGGAAATATTACACAAGAAAGTAATAATAGTGATTACTTCCAGGGAGAGGCAAAGTGGGGAGGGAATGAGCTTCTGGGGACAGGGTACTTTAGTTCTTGAGTCATATGAATACATTGCCTTTAAAAAAATTAGATTTTAGGGCTTCCCTGGTGGCGCAGTGGTTAAGAATCTGCCTGCCAATGCAGGGAACACAGGTTCGAGCCCTGGTCTGGGAAGATCCCACATGCCGCGGAGCAACTAAGCCCGTGCGCTACAACTATTGAGCCTGCGCATCTGGAGCCTGTGCTCTGCAACAGGAGAGGCCGCGACAGTGAGAGGCCCGCGCACCGCGATGAAGAGTGGGCCCCGCTCACCGCAACTGGAGAAAGCCCTTGCACAGAAATGAACACCCAACACAGCCAAAAAATGAATAAATAAATAAATAAATTTATTTTTTTAAAAAATCAGATTTTAAAGAGGAGAAACCCTTCAACTTAGCACCACCACCAATCAATGAACACTGGCAATTAAAATAAACCCTATTAAACATACCCACTCTAAAATCACACTGTTTCAACATATCCCTAATACTCTGGTTAGCACAAAGTTAGCTAAGGCCAAATGATTTATTCAACAAATATTTCTAGAGCACCTAATATGTTCCAGGGACTCTTCTAGGCACTGGATATATGAGTAAACACAACAAACAAAAATCCTTACCTTCATAGAGCTTACATTCTACTGTGAGAAACAGACAGTAAGCAATATAAAGACATAAAACACATACAATGGTTTAAAGTGAAGAAGTGCTAAAAAGAAAAATATAGGCCTTCCCTGGTGGCGCAGTGGTGGAGAGTCTGCCTGCCGATGCAGGGGACGCGGGTTCGTGCCCTGGTCCGGGAAGATCCCACATGCCGCGGAGTGGCTGGGCCCGTGAGCCAGGGCCGCTGAGCCTGCGCGTCCGGAGCCTGTGCTCCGCAACGGGAGAGGCCACAGCAGTGAGAGGCCCGCGTACCGCCAAAA